>NC_052322.1:16592490-16918399 GCF_016432855.1 Salvelinus namaycush
ACTGGTTTAGGTTAGCAGGCCTGCTCCCCCTTTTGGACTCTTCAAGTTGAATTGTAGGATCAATCTGTTTCTACTCATCTGCAGTTCTACTGTGTTCCATTTTGAAATGGTATTATTCAACTCCTGTCTGAATTTGGATAACGACCCCCATGCAGTTTCTTGTTTGGGCTATGTTCCATCAAATTGTTAGTGTGACTATCACCCTGCATGGCCCAACAATGAGAGAACCAATTACTTTACTATTAATTAATTGAACTAATTTAAACTGATAAAAGGATGATTTCAGTCAGTGAACATGTGACCATGGGCCATGATTAATTTTCATCCTTGTTATTATTCAACAATATTTATCCTGCATAGATTGGGGTTTATATAAAAAATATTTAATTTGCATATCAATCAGATCTGTTAAATCTTTACAGTCAGGTATTAAGCAATATTCTTGGATAAAAATCGTAATAAACTACCAGAATAAGTTTGAAAAGCTAAATATAAAACCTTAAAAATCTGATTGTGGCCTTGCCAGACCTTGCCCCAAAAACAGTAAGAACTGGTGAATGATCAACACATGACAATTCCATTTCATATTTTGAGGGATTTTATTTTACCAAAATAAATGTTAATGATAAGACAAATGAAATTATAATGTACAGATTATTAATGCAAATACATCTACACTTATGTACACAAAACATAACTCTGTAAGAGTCTTCGGTCTTACAAGAAGCCAGACAACATATAGGCCTGCCCAGCATTTTCCATAGTAAGCGTGTAGGCTACCACATAAAAAATAAGCCTGTTCCAATCCCTGGAGTTTGGCATTTTAAAGTGCAAAATATGTAAACATGTGTTTTTGGTCATTTAAAACTGTAAACGCTTCGTTAAAGAATATCGTGAGCAGTATATCTGGGAATATACAGTCCATTCCTTGATGCCCATTCTGACCAGAATTTGCCCATTTCTGTGCTCCTGGGATGACGCACATTGTCCTGGTGGGGCTTTTTCACCGTTTCCGAGGTCGCGGTTTCTGCCAAAGACCATATTTTGGGCTTTTGACACTCAACGTTGTCCTTACATCCTAGACGAGATGGGGATGATGTGCGTTCGGTGTCACTCTTTTCGACATAATTTCCCCCATGAACACGCGTGCCGTCTCTATGGTCATCGCTTGATTGTTTCTCCAGGCGTGCATCCACCAACTCTGGCGTTGAGTTGTCCACTCTATGTCCAATATCCTCCACCTTGTCATCGACGGTTTGAGGATCTATTTCTTCTTCATCAAGCAAAGCGCTTTTCTGCAGAGAGACATCACTCTTCTCCTCGTCGCTTTCGCCCTCCTCCTCGTCAGATTTCCCCTTGAACGCCCAGCTCACCCTATTCTCCTTCTTCAGCCGTCGCCTGGCGTTGGCAAACCAAGTTGACACCTGCGTGAGGCTCATCTTGGTTACGATGGCAAGCATGATCTTCTCGCCCTTTGTAGGATATGGGTTCTTGAGATGCTCGTTCAACCAGGCCTTGAGCGCGCTGGTGCTTTCCCGGGTAGCCACCTTGGCGACTCTGCTTGGGTCATCGGTTGCGCCTGGTCGGTATTGCGGGTAGAACGGCCCTCCTCGGCCGAGAAGCGCTTCATAATACGGAGAGACAGTCTTCAGGTCGAAGGAGTTGTTCTGAAAACACAAGAGAGAGTTGCAACGTTTAAACTTCTGCATAACCGACCACACTGATTTGTCAAGTGCGTAATTACGCATTTCATTTTATTGGCGAGAAAGGCACGCATCAAGCACAGTTGTACGTTGTATCTGTTGTATTCAGATTACAAAATGTAATGAATTATCCATTAGAAGCATAGGCTATTCTCAAGTAATTTACCATGTGCGCGATGTGTCTGTAGTGTGGATAGGGGATAAAGTTGTATCCCTGTAGTCCTGAATATGCCAAAGGGACCCCAGCCATCGCAGCAAGATGAGGGGCTTGTTGCTGTTGTACCCCGGGTTGACATCCCAAAACCGGTATCTGATATCCAGGGAGCATGTTGATGTTTCTTTCAAAGAAGAAGTTGCCAAATCCAATTTGTGACGCAGGCATCCTTACGCCCTGACTATCAGATTTTGAATGACAGTATGTGCACCCTCGCGAACTTTTAATATACCCCTGTGCAGTCATGGGCGTTCCTTAGCCGCGGTGACTGACGAGTTCAAAAGACTCGCTTTCACTCGGACCAAATCCCATCAAAGGAGAACTCCGCTGTTCCTTTTAACGGTTTCTTAAAGGCGCTAAATAGCCTACGTGATACTTATCTCGAACCAAGCATTTCTATGGTGAGAGACGAATAATTAAACTTCATTTGAAATTCACAATTTTATTCTGATGCATAGGATATAGAGATCTAGCTAACTATTTCTAATAATTGACTTACTCTTTTTTGTCACAACATGATCGGTAACCTTAATAATGGAACAATTCCAAACTATTAATTTATGTGTCACCTGAAATTAGCCAAAATTCCACCTTTTATTTAACAGATTTATGAACGCCCAACAAATCGTAATCATTTCACCTTTACTTACCCCAACATTTAGGAATTCCAACAAAATTAAGTGTTTTACAGGCAAAGAATAAACACATTTTCCAAAAAAGAATGAAACTCTTTTAAAATCAAACTCAAGTTTCCCATCAAATTTGATAATAAAATTACTTGAATAAGATTAACACCAGGCAGACCTATCTTGTCTGACGATCAGACCTCTGTTGGAAAATTACTTCTGAACATATAGCTGTGAATTTAGTTAGCCAACTGAATTAGTCTAATGATGTTAATAGATTTTCAGGTTTCTTTCCATGACCATTGGCTGAAACTGTAATGTCTTTAATATATTATTATTTGGATTTATCTGAGTTTTCATCTAATATTTGTAGCTTGAATTAAGCTATTGGTTTTTGTAGGCTATACTAAATGCCCCTCAACATCTGAAACGAAAAAATGTAGGCATTATGCTGTTATTCCACAAGTCTATCTTAAACTATTAAATGAATATAAAATCGGAAAACATCTCACATATTTAGTTAGATACCAATGTACTTTATTTACTATTCCTAATTAACAAATGTAGGCTTAATCTTTGGGTGCCAATTGGTCAATGGGTTTACCTGCCTCACAACTTTTTTGTTAATTTATTGTGATTGAACCATAACAGACTGCCCTTTACATGTCGGAGAGTTTTGTTGTGGCTTCAGCATGTCGTTTCAATGGGGCTAATTAAAAGTGGTTAAGTGAAACAGGTGTTAACTAATGCATATGATAATTATGAGATAACAAATGGTGATGTGGGAAGGTCGAATGATTGTTAAAGATGCGAGAAGAAGAAGAGTTCTTATTCCACTCTGCCTTTCATGTTCTCCAAAAGGACATCAGTTGAAGGATACGTTTTTACAGAATTTGTGCGCACTATAGGTATTTCTGGTTCATTTCTAAAAGGGTGAATTGTTAAATATAAGTATTAACATGTCAGAGAATAACATTTAGCCATGTTTGCATAAAGGTGTCCAATTTTTTTTAAATATATATATATATATATATATATATATATATATATATATATAATAACGCATAGCTTACATATCGTATTATCTATTTATTTGTTAAAACAAAAATAATGGTATTGAAGTAAGATACATTTATAACAGAAGACTAGCATCTGCTATATCATCTGTTATTAACAGAATTCATGAAATGCATCATCTTGATTTAAATGTTCACGTTATGCTGAACATAATCAAAAGGCCTATTCCACAGATGGTTTGTTTCTGTCTGTGTGTGTGTGTGTGTGTGTGTGTGTGTGTGTGTGTGTGTGTGTGTGTGTGTGTGTGTGTGTGTGTGTGTGTGTGTGTGTGTGTGTGTGTGTGTGTTGTGCATTAGGTAGATGGAGAGGGATAAACAATGGGAAGAAATAGAGGGGAGAGGGGGTATTTGGGCGAGGTCCCTCAGGCCTAGAGCAAATTTGTTCAACTGGTACAATGAGTTGACTGGAGAGCAATGAGTCAGAGGCTTAACTAATGCCATCAGTATGTCTTAAAACACAAACAGCTCAGGGCAATTGCTTTTGTCTGACTTGTAGACTGTCCTTTCAATTCTTTTCCTCTTTCGCATGTCGGCTACAATGCAGGTGTTGGTCTTGTTCTGACAGGTTGCATATGTACTGTTTGCTCTCAGGATGTCCCTCGTTTGCCTAGAAGAGTGGCCAAATGGAGGAGGACTGTCCTCAGTTCCCTATGAGATTCAGTATACAAGATAAGATGAATGATAGTCTCTTGTGAGTGTTATATGGCCAGCACATGCACGATTTGGCTGGTCTTACGGTGAATGGAAAAGTTTCCTCTGTTCTCTTCGAAAACTCCCTTTTAGACAAGATTGGTAGGCCTACTTTAGTCCGTCATAGATGGATCGACTGGAAGCCTCAATGATGCCTTTCATTTCCCACTCTCATAGATACTGTATCCTATATAACTGTGCCAATTAACCGTGGGCCTCTGATTAAGTCCAGGAGAAGAACCATGAAGGACAACCTTTCTCTAGTGGAACTCTCAATTATGCTTTTAATTTCCCATTCTCATACTGTATTCGATATCTGTGCCCCACTATAGTCTAACAGTGGGCCTCTGATTGATGAGAAGATCCAGGGCCATGACAACAGCGTGAGTCCTAATGAGCTACTAACAACAATGGGCTTAGGTGTGACTTCAATTACTGGTCATCACCTGCCGCTGAGGGGACACAACAAAAGGCCTAAGTACAGCATGTCAATAGAATAGGTCACGAGAAGGTGTGAACAACACAACAAAAGCTTAAAGGGAATCTACAGAGTATTCAACACCTAGTCCTTGTTAGTTTTTTAAAACCACAACCAGATACCTGTACTTCTCCTAACAGAGAGGGAAAGTGGTAAGCAGAGAATAAATCTGGATATTTGGCATGAAGTGGGAATGGAACGCATTTCTAAAATGCTTATTTGAATATAATTTACCCAAATAAAGAACTAATCACTACTAATGTAACATAAACATAGGAGGCAAGATACACTACCTCTTTAAATCTGACTCAATGAAGCAAGTCAATGTATCAACTTGCTCATTCCCTTAACATTCCGAGGAAATTAAGTGAATGTCAACTCATGACATGGAAAAATCGTCATATAACAAATCCCATTCTTCCCAGGTAACGGGATATAGAGGGACACAACCCCAAATGGAGAAATGTAAGCAAAGCGTACATTTTATCAAGCTCTCCCACCCACTCCTCAGCTATCAACCCCTCCCTTCCCTTCGGACCCTCATCCCTCCTACCTCTTTGTCCTTTGTCATTACTCTTATCAGCTACACTCTATCATTCTTTTTATAGAGAAGTGGCGCTGAAACCGCTTGCAAATGTAAGTATGTCTTTGTTAGTATCTCGGCGGTGGGCTGCAGTCCCGCCCCTCTGGTCCCTCCTGGGTGTGCTCTGATTGACGGCCCTCTGCTGGGTGAGGGACAGGCCATGTTCGTTAGGCTGTGACGGACAGGCCGACAGCTGGGGGACTGAATGACTGCTGGTGGTGCTGGTTGGGCACTCTGCTGCGTTGGACGTTGGGGGCCACTGGCCCGCTCCACCACCACCACCCCTGTGGGGCCTCACTGGGCCCCTTGGACCCCCAGCCTGCCCAGCAAGTGTAGTTCCCCGGCAGGCTTGCTGTGCCAGAGCAGCTCGTTAGCTGTTAACTGGCAACACCCTGCCTCTCCTCCTCAGTGACAGGGAGACTCAGCATGGTATGTTGGTCCAGGTGGCCCCCAACACACATATGCAAGTCAACATGCCCTGCTGCCCAGGAGAGTACATAATTCATTAATTGAAGTCAGAAATAGCACTGTAGACACTGAATGGCATATTATAGAAAAATTGGGTATAGTGAACTCCCAGACAGACAGACATATAGTATCTACTACTATATTACAGTAGCTACAGCGGAACATGTGACATGGGAGTACTTTTTTTCTACATGCTGCAAGATTTCCAATTATTATTATTGGAAAATAACCATCCACAATAAGAGGGGTTAAACGTATTGCTAATGCACACTGTGGCAAATAATTCCACTGCTACTCGTGGTGCATGACATGACATGAAATGTAACATCAAAACAATAGTGTTTCATCGTTAATAATCATACAATATGTTGCTCAAAATAATGTATGCTTGTTTTGTTAAAGAGTTAGGAATGGAGGTAGAGGAAGAAAGCAACTCCTAAAATGTAACAAACTAAAGTTCACAGCTAGCATCTAATGAGCTTGTAGGGCATCTGTGACGTGACATCTACATTTCGGTCCATTTGTAAAACAAAGGCTACAAGGAAGCCGGGGGCACTGGTTCTCTGTGTTTCAACCCTTATAACAATGGAAAGCAGGCGCTGGTGGGAGGCAGTGCTCTCATGGAAATGAGCATCCAAACCAACAATGTGTCTCCTAATCTCCTCAGAGAGAGGAATCAGTTACACAGCAGTATGCACCCCTCAATGCTTTTCATTAGAACCAGCGTGCTATTGAAACACTAACCCCCCACCTACTCCCCGCGAACCCCCCCCATCCCAAACCCCCTAATGTGTAGCCACAGGCTCTCCTCACACATGGGCCAGATACAAGGTAGCCCCTCCAGCAGTAAGGGGGGGGGGGGGGGGGGGGGGGGGGATCTAGACAGTGGGACAGGGGGTTAGTATTGGGGAGCTAGGCCTCAAAGCATGGGATTAGAGTTAATGTGCCCTCCCTGGGTTATAATCTCTTCAGAGGGGGACTTTGTTTGAGGGCTTGAGGGCAGTAAAATAAGTATCTATTACAGAAACCCCCCTCTTATCCCACACTCCAGCAGCCTCCCTCTCTTCAAAAATGAAGCACAAAAACACTTGCCTCTGTTCCCCCATGTCTTCTGATATCCAAAAGCAAGTGCTGCTGCCCTTTTCAGCTAATCTGGAGTTAAGGGCTAAAGCCTTATGGAGAGTAACCACGACACATATTTACTCCATCTGTAGCCTGCAAAGTGAGGAGGTTGATGTAGATCAAAGGAGGCTTAGAAAAGAAGTGAGGATATTACCATGAAAATAAGAATAAAATAGCGTTCTCACAAGTTTAATTTCTTGTTGTTGGGGAGTCATAATGTGAGAGCTGAACTATGGGCTCCAAAGCTGAGGATTTAATGAAATGTAATCTTGTTAGAATACCCGTGTATAAAGAAAAATCTTGATATTATTATCCATCGACTAAATCTTAAGACCATCCCAACCACAGGAGGCTGCTGAGCGAAAGGACAGCTCATATTCATGGTCGTAACAGAGCCAATGGAATGGCATCAAAACACACATGGAAACCATGTGTTTGATACCATTTCACTGATTCCGCTTCAGCCATTACCACGAGCCCGTCCTCCCCAATTAAGGCCCCACCAACCTCCTGTGATCCAACAGCTGATATTAAGTGCCCATTTTACCAAGTTAACTTGGTAAAACTCCACCTACTGTGACTCTCATAAAGATTAAAAAGTGAACACAAAATTAGTAGCACAACATAGCACTTTAATACCAAAATATCTCAAATATAAATAATGTGCAAAACAAAACAAGCTTGAAGAGGCAGGTTCAAATTGAGGCAATACAAACAACTTGAGGAAAAACATGATGCAAAGCCATGGCACATCAACTAACTTGTTCCACAATTGAATAAGGCACTTCATTATGAACAGACTATTCTATGCCAGTACTCTGGTATTGTTTTGTCTTTCAATAGAATACAACGTGAAATACAATGTGAAATACAAATTGAAATACAACGTGAAATACAAAGTGAAATACAACGTGAAATACAACGTGAAATACAGAGGGTGAACCAATAGAAAATATTGTCCCTTATGACAATCAACCAACTGACAATGTAATAGTGCAATCATCAACATGTAAACGTGGCACTTCGAATCTGGAATGTCAGATCGGCTTGGAAACTAGACATTTGGGCCAGGGTCTTCACTAAACACGGTGTGAGGAAAAGGCAAGTAAAATTCAAATACAAACTAAATTGAAAGAGCAAGAAAACAAATGCAGCATGCAAAATAGCTCCGTATGTAATGTAACATTTTGTCTCACTAGAATAAAATTCTACTTTTAAAATGGAATTAAATGATAATCAAATAATTTTGGGAGATTACTGCCTTGATTGTATTGTAGCAAACAACAAACTAAACAATTCAATAGTTACAGCTCCCTACAACATAAAAGCATACAGCATAAATACTATAAAAGCATACATTAAAATTCAAATAAACACAGTGACTGAACATGTTTTTGTGATGTCATTTCTGTGATGTCATTGAATGTGGGACATTTGGCTAACTTCTTCCTTAGCGTGAGAATTTCCTGGGTCTGAATACGGGGACCATGAGTTGATGGGGCGCTAGTGCCACCCTCTCCTTTACAGGGGCTAGCTCCTCCGCTGAGCCCCACTTCTTCTTGGACTGGAACAACGAGACCAACTTCCTGTTCCTGCTGCGGTCTCTGGCATGGAACTCAGGGAACTCTGAACAAAATACAGACCACCATAGTTGTATAATACATTCTATGTAAGGCTGAAACCTAACGGTAAGGATTACCTTTTTTGGCCTCTGTTTTGACTTTAGTAACAAAGCCACAGGCATTGTTATGACAATGTTATTCTGTATCAGACCGGGGAGGGAAATATTGTGGCCTTTGTTAATTTCTTGCGTGTCAGACAACATTTCAGAGACGTCAGAGAGTCAAAAAGAAAATAGTAAGAGACACTCACGTATCTCCTCTGGAGCTGCTCGGTCTTCCTCTGTAGGCTCCCTGATGTTCAGGTACTGGCAGGCAAGATGGCCGCTGTAGTCCCGCAGATTCTTCTTCGCACCTGAGAGGAAAGGAAGAACATGTCAAACAATGACTATAAGAAAACATGTACCTGGAAAAAGGCAATCAATGGCAGAAAGATAATAGATTACCTGTTGCATCGATACCCTCCATTCCACACCCCAAAATACAAAAAGCATGTGGGTTAACTTTCCCTGTCATTTACCATATTTTCCAATGAGCAGCTCCAAAATGTGTCGATGGCCATGCAATGCTGCAATATGCAGGGGTGTATAGCCCTGCAAAACAAAAAGTGGAAAATAATGCAAATGTATTCCCCACCAAAGACATAGGGGTATAATGCAAATTGTATAACCATGTTTTGTTTTTTTCAAGAACAAAACAGGCTGTCCAATACAGCTATTTGAACATAACCTCTGACATCCACTGTGTGCAGAGTTCAAGGTTTAACCCTGGAAAAATGTACAAGGCGTTTTAATACCTACCCCCTAGAGTTTCCCATGGCCCCAACACAGCCAATGAAAACATGAAAGGAGAGAATATACAAATTACCAGAGGTTATGGCAACACAACATAATGACCACATATATAATTGGCTAGTTATTCTCAGAAAATTGCCATAGTTGTGAGTTTGGCACGGTAATACATTTACACAATTGACATGATTTATTAGTAGACACTGTGTGGGCGTGTTTTACTATACTTGTGAGGACCAGAAGTCCCCACAAGAATAGTAAACTAACAAATATTTGACCGACTAGGGACATTTTGTTAGTCCCCACAAGGTAAAATGCTATTTGTAGGGGGTTAAGGTTAGAATTAGTTTTAGGATTAGAATTAGGTTTAGGGTTAGGAGCTATGGTTAGGTTTAGGGTTAAGGTTAGGGTTAGAGTTAGGGGTTAGGGAAAATAGGATTTTGAATTGAATTATGTATCCCCACAAGGTTAGTTATACAAGACTGTGTGTGTGTGTGTTGACTGCTGTATTGCATTTGCACAGCTGGATCTTCACAGGAACCATTACGATGCAACATTACATCACCAACACCACAGAAAACAACATAACTAACCTGGCTGCAACCCATAGGCTCGTTGCCTTGGTAACTAATCTGCCTGGCCGGCCTCCAAATATACAAACAACATACCTATTGCCTGATCACTTCCTGTGTATGATATACTGTACTGAAAGAGGAGGTACTCACATGCTGAAAGAAAATAAAAATAGTAGTAATGTTATTACTACAGTTCGACAATATTTTCTAACATACCATTCCAATAGCATAAGAAATTATAATACAGAACACAATACAGCCCATATTCACAAAAAACAAGAGCATACTCACAGATTTAGTGTTAACATCAGCTCCTGCGTTGGCCATCATGGTAGCCATGTCCTCTTTGCCATGTTTGGCTGCCCAGTGAAGAGCGGTCTGTGTCCAGAACAAGGAGAGGGAAATGTGAACCATTCACAAAATACAGTTGTTTGAACCAAACTATTTCCATATACAGAACAAAAGCACTTTACTGCAAAACCGACACAGGAGTTGCCCTATTTATGTATACACAGATACTTGTATTGTATTGACATATACACAGAGACTTGTATTGAATTGACATGCACACAGATAATTGTATTGATGTACACACAAATCAAATTGTATTGGTTGCATACACATGTTTAGCAGATGTTATTGCGGGTGTAGCGAAACGCTTGTATTGTATTGACATATACACAGATACATTCCCAGTAGTGGTTAGTCAGTAGATAGTAATTGGCATAGCATCATTACTCCTCTACCAAGTGGTTTCAACAGTGTGGATCAGATGAGAGTTCTGATAGGCTGGCTGAAGCGGTGGGCCAGCTGTGCACAGGAGGAGTGGAGAGATGGAGGGAGAGGTAGAGGGAGGGACGAAGGGATGGTTTCCTGCCATCTAACAGAGCCTAATTACAAAACAACACTGCACTGTGCCCACACCAGGGGGGGGGGGGGGGGGGGGGGGCAGCCGCCTGTCACAGGGAGGAAGATTGATGATGTTGGTGTGACCCTCAGAGGGGAGCGAGGGAGACCCACCCAGGAATCGCCCCACTGTCAGCACTCAGCCATCAGAAAGACAAGGCTAGGGCCCCACCACGCCGTGTGCCCCCTGTACACACACACACACACACAGAGACATACTCACACCCAGACACACACATAGGCATGCACGCGCAAACACACACGCTCAGAGACAACATGCACACAATTGCCCACAATTTCACCTGCTGAATCGCCCGTAATTACACAGCCTGAAGTGCTCAGTGCTCAGAGACCCATTGACAAGAGTAACAAAGTTGATCACAGCAGCGGCACTATGTCAGAAAGTTGTATGTGGTTTGCGTGGGACTTATTCTTGAGTGTGCAGAGCTTGGCTGCAAATGTCAGCCTCTGAACCACAACGTCTATGTTTCTCAGTCTGACTCCAGTCATGGAACAGGGAGAGCAGAACAATGATGAGAAGTAGGTTACCTTTGTCAATCAAGACTAGTAAAGGTATTTCCTTTACTATAGAGGTGCTTAGGCAGCTTGAGCTCACCATCTATGAACATCCTTGTGCTTGTTCAAGGCCTTAAATGGCATTTCTTCATCTCCTGCATTACACGCTACTACACCAGGAACTTGGTGAACTATATCACAACCTCGATATTAGGACAGAGCAGTTGGGGGAGAGATACACCTCTAGATATCCAAAACCAGTCTGGGACACAGATTGTGATAGATGAAGTCTGGCTCTGAGTATCTCCATCTCTGTTGCCCGCCCTGTCACACGCTGAAGACGGATTGGTCGGCTGGGCCGTTTGAGTGGCAGCTTGGCGGGTCTCCTAGTGAGCAGGAGTGATGGACGACGTGGGACAGGATGTGGCGTTATCCCCTCCTCATGCCTCTCGTTCCTGTCCCAGCCCGCTGGGGCCACCTCCCACGTTCCTGCCTGACCGATGACACACTCAGTGTGTGTGTGTGGGTAGGTGTCATGCTCCCAACGTGGGAGTAAGTAGTGTCCTAAGGGACAAGGGTTGATCAAGAGGAAACATTGGACAAAATGACCTCTGGCCTGTGACACTTTCCTGTTCATAGTAAGACCACTGAGGAGTGATGGGAGAATGATTTACTTACAAACTGCAGGGTGAGAGGAAGTACGTCACAGTCCAGCACGGCAAAAGGGGGGAGCACATGTCACGTGTAGAGGACGAAAAGGACATAGAGATCAGGAAGGAATAGGATATGTTAGATGGGGTTAACATATGTGGTTCTTTGAATTAGCCATTCCCTGTCAATGACAGTTGAGGAGGAGAGTGTAGCTACACAATCCATCTGCTATTGGGAAGGTCAAAATTTATGAGTTGTCTAAACTTTGTCTGATGGGGACAGAACTAGTCCACAAACGGCACCCAGACCTCCTCAACTTCAGGCCCTAGGTAAGAGTGACTTCACCGCCGAAGGGTGAAGGTGGGGGCATCAAAGCCGCCCGAGGGAGATTTAGCTCCTTCCCGGGGACATGGCCAACACTGTTCTTCAATTAATCCCAGCCTGCTCTATAACTTTCAGATTATCTTTAAGTGGTTGAAGTCTTTGTGGTGCATTAAGAGTCTCTCTCTAATCCCCGCTCCCATCTCCCTGCACTTCAATGGCGACCCTGGTATCTTGTCTGGGTGGGGATGCTGATGGCAGGGGCTTAGGGATAGGTCTTAGAAGGTGGTCTGACACAGGACAGTGTGAGAACCCCAACACAGGGGAGGGACAACAAACATGAACCCAAATCTCTTGAGCGCACAGGGAGACCAATAAAGGGATTTGGGTTGTCAGGGGGGGAGGGGGGGGCTCCAGGAGCTAAAAAGCTATCTTCCATAATCCTTTTGAAAGCGGCGCCTTTGAAATGCATGATCTTGATGTGTGTACATCACAGGGTTTTTAAAATACAATTAACGGAAAAATAACAATGGAATGTCGACTATTTGAAATGCATTTTTATAGGTTTCATAAAACAATAGGTATAATTTCAGAATATGATCAACTTTCTAGAAAATGATTGTCAAGAATTGAGATTAACAAGATATAAAGTAGGGGATATCAATACTTAATTCACTTACCCCCTGACAGTCATAGCAGATTCCAAAAAGAAAATAAAGAACATAATCAGTCAATTATAATAGAAATGTAATACAAATATTCCTAATCAAAGTTGTGGAGAAAGTATACTCACTGAAACAAAGTCCTGGTTTAGTCAAATGAAGGAAAGGGAAGGAGGGAAACTACATTTAGTGGTTGCATCCAATAAAACAAAGCTACCCATTTATCCACAAGATGTATACTGCAATGTTATGCAGACATATCCAAGGTGGTTTTGGAAACCTTGGCCTTTGTGAAGGGCAGAGGTGGAGGGGTAGAGGTTACCTTCTTGTTGGCCAGGGAGGGCTCCTGTTTGAGCAGCTGGGAGAGGTCAGAGAGACGGCCACAAGTAGCAGAGTAGATCCATTCCTTCTCCACAGGGTCCAGCTGTAGGACAGGGAGTGGATGAGCTAAGCAAATGGATAGTGTCCATAAAGCACACGTCTGGTATGTACAGTATTATGAATATTCATGTCTAATATGTACAGTACCAATCAAAAGTTTGGACACACCTACTCATTCAAGGTGTTTTTCTTTATTTTTACTATTTTCTACATTGTAAATAATAAGGAAGACATCAAAACTATGAAATAACACATATGGAATCATGTAGTAACCCAAAAAAGTGTTAAACAAATCAAACCATCTCAATTGGGTTGAGGTCGGGTGATTGTGGAGGCCAGGTCTTCTGATGCAGCACTCCATCACTCTCCTTCTTGGTCAAACAGCCCTTACACAGCCTGGGTGTGTGTTGGGTCATTGCCCTGTTTAAAACAAATGATAGTCCCACGAAGTGCAAACCAGATGGGATGGCGTATCGCTGCAGAATGCTGTGGTAGCCATGCTGGTTAAGTGTGCCTTGAATTCTAAATAAATCACATACAGTGTCACCTCAAAGCACCACAAAATCCATCACACCTCCTCCTCCATGCTTCACGGTGGGAACAACACATGCAGAGATGGTCTGTTCACCAAGTCTCTTCTTCTTATTGAAATTCGACCATGAAGGCCTGATTCACGCAGTCTCCTCTGAACAGTTGATGTTGAGATGTGTCTGTTACTTGAACTTTGTGAAGCATTTATTTGGGCTGCAATTTCTGAGGTGCAGTTATTCTAATGAACTTATCCTCTGCAGCAGAGGGAACTCTGGGTCTTCCTTTCCAGTGGCGGTCCTCATGAGAGCCAGTTTCATCATAGTGCTTGATGGTTTTTGTGACTGCACTTGAAGAAACGTTCAAAGTTCTTTAAATTTTCCGGATTGACTGACCTTCATGTCTTAAAGTATTGATGGGCTGTCATTTCTCTTTGCTTATTTGAGATGTTCTTGCCATAATATGGACTTGGTCTTTTATCAAATAGGGTTATCTTCTGTATACCCACCCTACCGTGTCACAACACAACTGCTTGGCTCAAACGCATTAAGAAGGAAAGAAATTCCACAAATTAACTTTTAACAAGGCACACCTGTTAATTGAAATGCATTCCAGGTGACTACCTCATGAAGCTGGTTGAGAGAATGCCAAGAGTGTGCAAACCTGTCATCAAGGAAAAGGGTGGCTACTTTGAAGAATCGCAAATATATTTTGATTTGTTTAACACTTTTTTGGTTACTACATGATTCCATATGTGTTATTTCATAGTTGTGATGTCTTCACTATTATTCTACAATGCAGAAAATAGTAAAAATATAGAAAAACCCTTGAATGAGTAGGTGTTCTAAAACTTGACTGGTACTGTATATATTAGCATATATAAATGTGGAAACTCACAGCCACTGGGGTGGAGCGCATACTACCCATACACTCCTCTTCCGACTCGGACTGAAAGAGACAGACAATAAGACAAATTATATAAGTAATATCATGAGTATTATTGATCCAGCATGCTGAAGCAGCAGTGGCATCTCTCCCAACCAAGGCCTTATGTTGTTCCACATAGGAATGAAGAATGAATGTCCTAAGGCCCTAATAGACACACACACACACACAAATCAATCAATCACAATCACACTGTTTATATGTTTATCACCTCAGACATCAAAAGGGACAAAGTGATCAAACAAGTGTCAGACAGACAGACAGGTAGGATGGAGGCAAACAGAGGTTTTCACACCAAGGGGTCAATGTAATAATAACTGTGAACTCCACTGTTAACCAATAGACATGTCTGTCTGTGGACCTTAGGGCTCCCGAGTGGTGCAGCGGTCTAAGGCACTGCAGCTCAGCGCAAGAGGCGTCACTACAGTCCCTGGTTCGAATCCAGGCTGTATCACATCCGGCCGTGATTGGGAGTCCCATAAGGCGGCGCACAATTGGCCCAGCCGGGGTAGGCTGTCATTGTAAATAAGAATTTGTTCTTAACTGACTTGCCTGGTTAAATAAAAATATACATTGGTCAGAGACCATCCCACCATCTGTGTTCCCCTCTGTTTTAAATGTGGTCAGAAACGCCCCAAAAATAAAGCACACATTTCTCTGAATGCACAAAAGTGTCATTCTGGCTGATTAATGTGGGGAGAAAATGGCCGTTTTCTATATGTTTTGTTTGGTCAACCACTTGATTGCTAATTGTTCTGAGATCATACAGGGACATGATGTAAAAACAAAAAAGTCTTTCATGTCGCTGTCATACATGCCTTGTTTAACACGAAAAGTGGAGGCCAATTTATCCACTGGCACATGTCCACTTTTTCTCTGCTGGAAATAAAAATAACAGGGGAAGAAAAATATTGTTGGGCAGAATTTTTTTTATAGTTGAGTTTCATTTTGTCAAGTGGATCTCTCAGCACTTTCCTCCTCTCTGTCATGTAATTCCATTCTCTTTGTCTTGAGGTTTAGAACACAGTTTAGAACAGAGTGATACTTCAGCTTCCCAAGCTCTTCAAGAGCAAATGAGAGTAGCACAGGCAGAGTTACAACTGGGGGTTTTTTGCGCAAAGAGGAAGTTCAACCAGCCACAGTGTAACAGCTTTGTTAGACAGGGGAATATTTGCTGACAACTGGTTCTTTCCACAGCATCAATGATTTTTTGATACAACTCCCACTTTCTAATGTTGTCACATAAGAGAGGTGGTGAGATTCAGGAGGCCCTTTTACGTTATATGATGAGATATGGAGACGAGCAAAATAATTGTATTTGATAATTGGCAGCCAAACACGTCATGTCACCAGCATTAGAATAATAGCCTAACCTCGACATTTAGCCTATATTGGACATTTGCATGATCACTGATAATTTAACCACAATGTGAAGTTAAATCTGCCTATAAACTTTTCATGCTTTTCCACGATGTGGTTAGGCTTACAGTGCACCATATCTCTTGACTCCAAGTTAACTTCAATGTGATGGTTATTATATTATATGTAGGGTCCTATAAAATTTGTTCTATTTTTTCCAAAATTCTGTTTTCTCGGTTTAGTTTTTCCAGGTTTTCGGTTTTTTCCAGGTTCTTTTTTCAGGTTATATTTTCAAAATGACACTTTTTTTAAATAGAAAAAACAACCAAATTGGATGTTCTAAATCCACAACAATGCTTTAAACCACATCAGGAGACCCCCTTTGAGGTCTAGGACAAATCTAAGACATTTTTATTTTTGTGTTAGCCTTTTAAAAAGTTAGCTTTTCGTTAAAAAACAAGGACATTTCTAAGTGACCCCAAACTTTTGAACGGTAGTGTATATATGTGATGGGATGTATAGACATTATGGACAGTATGTGGATAGAATATATAGTATATCTGAAGAATACGTAGGATAGAATAGTATATGTACAGCAAAAGTTATATAGGATGGGCTTGAGTAGAATACAGTATACACATATGAAGTGGGTAAAACAGTATGTAAACATTATTGAAGTGACCAGTATTTCATTATTACAGTGACCAGTGTTCCATGTCTATGTACATAGGGCAGCAGCCTCTAAGGTGCAGGGATGCGTAACTGGGTGGTAGCCAACTAGAGACAGTGACTAAATTCAAAGCAGGGTACTGGGTGGAGGCCGGCTAGTGATGGCCATTTAATAGTCTGATGGCCTTGAGATAGAAGCTGTTTTTCCTGCTCTCGGTCCAAGCTTTGATACACCTGTACTGACCTCGCCTTCTGGATGATAGCAGGGCGAACAGGCCCTGGCTCGGGTGGCTGAGGTCCATGATGATTTTCTTGGCCTTCCTTTGACACCGGGTGCTGTGTATGTCCTGAAGGACAGGCAGTGTGCTCCCGGTGATGTGTTGGGCAGACCGCACTACCCTCTGGAGATCCTTGCGGTTGCGGACGGTGCAGTTGCCGTAACAGGCGGTGATACAGCCTGACAGGATGCGCTCCATGGTGCAGCTATAAAAATTTGTGAGGGTCTTAAGGGCCAAGCCAAATTTCTTCAGCCTCCTGAGGTTGAAGAGGCGTTGTTGCGCCTTCTTCACCACACTGTCTGTGTGGGTGAACCATTTCAGATTATCAGTGATGTGTACGCCGAGGAACTTGAAGCTTTTCACCTTCTCCATGTCGATGTGGATGGGGGTGTGCTCTCTCCTGCTGTCTCCTGAAGTCCACGATCTGCTCCTTCATTTTGTTGACGTTGAGGGAAAGGTTATTTACCTGGCACCCCTCCGCCAGGGCCCTGTCACCTCCTCCTTGTAGGTTTAGGGCCATCAAGGAAACCTATATCTTTCTAGATTAATCTCAATCTGTTTAATGGGCACAAATCAGAAATATTTTTCTAATGAGTTCAAACATGTTGTTGCAACTTGCCTTACATAATGACAGAACAAAGGGCAGCATTCAAATGCTAATGGTTGCCCCCTTCATATTGTTTCCCACTCTCAAACATCCACGGTTTGTTTTAAATCCAGATAATTTAGCTACTGCCATCTGGTGGAATTTTGCAGCAACAGTTCCTGCTATGACTCACTATTTTGTTCAGAGAGAGAAAGTGTCCTCTGGCTCCAGGACCTGCTCTCCTCGCCTCCGTCTGGCATTTTGAGAGGGAGGTGAGAAGATAATTGGATGACATCTTCTCCTTAGAACTTCTCCTCCAACACTCTCTGTGTTTCCCTCGATTTTTTGAGAAGATAAGGCGGGGAGAGAGGACGCAAGGAATTGAGGAAAATATTTTGAGATTTACGCCTGCTGTCACAAGCCTCTCACCTTTGACCCGGAGTCCCTGTCTAGCTCATCCTGTCCGTTACTGTGTGCTAGGGTTTTCTCTGAAATGGACGGTGAGGGGGTCCTCTCGGTGTGCTGGTCCTGAAGGCACAAAGACAACATACAGAATTAAGCTGTGATGAGGCAGCCTTAGTCTGGCCTCAACACCATTGTAAAAAGGTCTTAATGTCATTTAAAATGCTTAAAAGTATATACATGTGTGGTTAAGATAAAGTGCACGGCTGAATCCCAAATCACCCCCTTCCCCCTCCATTTGCACGTTCACACGCACCGCCATACACACAAGTGTCCCAAAGCTGAGGGAATGAAAATGATCGAATGTGTAGGAGCTAATTAGACCCTCCAAGCCGGCAAGGTTGAAGGCTCCACAGCCAAGTGCTATCGCACCACGAAACGCATGTTTGGAGTTCGCGCAATTGAATACAAAATAATGGCGAGGCAAGCCTAATTATATGCCAGTGCATATGTTCCTCTGATTTCAAGGCTTGACACATTTAACAAATGAAATACCTTCCAAATGAAATGTTTAACTGTTACGGAGGATTACATATTTTATTTTTTTATTTTAATTTAGGGGTGGATCAGCTTAATATTGCGGAAAGATTGTTGCTTCCATCAATGTAATTGTCTGCATCATTTCCAATCCCCCATATATTTTTTGGGTAAATATATATATGCATATACATACACGTACATACCCATACATAAACATTCATACATACACACACATACCTATATAGACATACATACTTTTTTAAGAATATACCTTTATTATTCCCCGCAAACCCTACCACCCTTCCCCCAATTGGAGTAAACTAATAAACAATAACATTTAGGGTTCTACCTTCAGTTTAAACATATTATACACATTTTACAGACACAATCTATTTTACAATAGTTATATTTTGTTTGTTTTTAGTCCTTCCTCTATTCCTGATGTCCATCCAGTTGGATTTCTATTTGTAACTGTGCTCTTTCACAACATTTCTGAACCTATATACATTTTACAGACCCCGTATGTTTTACATTGGTTATCTTGTAATTAGTCCCACCCTTCAGCTCCATTTAACCACTCCCACTCCTCTTAACACCATCCATTTTGGATTTCTATTTGCCATTATTTTTCAACTGTGCTGTGATGTTTCACAAAAGTACTGAACCTTTCTATTCTCATAGCTTCTACAGATTATAAATTAAAGATAAACATTTTATCGAAAATAATTATTATATTATTGATTGATTGACTATGGCTTTTCAAATCACCCAGTATTTCTATCGGCAGCATTAGTTCTAGGCAAATGTTGCAATTCTTCAGCCATTCCTGGACCTGCGACCAAAAACGAGCTACATATGGACAGTACCAAAATAAATGATCTAATGACTCTGCCTCCTCACAGCAGAATCTGCAGAGCTGGGAAGATTGTATCCCCCATATTTATCCCATTCTATTGGTTGCAATAATTTTCTATAGTAATTTAAATTGAAAAATTTGAAGTTTTGAATCCGACGTTGTTTTGCATGTCAATTCATAAACCATGTGCCATGGAATGGGTACGTCGAAAATCTCTTCCCAACTACTTTGCAACTTATATGGCACAGCTGTCAATTTTTTGGTCCTTAAATGAAATTGGTATATGTTTTTATTTATCACACTTTTCTTTAACCATTTATGTTCTTTAATGCAGGGCTGACATACAAGTTCCTTACTTTTCTCCCCTTCTACTTGCCTCTTCCATTTTTGTGGTAATGCTGCAATTAGTTGGTTGTAATTTTGGGTAGAGCAGATATTTCCATATGTCTGTGTTAGCTCCATGTGTGACATAACTCCACTAGTCCTATTTATGGTATTATTCACTAAAATATACCTTTTGTAAACACGTCATTGAAAAATAAGTATAATTAGTATATTTGAGTTTAACCACAATATTTGTTGTATTATTTGTTCTGTCTTTTCAGGTGGATTAAACTGAAATTGCAACCAAATTTCTATGGCTTGTTTAAAAAATAACAATATTTTAGATATTATTTCCTTTTCAAACAACCGAAAGTGAGCAGTTGTAATCTGAATAAAGGGAAAAGGGCCATTCTTGAACATGGGGTGAGACATTCTTACAAATTTACTAGAGAACCAGTTTGGATTTAAGTATAACTTTTGTATGACTGATGCCTTTTGTGAGAGGTCTAATGCTTTAATATGTAATCATTTCTGCCCTCTGAATTCATATTCGTTATATAAATAGGCCCTTTAAATTTTGTCTGGCTTGCCATTCCAAATAAAATTGAATATTTTTTGTTCATATAATTTAGAAAGCAGGTCACTAGATGTAGGCAAAACCATAAGCAAATAGGTAAACTGTGATATGACTAAAGAGTTAATCAGGGCGATTTTTCCACAAATAGACAGGTATTTTCCTGAGATAATTTCTTTCATTTGGGATTTGTATACCCGAGTATGTCCACATCCCCATCAGACCATTTTATTGGTAAACTACACGGTAATGTAAAATGTGCATTTTTTTAGTGATCCAATATCATAATTTGGTTTTAATCCAGAGAGGTTAGCAAAAGTATCTAGATCCTCTATGAGGCCATGGAGGGATTCTAATTGTGGTTTTTAAAGAAAACATGAATCATCAGTGTACAATGACACCTTTGTTTTTAAGCCATGGATTTCTAATCCCTTAATATTATTGTTGGATCTAATTTTAACAGTTAACATTTCGATGGCAATAATAAATAGATGTGCCGATAGTGGACAACCTTGTTTTACTCCTCTAGACAGTTTAAAACTTTCTGAGATGTAGCCATTATTTACTATTTTACACCTAGGGTTACTGTACATAACTTTAATCCATTTTATAAGAGATTCCCCAAAATTGAAATATTCTAGGCATTTATATATAAACTCCAGTCATACTTAATCAAAAGCCTTTTCAAAATCAGCAATGAAAACCAGGCCTGGTGTCCCCAATATTTCATAGAATTCTATTGTTTCCAGTACTTGTCTTATATTATCTTCAATGTATCGTCCACGTAAAAGACCTGTCTGATTAGGATGAATAATATCTGACGATACTTTTTTAATTCTATGTGCCAAGCATTTAGCTAGGATTTTTGCATCACACACTGAAGTGTAAGAGGATTACATCTTTGTTAATTTGAATTTGTTTAATTATTAAATGTGGAACATAAATTGCATCATTCAAAGTCACAAGTGTGTCCTGAAGTTAATGGGTTAATTGATCCCCTCGCCACTCAATGGAAGTCACCGTTGGAGTTGTCATCATCAGCAACACGTGACAACGGAGGGCCCTCCGAGCAAGTTGGTAGAGGCGAGGGGGTGATTTGGGATTCACCGCACCAATCCATTGCCATGCATAGGTGTGCCTTACATTAATTGCTTGCTACAGAGTTGATTGCTCAGGTTTAAGCCAGGTATGGCAACTTAAGATAATTAGCGTGCAGCTCACCCATGCTTTCAGGCTCTCTGAGTAGTAGCTCTAATCCTGTTCCATTTGATGCAGCTCTGTCTTAAACTAATGTCCACTCGACTAAATATGCAATTAACTTCATGTTTTCCATAGTATCGCCTGGTCTAATTAACAAAGTAAAGTTCAGCTAATTAAATGTATATTCTCATTGGTTAATCATTATGGGCGGGGTTTAGGAGCAAAGGTAGAAAGGCTGTCCTTTTCTCTCAGCTCAGGGTTGAACACCATTTTACAACGTGCTCCATAGCAGTTTGTTTGTGGCGGCCTGTATGTATAGGCAGTTGATGTTAGCTGCCCTGGTTGATTCTCCTAGTAAGGGGTAGAGTTAGGCTCTGTTTAGCACCGGAAAAGGAGTAATCCGTAGTTATGCTGTTTAACATCTAAGCCTAGTCTTAAAATGCAGTAGGAACCGTACTGAGGGGCTGAGCTTTAGACCCACCATCATCTGTCATTTTGTATCCTGAATGTTGCCATGGACAACTGTTTTCAAGACGAGCCATATTTCCTGCAATAAATCCAAGTACTGTTTTTCTACAACCATTGGTCCTCATTCCCAAGTGTCACCTACCTTGGATCTCCTATTCAACAGAGGCCATCTCTCCATGCTACATTTAATAAGAGCATTCTTGATTTACACCTGCTTACTGTAACTCTGACAAAGTTATAGGTAGTATACTATATGTCCACTTCATGCCAAAACCACTTGTGTTGTGCTGTTGCCCTTTTCCTGTGTGAATAGAGATATTGTTTGCACATACTTATGTGAACACTGACACTATCGGCTTAGCATATATTCTCTTTAAAAGTGATGCTTGTAGACACACTAAGGCTGCGTTTAGACAGGAAGCCCAATTCTGTTCTTTTTTCCACTAATTGGTAATTTGACCAATCACATAAGATCTTTTCGCATCAGATCTTTTTCAGAACTGACCTGATTGGCCAAAATACCAATTAGAGAAACAAATAACAGAATTAGGCTGCCTGTCTAAACGCAGCCTAAGTAAAATCCCTTCTGCTAGATTGTGTAAACTGAACAGCTGGATTTTACTTTGGTAATATATCATTGTGCAATTAACCCTAATATTTATTAGGAAATGCAATAAGAATTTCACAGCTCAAACCAAATGGGAAAGACAACCAGAATGAGGTTGTTAACAGCTGCACCCTTTGAGTAAAAAATGTGGTAACTGGCACAGGCCGTTTGTAAAAAAAAATCTGAGACAATACAGAATTAACTCTTTGAGAAGTCCATAAAATGACAGATTGGAAATTAGTAAGAAGGATAATAATATCAAAGTCTTGCTTTCAATCCATGCTTCCGCTCTAATGCCATGCTCTTTGTGTGAGTTCTTCTCAGCTTTCTAGCATACCTATCAATGCATCTCATCCCTCTTTTTTTGTGGGAAACAAAAACAAAAATATCAAAACTGGTCATGGTTGAAGCTCACCTCCTGCATGTGCTCCTGCTTGGGTGCCTCTTTGAAGGTAATGCTGGGGCTTCCTCCACACCACATCACCTGTGAAGGCTTCCTCGCCTCTGCCCTCTTGGCCGGGTCAGGCTGGAGGTCTGGTTCCCCCTGGGTGTGGAGAGACGAGACCCCCGACACATCCCACTGGACTGATGCCGAGGGCCTGGCAGTGCTGGCCGCAGGACTGGCCTGTCTGTCTGTCCCAGGCTCTGTCTCACTGCCCTGCTTCTGCTGCCTGTACCTCTTCTTCAGAATCAGGTACTTCTCACCCTAATGGGGACAGACGGCAGGCAGGTGATGAGGAGGAGGGTATAGGACTACTGTATAGGAGTTTAACTTTGATCTAAAAGTAAAGTCATTATGCAGTGGCATTTCTTAAACTAAGATATATTTTATTGTGGAAATAATTCAAACTGTTTGAGATGTATTTGTAAGTTGCCCTTTCTAATTATTATGTAACTGAATGGTAATAACATTGTGTAGGCCTACAACCGATAACACAGGGCTGGGGCCCTAATCCTATTGATGAATAGCAAACTACATAGTAAACAGACATAGAAAAGAAAATCCTTTTTTTGTAACAAATTAACTACCATGGCTGAGTAAAGATAGTGGGAAGGCAACTCAATTTGAGTGTGGAACATTAAAGAGCTATGCACACTTATCACAGCACACTTTCTACAAATGGTCGAAAGTTCACCTACTTCACTTACATTCTCTGATTTCACAACAGCAATCCTGTCGATGATCCGTTTGAACTCCTCTCTGTATTTGGCTGGGGGAAATGAACAATTTTGGCATCATAGAATTAGGAATTAGAATACTAGAATGGGCATGAACCTTCTTATGAGTGTCCAAAAGTCAGCCATGTTGGTCAGGGAGTTAGTCAAAATCAATGTGAATAATGTATCTGCACTGTATATGTGTTAGCTAGCCTACTAGTTTTAGAGGAATGGTTCCATAAATGTTTCTAATTAACTGTCAATATGCCAACATTCCATTCAAACAATGCCGTCAATTCACATTTACAACTTGTCTAAATCCTATCATCAACTGATATGAGCCATTGTATATATATATATATATATATATATATATATATATATATATATATATATACACACACAATGGCTCAAATCAGTTGATGATAGGATTTAGACAAGTTGTAAATGCAACAAGTACTGATATTGTATCATATAATAACACACACAGCTTTCCAAGAAAAAATAAATAATAATATGAGTCTATTTACATATATTTTAGAGGCTATTTATACATAAAATGTGCATAAAACCTGTATAAACTGTATTTTTATTATGTGACAAGATTTTAGGTTGACCATAATTAAATAACACAATTTCTGATACATCACATGCCTTACTTTTATTTTTGCACAAGTAAAAGCAGGAAATGCATCACCTATGCCTCTACTGCAATTCATTCCAATTAGACTGGTTTTGGATTTCTCCCTGGACAAGATGGCTGCCATTTTCACCCCATTCTGGAACTTTGGGGTTTATAACATATCCCCTCTAGTAATTTAATAGAATCTCTATAGTTGGCATATTAAGTTCCAAAAACGTGATACAACTTTTTGTTTTCTCCCAAAACCCCAGACTTTCATTCTCTGAGGGGATTAGAGAAAGAAAATGGATGATGAGGATAAGAAATATAATTTGGTCTAACAGTGTAATAATAGCTTTCTTATGGAATGAACTCTAATGGGATTAAGTGTTGTCTTTATTAATTTTGTTACCCCTTTTTCTCCACAATTTCAGGATATCCAATTGGTAGTTACAGTCTTGTCCCATCACTGCAACTCTCACGTACGGACTCGGGAGAGGCGAAGTTCGAGAGCAACCCTGCCAAGCCGCACTGCTTCTTGACACACTGCTCGCTTAACTCGGAAGCCAGCCGGCACAATGTGTTGGAGGAAACACCGCACAGCTGGTGACCAAAGTCAGCGTGCATGCGCCCGGCCCGCCACGAGGAGTCGCTAGAGCGCGATGGGACAAGGACATCCCGGCCCGGCCAAACCCTCCCCTAACGGCGCTGGGCCAATCGTGCACCGTCTCATGGGTCTCCCGGTCGCGGCCGGCTGCAACACAGCCTGGTATCGAACCCTGGTCTGTAGTGATTACTCTAGAACTACGATGCAGTGCCTTTAGACCGCTGCACCATTTGGTAGACCCTAGATCTTTCTAGTTTAAAAGTCATATCCTCTCTAAATCAGGCTGTTGAATCACTGGCATTCCAAGACGTAGACCTATTGAGCCTGAAGAACGCATGATGGCTATTTGAGATTATTGTGTGGCCTGTGAAGACTTGTGGTTGATCTGCCCTCCCTGTTACTTCATCATCTTTCCCCTTCTTGCAGAGGCCAGGTTTGTGTCCCAAATGGCACCCTATTCCCAATTTAGGGCACCATTTTTGACCAGGGCTCTGGTCAAAAGTAGTGCACTTTATAAGAAATAGGGTGCAATTTGGGGAGCACACCAGGGGCTCCAAGAGGGAGGGGCTTTTATTCTTCATTCCTCTGCAGGCCAAACACAGATCGAGTTGCAAAACAATCATCTCAGAAAAAAGTCACTGACTGGGAAAAGGGACAAAGAGGAAACTAGGGCTCTCTCTGCCAACATGAGGCAGGCAGATATACAAACAACTCTACTCCCATATCATCTCCAAAAAGCCCACCCCCAACCTATCTGTCTATTTCTGCAGTATTAAAGCTTTCCTATGGGAACCCAAACAAACTACAAATTGATGGCTATTATAATAGTTTACTGTTTAACTTCCTCTCTGACAGATACAACTGGGTTTGTGAAACGATATTCAGACTTGATGCTGACAGACGTCAGTTTGTATAGGCTGCTGTTTCTGAGAATGTATCCATTACTCCAGCCGGCCAGACCACTTAACATAGGCCATCTTAGTTCAACAGACAATACTAATGGCTGAAGCCCTGTGTTTGAAAGAATGTTTAGGTATGTAAGAATAGGCCCGAACAAATGAGCTCTTTCCCTTTTCCTGACAGCAGCAGGGAGTGGAAAGAACATTTTGAATGAGACAGTTGCATAGCTCACAACTTCACATCCACAAAAACAGGAAATCCAGAGGAAGTGGCCACTTACATCTCATCAACAAAATAATTCCTGGTTTACTGGTACAGGGGTGACAGTTTACATGTTCAGTAATTCATTAGCTAAAAAGGTAGACAGAAAGCCATAGCAACTGGACAGACACAGCAATGTTAGCTATCACTTCCCCACTTTATGGGGAAGTTTCCCACTATGTCCCCACTTTATTCAATCGTAATAAAAGAGCACATCATTAGCGATCTAGTTGTGCTGGTGGTGCCTGTGGCCTAAATTATTGCATTATGATTAAAACACTATTATCGTGCAATCATGCCCATTTAAAAAATGGGAACACGTGTTGTTAGAAATGACTAAGTACTGGAACTATGTACTGGAAATCATTTTCATAATTGGACACTCCAGCCATGTCAGATAGCACAATATCAAAGCAGCTTTATTTGGAAACCTCTGTCAACAACTGTACCACAGAGATAGCATCTGGACAGTACAAATGTAATACAAGGTCACATTGGATAATCATTCATCTAGCGCCTGTCAAAACATGTTAGGGCCTAGTTATTTTATCCAGTACCAAGCAGGGATAATGCCCTGGTGGATTGCATTGCAAGTGATTGGTCAAACGTAACAATATTGTAATTTCAGGTATCAGTCTCAATTTGAGGAAGGACATTGGAGAAAATATTTGTTGTAAATAAAATTGTAACAGTCTCAGGTTTCAGGATAATGCCAGTTGTGTTCATGACTCAGGGGCTGAGTGTTATTAATTAAAAGGCAGCACCATAATCACACTGTTTATCAGTGTGAATCATTGTTGTAATACCACAACAGAACACCACAGTCCAATGGTGAAAATGGTTGGTTGTTGTGGTCTGGGTCTGAGGCAAGGCTTGTGTAGCAGGCACCAGAGAATTCAAGCAGCTAGAATTGGTCTCAGGAAAGGAAATTACAGAATTCCTGGTGTAAATGTTCTGTTTAAAGGCCCTTTAATGTAAAGCAGATGTTTAGTTTCGGCTACCCGACCGGGAATTGGGAACAATGATAAACAAATGGGTTTGAGGGAAAATTATTCATGAAATAGAATTGTTATAAAGGAATTAATTATGTATGATCAAATGATGTGTCTGGACCACACAGATTATGTTATTGTGACAGCTACATACGTGACAGATGTCGCATGAGACGAGAAACTGTGATATCGCGTCAAGTCATCCATCACGAAGCAGTTGATGAGAGCAACTGTTGCAGTTTCGTTGAAATCATTTTTGAAATTCCACATTTTCGATACAATGTACTGCTACTTACCACGCAGCTGCATGTCGTTATGACCAATGAAAGGCCTGTATATTTTCATTAAATCAGCATTTTTTACTTTCCCTCCGGCTGAGTAGAAATAATCCAGCAACGATTCTTCACTGACATCACCCATTCTTGCTTTATGTTTGCTCGTTTTCTATGACTAAAAAGGGTTTCTTTTAGAATTAGTATGGTCTTGCTGCTATGACATTGTACGCTCCCTGGCTAATTTGAGAAGGAGAAAAAAAACATGTGTAGCACATGTCCAACTTCACTCCAACCAAACCCAACCCACTCACTGTGCACCCTCCGTTTAACTATTTCAGTGCTGAAAGAAAACTGAGAGGACAAAGCATTTTGAAAGCATATGTTACAGTATAAGAGATATTTCTGACCAACTTGAACCATTGTGTTTAAGCACAATTACAAACTCTTTAACACTGATGGTGACATTCCCATAAAACCTAACCCATGCATCTCAGTGGATTACTTTGTGTACAAATCTTTCCATTTTCCCGCAAGTTTATTATTTGCATATTCAATACAAACTCAGGGGTGCATACTGTCGGTAACACCTAGCGACCTCGTCAAGAGGTTCGAGCCTCTTGGTGTAATGGTTAAGGTGTTGACTTGACAGTCTCGAATCCCAGTAGGTGCCACTACGTGAATTTGCTTTTGCTGTGGGATGGTGCCCGATGAGGCCATCGGAGAGTTGTGAGTTACTTGTTATAGAAGTATGGGGACACGCCCTCCCGAAGGAAGATGGAAATGTAGCGACCTTAATGCTGTGTTTGTAACCAAGTGGGAGGTGGGAATTTACAAGTTATGAAGTCTTAAATACAAGTTTAATGAATACACATGCTTTGAACTCGATAGGCTAATGGCCAACAAGCTGAGTAAACCATGAACTAAAAGTACAGCTATCATGCTTGTTAAACAAATAACAGTGATCAAAAACCATATTAATAGATCGTTTTTTTTATAAATAATGTTTTGTTGTTGCATTTAACTCCTGAAAATGCTATTATCAAAGTCATTTCCATAGTACAGTGTTCCCAAAAAGGACCGGCCGCAGGCCATATTTAGCCGGCAAGTGATTATATTACGTTCTCAGAAATAATATATAAACTATTTCGTTATTTATTTATATTTTGGAGGGAACATAAAATACTCTAGAAACGCCAGCAAATCAGCTCCAAGTGATTTTCATTTTGAAAATCTGTTCCATAGTATTCCCATGTATAATAGAGTGTGATCATATGATCAGACTCCCGGTCTTGACACAGCCTGGGATCGAACCCGGGTCTGAGTAACACCTCAAGCACTGCAATGCAGTGTCTTAGACCGCTGCGCCACTCTGGAGTCAAAATTATATTTAATTGCTAAAATATACACTGATGATCAGAAGTATGTGGACACCTGCCTGTCAAACATCTCATTCCAAAATTATGGGCATTAATATGGAGTTGGACCCCCCTTTGCTGCTATAACAGCCTCCACTCTTCTGGGAAGGCTTTCCACTAAATGTTGGAACATTGCTGCAGGGACTGTCTTTCTTTCAGCCACAAGGGCATTAGTGAGGTCGGGCACTGATGTTGGGCGATTAGGCCTGGCTTGCAGTCGGCATTCCAATTCATCCCAAAGATGTTAGATGGGGTTGATGTCAGGGCTCTGTGCAGGCCAGTCAAGTTCTTCCACACCGATCTTTACACACCATTTCTGTATGGAACTCGCTTTGTGCACCGGTGCATTGTCATGCTGAAACAGGAAAGGTCCTTTCCCAAACTGTTGCCACAAAGTTGGAAGCACAGAATTGTGTAGAATGTCAGTAGCATTAATATTTCCCTTCACTGGAACTAAGGGGCCTAGCCCAAACCATAAAAAACAGCCCCAGACCATTATTCCTCCTCCACCAAACTTTACAGTTGGCACTATGCATTGGGGCAGGTAGCGTTCTCCTGACATCTGCCAAACCCAGATTTGTCCGTCGGTCTGCCAGATGGTGAAGCGTGATTCATCACTCCAAAGAACGTGTTTCCACTGCTCCAGAGTCCAATGGCGGCTAGCTTTACACCACTCCAGCTGACACTTGACATTTCGCATGTTGATCTTAGGCTTGTGTGCGGCTGCTCGGGTATGGAAACCCACTTCATGAAGCTCCCGACGAACAGTTCTTGTGCTGACGTTTCTTCCAGATGCAGTTTGGAACTCGGTAGTGAGTGTTGCAACAAAGGACAGACAATTTTACACGCTACGCACTTTAGCACTCGGCGGTCCCGTTCTGTGAGCTTGTGTGGCTTACCACTTCTCGGGTTGAGCCGTTGGTGTTCCTAGACGTTTCCACTTCACAATAACAGCACTGACTGTTGACTGGGGCAGCTTTAGTAGGGCAAAAAGTTGACAAACTGACTTGTTGGAAAGGTGGCATCCTATGATGGTGTCATGTTAAAACACACTGAGCTCTTCAGTATGGCCATTCTACTGCCAATGTTTGTCTATGACGATCACATGGCTGTGTGCTCGATTCTATACACCTGTCAGCAACGGGTGTGGCTGAAATAGCCAAATCCACTTATTTGGGTGGGTTTCCACATACTTTTGTATATACAGTGTACTTAAGTATCAAAAGTAAAAGTATAAATAATTTCCATTTCCTTATATTAAGCAAACTAGATTGCACCATTTTCTTGTTTATTTTTGTTTACGGATAACAAGGGGCACACTCCAACACTTAGACATCATTTACAAATGAAACATTTGTGTTTAGTTAGTTCGCCAGATCAGAGGCAGTAGGAATGGCCAGGGATGTTCTCTTGATAAGTGTGTGAATTGGACCATTTTCCTGTCCTGTCCTGTGAAGCATTCAAAATGTTACGAGTACTTTTGGGTGTCAAGGAAAATGTATGGAGTAAAAAGTACATTATTTTCTTTAGGAATGTAGTGAAGTAAAAGTTGTCAAAAATAGAAATAGTAAAGTAAAGTACAAATACCCCCAAAAACTACTTAAGTAGTACTACTTAAGTATTTTTACTACACCATTGTGGTTACTTAATGCAAAAATGGTGTTTGATCAGGGTGGATGTATAACGCAAACGTCTAGCAACCTGAAGGTTGCATGTTCAAATCTCATCAAGGACAATTTTAGCTAATTAGGAACTACTTACTACTTTTTAGCTACTTTGCAACTACTTACCATGTTAGCTAACTCTTCCTCTAACACTAACCATTTTAGCTAACCCTTCACCTAACCAAATTTGTAACATATAACAAGTTATGCAAATTCGTAAGATATAATACAAATTGTAATTTGTTATATATCATACGAAATGGGTGATGGGCATCCACAAATTATTACATACCATATGAAACGTAACATATCATACTAAATGGAGTGTCTTGATTTACGTACAGAATAATACGAAATGCTCTGAGTCCAGGTTGTTTACCTGGGTGTGTAACCATACCCCACAGCAAAAGGGCCCATCCTGCTCAGTCAGAGCCCCAGTGTAGTGGATGGCTAGTGTCAGTTAAGGTATTATCCTTAAACACAATGTCAGATTAATTGTGTCAATGCATTCTGAATATTAAATGTGTTTGATTTACCCCAGTAATCTCACTCTCCCTTTTTCTCCACTTGTAGCGAGCTACTCTTTAAATTAATTTCTATTTCATTAAGAAATATGCTTGTGATTTCAATTTCATATGTTTTACCCATACAAAAAAATACAATATTGAGATGACAATAAGCTCCTTATAAACTGATACAATTATAGTCCCTAGTCCCTATTAATCTTGCATGTCATAAAAAAAATGTGAACCTTATGCTCTGCCATTTTAGAAAAACACCCTTTTTATGAGGGTCAAGAATGATGATCCGCTGACATATGTCATGTCTTTGTGTTGTAAAGTACCACACAGAAGCTGAGAACATATTTAATCACTTTGCCATTACTGAAATACACTGTGTGGAAGGTAAATCATAAGTAGCAATCATGTAATTACTTTGCTCACACTATGGAGCAATTTTGGATTTTTAACTTAGTCAGCTTAGGGATTCAAACCGCTAGGCTGCCTGCTGGGATGTATGACCAGAAAGATTCCAGACCAGGAAATACACTGAGGGGGACCCATCACCTGTCGTTTAAACCTTCGGGGCCTTGAGGGGCCTCGTGGGGCCAGATATTAAGCTAGCTGTGGCCCTCTCAGTCTCCAATAACATGAAAGTCAATCAGTCTCTATCTAACTAATGGCAACGCGTGGCGGTGTCAGTGTATCGGTGCTGTGCTGGCTCTGATAGAGGGCAGCTGTTCACTATGACTAGCATGGTCATCCACCCCATATGGCTGTCACTTGTCTGCGGGCCTTTTCACAGCACAGACCTTGTAAACACTTTATTTCTCTGCCCCCCCCCCCCCCCCCACCCCACCCACCCCACCCCACCTAGCTCTTCTGAAGGGGATGATGTTGATTAATGGGAATCAATGGTAGCGGTATTATCAAGCGGACAACCCATCATTTAAGCCCCTGCTGCCTCTACATCCAGCCAACCGGCCAGCCCTGGGTCTGGGTTACACCATCCAGAGAAAACTGGCTGAGAGAGGAAGGGAGAGAGAGCTTAGAAAGGGGATTGTTTAGACAGACAATGGTGTCTACCTGATTTTAATCCCGGCTCCAAAAGAGCATAGGGATTGGCAGAGTTTAATATATGAAAGTGCTCTCCATAATCGTGATTTGCGCAAAGTGCCCCTTTGTGTTAATCTGACATTTTTTACAGCATGCTTTTTGACATCTGTCACAGGGAGGAGTGCTTACATGCCCCAGCTGCTTGGAACTGAACAGAACAACCAGGATGATAATACTGTACATTTAAAAGGATCTCATCGTAGACAATGCATCCACAATCCCATATACAGTATAGTGTTGGGAAGTATTCCAACATTGAAGAAAAACTCATCAAATTTAGGAAAGCGTGAAAATGCCTTCTTTCAAACATTTAGTCCTATATTTAAGTAATTTCTCGACAAATTAATTTTGTACCAACAGTATCAAAGAATCCAACCTGATTAAAGTACAGTAACATTAAACACTTTCTATGCAATGTCTTTCACCTTAGACTTTGATTGTGAAGATGAGCACACCAGAGTACAGTCTCCAGAGAGCAGCCAGCCACCATAAACTACTACAAGCAGTGTACCACAACCACAACATATGAAGATGAGTTTATTTAGTTGGGATTGTTTAATTACTTTGTGGTTCAAAATGAAAGCTGCATTTCAATAATTAAAGTCCAGCGTATCAGCGCTAAAGCATAAAATGTTGGAAATAAAATCAAGGATTACAACATTAAATCCCACAGGGCCAGATGTGAGCACGGGAGGGGCCACTGCCCACTGACAAACCGGATTCTGGATCAGATTAAGACTAGGGACAATCCCAGAGGGGCCATGGGGCCTTTCCAATGCGGATTAGGGGCATGTGTGGAATCAACATGCTGTAATCCACCGATTAGCTGATAATCACCTGTAAATACACCTTTGTCTGCGCACACTACAGACAGGACAGGACAGGACCAGCCTTTCCTGGAAGTGTGTGTGTGTGTGTGTGTGTGTGTGTGTGTGTGTGTGTGCGTGCGTGCGTGCGTGCGTGCGTGCGTGCGTGCGTGCGTGCGTGCGTGCGTGTAGGCTTACATATTTCCTGCCATACCTCTGGAAGGTCTGCCACACATGTGTGGACTGTGAACCACTATTCAAAGCTGAGAAGAAGTTCTGAGGAGAAGGAGAGGCCAGTCAACCAGATGTACAGTATATAGCATTACCTCATCAGGAGTTCAGACCTGTTCAGCAGGAGTTGCCTCTGTAAAGACTGACCAGTATCAAATAAGAACATCTTGGTTATTAAATAAGGGCTAGATTCAATCCGTAGTGAGGAAGATCTGTGTTATAGCGCGATTTAAATGTTAAGGTAATTTCCAATTGAGCTGACATATGCAGCGTTTACCGTCAATGCAGTCTCCGCAAATGCAGGAACATTGACTTTAATTTTCAACTGCACTATAGCAGGTATCTTCCGCTCTACGAATTTAATAAAATTTAATTTAATCTAGGCCTGGTCCCAGATCAGTGCTTTTCACTATTCCATTGTTATTGTCGAGCATTCCTTAAGGAGATGGCAAGAGAGCAACAGAAACAGACTGGCACCCAGGCTAACGCAACACCACAGATCCAATGCTTTCTTCAACCTGTCACACCAACCGTAGAAAACGGCAGCATCAGTTATACTTTGAAAATATATTCGGAGGCTTTTAGATGATCTTATGCGTAATACGAGGATCCAAGAGGTTGTAGTAAAGGGTACAGCATATCATATCCAAGCAATAAAATACTGGATGTACACCTCGTAAAAAGTATAGGGGTACTTCAATAGAAGAGGTATTGTGTTATGTACCATAAGCTTAACTGGGTCTGTATCGAGAGGTCAAAGTGTGTGTGAATGATGCAAACACATTATACTGAACAAAAATATAAACGCAACTTGTAAAGTGTTGGTCCCATGTTTCATGAGCTGAAATAAAAGATCCCAGACATTTTCCATAAGCACAACAAGCTTATTTCTCTCAAATTTTGTGCACAAATTTGTTTACATCCCTGTTAGTGAGCATTTCTCCTTTGCCAAGATAATCCATCCACCTGACAGGTGTGGCATATCAAGAAGCTGATTAAACAGCATGATCATTACCTTATCCTGGGCACCTTGTGCTGGGACCAATAAAAGGCCACTCTAAAATGTGCAGTTTTGTCACACAACACAACGCCACAGATGTCTCATGTTTTGAGGAAGCGTGCAATTGGCATGCTGACTGCAGGAATGTCCACCAGATCTGTTGCCAGAGAATTTTATGATTATTTCTCTACCATAAGCCGCCTCCAATGTCATTTTAGAGAATTTGGCAGTACGTTCAACCGGACTCACAACTGCAGACCAGGTGTAACCACTCCAGCCCAGGACCTCCACATCCGACTTCTACACCTGCGGGATCGTCTGAGACCAGCCATCCGGACAGCTGATGAAACTGAGGAGTATTTCTGTCTGTAATAAAGCCCTTTTGTGGGGAAAAACTAATTCTGATTGGCTGGGCCTGGCTCCACAGTGGGTGGGCCTATGTCCGCCCAGGCCCACCCATCACTGCGCCCCTGCCCAGTCATGTGAAATCCATTGATTAGGGCCTAATGAATATACACTGCTCAAAAAAATAAAGGGAACACTAAAATAACACATCCTAGATCTGAATGAATTAACTATTCTTATTAAATACCTTTTTCTTTACATAGTTGAATGTGCTGACAACAAAATCACACAAAAATTATCAATGGAAATCAAATTTATCAACCCATGGAGGTCTGGATTTGGAGTCACACTCAAAATTTAAGTGGAAAACCACACTACAGGCTGATCCAACTTTGATGTAATGTCCTTAAAACAAGTCAAAATGAGGCTCAGTAGTGTGTGTGGCCTCCACGTGCCTGTATGACCTCCCTACAATGCCTGGGCATGCTCCTGATGAGGTGGCGGATGGTCTCCTGAGGGATCTCCTCCCAGACCTGGACTAAAGCATCCGCCAACTCCTGGACAGTCTGTGGTGCAACGTGGCGTTGGTGGATGGAGCGAGACATGATGTCCCAGATGTGCTCAATTGGATTCAGGTCTGGGGAACGGGCGGGCCAGTCCATAGCATCAATGCCTTCCTCTTGCAGGAACTGCTGACACACTCCAGCCACATGAGGTCTAGCATTGTCTTGCATTAGGAGGAACCCAGGGCCAACCGCACCAGCATATGGTCTCACAAGGGGTCTGAGGATCTCATCTCGGTACCTAATGGCAGTCAGGCTACCTCTGGCGAGCCCATGGAGGGCTGTGCGGCCCCCCAAAGAAATGCCACCCTACACCATGACTGACCCACCGCAAAACCGGTCATGCTGGAGGATGTTGCAGGCAGCAGAATGTTCTCCACGGCGTCTCCAGACTGTCACGTCTGTCACATGTGCTCAGTGTGAACCTGCTTTCATCTGTGAAGAGCACAGGGCGCCAGTGGCGAATTTGCCAATCTTGGTGTTCTCTGGCAAATGCTAAACGTCCTGCACGGTGTTGGGCTGTAAGCACAACCCCCACCTGTGGACGTCGGGCCCTCATACCACCCTCATGGAGTCTGTTTCTGACCGTTTGAGTAGACACATGCACATTTGTGGCCTGCTGGAGGTCATTTTGCAGGGCTCTGGCAGTGCTCCTCCTGCTCCTTCTTGTACAAAGGCGGAGGTAGCGGTCCTGCTGCTGGGTTGTTGCCCTCCTACGGCCTCCTCCACGTCTCCTGATGTACTGGCCTGTCTCCTGGTAGCGCCTCCATGCTCTGGACACTACGCTGACAGACACAGCAAACCTTCTTGCCACAGCTCGCATTGATGTGCCATCCTGGATGAGCTGCACTACCTGAGCCACTTGTGTGGGTTGTAGACTCCGTCTCATGCTACCACTAGAGTGAAAGCACCGCCAGCATTCAAAAGTGACCAAAACATCAGCCAGGAAGCATAGGAACTGAGAAGTGGTCTGTGGTCACCACCTGCAGAACCACTCCTTTATTGGGGGTGTCTTGCTAATTGCCTATAATTTCCACCTGTTGTCTATTCCATTTGCACAACAGCATGTGAAATTTATTGTCAATCAGTGTTGCTTCCTAAGTGGACAGTTTGATTTCACAGAAGTGTGATTGACTTGGAATTACATTGTGCTGTTTAAGTGTTCCCTTTATTTTTTTGAGCAGTGTATTTCAATTGACTGATTTCCTTATATGAACTGTAACTCAGTAAAACCTTTGAAATTGTTGCATGTTGCGTTTATATTTTTGTTCAGTGCCTTCAGAAAGTATTCATACCGCTTGATTTATTCCACATTTTGTTGTTACAGCCTGAATTCAAAATGGATTAAATATAATTTGTTCACTCATCTACACACAATACCCAATAAGGACAAAGTGAAAACATGTTTTCTAAATTTTTGCAAATGTATTGAAAATTAAATCCAATAATATGTCATTTACATAAGAATTCACACCCATGAGTCAATACATGTCAGAATCACGTTTGGCAGAGATTACAGCTGTGAGTCTTTCTGGGTAAGTCTCGAAGAGCTTTGCACACCTGGATTGTACAATATTTGCCTATTATTTGTCAAATTGGTTGTTGATCGTTGCTAGACAAACATTTTCAAGTCTGGCCATAGATTTTCAAGCAGATTTAAGTCAAAACTGTAACTCAGCCACTCAGGAACATTAATTGTCTTGTTGGTAAGCAACTCCAGTGTAGATTTGGCCTTGTGTTTTAGGTTATTGTCCTGCTGAAAGGTGAATTCATCTCCCAGTGTCTGGTGAAAAGCAGACTGTACCAGGTTTTCCTCTAGGATTCTGTTTCTTTTTTATCCTGAAAAACTCCCCAGTCCTTAATGATTAAAAGCATACCCATAACATGATGCAGCCACCACTATGCTTGAAAATATGGAGAGTGGTACTGTGTTGTATTGGATCTGCCCCAAACATAACAATTTGTATTCAGGACAAAAAGTAAATTGCTTTGGCAAATTTTTACAGTATTGCTTTTGTGCCCTGTTACAAACAGGATGCATGTTTTGGAATAATGTATATTCTGTACAGGCTTCATTTTCACTCTGTAATTTAGGTTAGTTTTGTGGAGTAACTACAATGTTGTTGATCCATCCTCTGTTTTGTCCTATCACAACCATTGTAACTGTTTTAAAGTCACCATTGGCTTCACTGTGAAATCCCTGAGCAGTTTCCTTCCTCTCTGGCAAGTGAGTTAGGAAGGATGTCTGTATCTTTGTAGTGACTGGGTGTATTGATACACCATCCAAAGTTTAATTCATAACTTCAGCATGCTCAAAGGGATATTCAGTGTCTGAATATTTGCCTGTTGGACAGTGTCCCCACCATCTATCAATAGGTGCCCTTCTTTGCGAGGCATTGGAAAACCTCCCTGGTCTTTGTGGTTGAATCTGTGTTTGAAATTCACTGCTCGACTGAGGGACCTTACAGATAATTGTATGTATGGGGTACAGAGATGAGGTTGTCATTCAAAAATCATGTTAAATATTCTTGCAACTTGTTAAGTGCATTCTTACTCTTGAACGTTTGGCTTGACATAAAGGGTTTGAATACTTGATTCAAGACATTTCAGATTAAATTTGTAAAAAAATTCTAAAAACATAATTCCACTTTGACATTATGGGGTATTGTGTGTAGGCCAATTACCAAAAATCAAAATTTTAATTCAGGCTGTAGCATAACAAAATCTGTAAAAAGTGAAGGAGTGTGAATACTTTCCGAAGGCACTGTATAATGTAGCACCACAAAGATAATTAATGCCATCTACTGGCAGTTTATAATACATACATGTGAAGTTACTTGCTAGTCCAGGTGCACTAGGCTGTGATTTGACTCCATTTCAGTCATTTGAGACACAGCCCACCCATTACTGTTCATTAACAACATAAAGTCAGACTCCTCATATTTTGTGGTTAAAATGCAAATGTATTAAGTGATATAATAATAATAATTTGGTGGGTGCTTATATTTGTCCTAATTCACACATACAAGTGTGTATTAATACGCACGTGTGAATTGGAAATGTGTCTTTTGCATATCCCACTCTCCCTGAGACACCTTCAGAGACTCGAGTCACGGCCCGGGTCTGCCATTATCAACGGCGACCCTGGACCAACTAGGGTCAAGTGTCTTGCTCAAAAGGCACAAGTTGACCTTTTGCTTACTTTCCCAACGCTCTAACCGCTAGGCTACCTGCTGCCCTGCAAAAAAAAGGTAATATCCATGGTGTACTTCACTACACACAATGTACTCTAAAGCAAAATGTTTGATGATGCTTTTTTTATTTGGTAAGACACTTAAGAGACATTCCTGAAAGGGAGATCAAATAGTTTTGGTTCATAGCAGATTCATCATGCCTGATATGAAAAACAAGAAACGAAATATTAAGTCTACACCAACACAAAATGTACAAGTCATGAAATCAAACAATATTTTATATATAAAACATGGCAAGCTTAATAAATATTACAAATAAACAAAAACTGGTAAAGTAAACAAATGTTAAACTATTTGGTTTGGGCAATATTTGACAAGGAGGGGTTTAGAGAACGCATATTAAACCATCAATAAAAAACAAGCTGAATGTCAGTTTGACCATGTTAATGAACGATGGTGGTCAGTGCTCCCGCCAAATCACTTCTATTAGTGTGGACAGAAACACATTCAAAGAAAACCGATTCACAAACAATATGCAACCCCAAACCGTTGCTCAGTCTCTTTAAGTTACTGTATTGTGTTAATGTGTTACATTAAAGAAACACAAAATATGCAATGTCTCAAAAGGTGTTCCAAGCTCATTGTTACATGGAATATTGTTTTTTGTGTGTGTAGACTGCTCTTTTACAAATCACGACATTCTAACTTGCATTTGTTCCATGTAGGTTGCAGGTTGTGAGTGCATGCTCAAATCTTTCTACATTAGTGTAGTCATGTTCCCCGAAACAACTCCATTCCACCTAATAACCAAGGGTTCATCTTTCTGCTTCTAAACACTAAAGAACGGAAAACCATTTCATTATCTTAGTCTTTGTAGTTAAATCATACCACCACTATTGATTGACAAAAATTGCTTCAGCACAGTAGAAAATATAAAGCCCAGAATTTACTCTGTCTATTCTAATCTTAGATGCGGCAATTTTGAAAATACATTTTTGGCTCTGTACGTTTGAAAATACACAGCAGTTGATAACACAATATGTGGTTGTTACTTGAACACAGTTTTTTCATGTATACCTTTAGTTTGACATCTACTTGGTTCTCAGGTCTTAACATCGTTGGGTATGTTACTCAAAGAGGATGAACACCATGAAGGGAATCATTTTGATTCAATCAGGAGTTTAGGACAATGTATCATTCACATACAGACACACCCACAATACACACCCAGACAGACACACACTCACAACTAATTCTAAGTGTCCATTGTGAATGTAAAGTCATCCCCTTAGTGATTAGTCTATTTAACAAAGATACAATTGTGCAACATTTATTGTTTGCATCAAAGCAAACCAGGAGTAGAACATATACCAGGCCATCCTAGTTGCTGCAATTCACCAAACACATTTTAGAGAGAATTTTTTTTCTGACATTGTGCCCCTTTTCTTTTCTTTTAATTACTTAAAGGTGCATTCTCCAACTTTTGCATCATTTCAGCCAGTAGTTTCGAAAGTGGTGCTCATGAGCCAAAAGCGGTCCCCATTTTTTGAGTACTACGTCATCCAATTGTGTACTGTGTCATCCATCTCGTGATATATTACACATTTTGCAATTTATATGATATCATTCGAATGTTGCAATTTGAGCAAAATATGTTATGAACTTGGATCCCGGAGTGCATCTTTAAGAGTTAAGAGTGTTTGGGCCACCCAAGCCTTTCCTAGATCTTCTCTGGTCCACTCCGGTCCATTGCAGAGAGAAGCAGGCAGATCTATGCCGGGACAACCCCTCTTTCAGTCTCGTTTTAGAGGGTAGGCCCGATAGGGTGTTACCCTACACCAGTAACTGTCCAGTCCACCCAAAGGTCCCAGCCTCAGCTCCCCTTGACGCTCTGTTCGTCCGTTACAAAGTGCAAGCAGTTAAATGTCTCTTTGCCTTTTCCCTCCCATCCCACACAATAAACTGAAATCAAATGCAACATCAAAGAATATTCTTATTGTCTGATTGCAAAACCGTGCAGCAGACACTGTCCAACAGGCAATGGAAAGGGAGAAGGCAGCTTGAGAGAGTGCATTTGTGTCACAAGGAATTCAGTCCCCTCTACGCAGACTCCATAGAGTGTGGTTCCTCTTCGTGGTCAGGTTGCCACTAGTTGGTTGGTTGTCTGCCAGAGTGGTTACACCTCCCTAGAAACAGAAAACACACAACAGAGATTGATTACCACAAGGCCTTTGATATTGTATAGAGTAAAAAGGTAAATTATCCTGAAGATAATTTCTTTATTAGAACTTTGGCTGAAAGAGTTCCTCTGTGGGTTCTACTTTGGTAGTGATTGTAAATAACCATAGCTTGCATTGTGTCAACTTGGCAGAATTTAATAGAACACATGGAAGCCCAAAGAGCACATCCAGGTGTATAGACATGATACCCATGTATAAAGTGAGATGTGACTTACGATGCAGTGAGAGTAGAGTTGAGCACTAGGGTGGTGCGTATCCTATAGAGCTGGGCTAGGGTCAGCTTCTTGTGCTGATGGGTCTTCCTTCTTTTGGGCGACGACTGCTTCTCTGGGCAACCGGCTGTGAACGACTCACTGCACTTCCCCCCCTGTCCTCCAGAGGGCGCCACCACCATCTCCCCATCTGAGCTGCTGCTGTCAGCCTGGCTATTGCTGCCTTCACAGGCCTCAGCTGCAGCCAGAGCCCTCTGGACCTGCCGGGCCTCTGCCTTCCTCAGGGTGTCACAGAGATTACCAGAAGGCATGCTCATACTCAGGAAGTCCTCATACTCAGGCTCTGAGTCTTGGTCAGTCTGAAACAGCCCAGTAAGGTCGTGGGCTGATAGACTCTTACTGTGGACCAGGCATTCCGCCCTCTCGCTCCTGTGTTCTGATTGGTCCTGGGCTGTAAGGCTGCGGGTTTGTATCCGGGAGACAGGTGCATTGTCGCGGAAACGCTGCAGAAGGTTGTCCTCTGAAAGGGACTTGATGTTCAGGCTCTGGAGGCAGCGGAGGCGGGCCGTAACCGGGGGGCGTCGCCGAGGCTTCAAAGACTGAACCACTGACAGCTGGGAACCAACAGAGGTTGAATCCTCCTCCTCTTCCTTCTCCACCAGTTTCATTACCACCTTTTCGTTCTCCATTTCCACCTCCACCTCGTGGCCCTCTATCTCTCCCTCCTCTTCAGTCTCCTCTCCCTTGCTCTGGCCTGGTCGTGTCTGTAGGTCCAGCTCTCTCAGTAGGGACTCTGGGGAGAGGGTACCGTAGGCACTGTCCATGGACAGAGAGCGACACTGAGGCTCCAGCTCAACCTCCCCTCCCTCCATAACACCCTCCTGCTCTGGCTCAGGGTCCCGGTCGGCAAGGTTGTCCTGGGGGCTGGCAGGGTTGCAGTGCAGGGGCTCAGGCCCAGTAGGTGGGGTAACTGTGCCCGAGTCTAGGCTCTTTTCTAAGGGTCCTCCTGAGTCTGTGCTTGTGGCAGAGGGGTTTTGGTGCTCCCCTGAATCCTCTCCTATGTCCATGACTGACAGGGTCTCTGTGGAGCAATCCGAATGACTGGAAGAGAAAGACACCAAAACGTTAGAATGATGAGAATGGTTCTAGTAATATAAACACTAACAATAAATGATCATGTTCACATGAAATAATCTTTGCACAGATCCGATCAACATCTACAGTGTCCTTATAGAAGAATGAAGCTCTACTATGTCTAAGTCGTTGTTTGGGTTTGTACCTTGGTCCCTGCTGATCTTTGTTCCTCATGCAGGGGGAGCTGCTCTTGTTTTCCTCCTCCTCTTCCTCTCCGCATAGACGGCGCTGTAGGGTGACCTGCTGCCTGAGAACCTCCTCAGTCCGCATTCTCTGGAGCTGGTTCTGGACGTTGCAGATGGCATCAACCCAGCTTCGCCCCTGGGTGGCGCTGTTGGCCTGGAAAGTGTAGGCTGCCACAGCGCTCTTGAACTCATTGAGGTAGATGAGAATGAAGGAGCCTATAGTAAGAGAGAACAGCTAATCAAAACATGTTTCTCAAGAATTTGCTTGAGCCTGTCTGCAGTGCCAGATGGGACGGAATATCACTTTCAAGAGTTTTGTAGTGGTTCCATTGTGCCAGACATGCTTAACATGTGGTTCCATTGTGCCAGACATCAAGCACAGCTGAAGTATGTGAAAGAAAACAAATACCTTGAACCCTGGTTTAAATGTAGCTGCATGCTGGTACTCACCAGGGTCCTTGAGTTCTTTGCAGATAACATTGTGGATGAGGAGGGGCTGTCTGATCACCTTGACCTTCTCTAACTTCTTCACTGGTTTGGTGATGAGCAGCAGGTCTGTGAACAGGAAGCAGTACACCTCCATCTGTGGGAAGGATGGGGAATTGCTTCCAGGTCAATTTCAGGTCACTTGTCATCATTCTAGTACAATAACTAGGCTAAATCAAATAAGGAAATATTATGAAAATAATTTGCTCCCCAATCACCCTGGTCATTGACATATTCTATCACAATGACAATGGGTAGTTCTCAGCCTGCGACAGTTATAATGAGATAAAAGCAGTTACAAAGTAGCCCAGCCAGACTCTTACCCTGCTGTCTTTGCCCTCCTTCATGCGCAGTGCCGCCTCCAAATGGAGCTGTCTGGTCTCCTCTGGTGATGTGCCTCTCATAGGAGCCATCAGGTCGAAGCGGTTGAACTCACGCAGGATCTAAGGAGAGAGACAAGAAGAAGAAGAGTTACACACCAAGCAGAAACACGTTGCACAATTTCAACCCGGACTAAAAATCTAATTCAATAGAGATTCTAGTCTAGCAGTAGACTTGCAGCAGTATATCCAGGAAGCCAGCCCTGAGTGTGGTGAGTGCCCACCTTCTCCAACTCCTCGCTGCTCCCCTCCACTGCTTCGTAGGAGTCGATGCGTCCAGAGATGGCGGCTAGCTTCTGCTGCTCCTCCCGCTGGCGCATCCGAGAGTCCACGCTGTTGATGAAGCCCTCCACACACGCCACCATTCCGCTGACGGCGTCGCGGGACGGCGAGTCGTCAGTCTTCTTGAGGACAGCCTTCAGCAGTAGGGGGTACTTGGTGAGTCTCTGGTGAGGCTTGGCCAGCATGTCAGCCAGCTTCAGCCGGTTACACTGCTTATGAGTCTCAGCCCACTGCGCAGGGGAGAGAGAGACCAGGAGTTAGAGGTTAAAGAAAATGTGGCTAGGAACTTAAATGAACAACACTGAAAAGTGCTATGTAGAACGTAATAGTGGTATATGATATTGGTTGACTGTGCTGTATTTGTGAGATTAGTAAATAGTATTTGGTGGGCAGTTGTTTAACTTTACACTATCAGTGTGAACAGAGAGAGATCGGGAGGACAGACGGACTGCGACTCACCGTGACGTAGATCCTGAAGAGCTCGTTGTCCCTGAGGAGTGACCTCATGTATTCCATACTGGCCTCCTCCTCCATACAGTAACGGATGTAGGGCTTAAACCTGGAGCCAATTGTCCTGAAGCCGTGGTGGAGGTCTGTAGGGTTGAGGAGGGTCCTGGCCTGCCGGGCAATCTCCAGGGCAGGCAGCATCACCTGGTTCCACAGGGCCGTATGTAGACGCACAATGTCCTGGATGTTACTGAAGAGTCGCGCAGGCTCCACCTCTGTCAGCAGACCACTCTCCTGCAGGTTCAACAGCCCGCACAGGAACAACTGGAGGAAGAGAGGACATGGGAGAACAGGTTGCAATATGGGACATCTTATAGGAAAGTACTGCACTAGAGATAGACAACCTACACTGAGTGTACAATACATTAGGAACACCTTCCTAATATTCAGTTGCAACCCATTTTGCCCTGAGAACAGCCTCAATTTGTCAGGGGCATGAACTACAAGGTGTTGTATTTTGCCCTGAAAACGTTCCACAGGGATGCTGGCCCATGTTGACTTCAATGCTTCCCACAGGTGTGTTAAGTTGGCTGGATGTCCTTTGGGTGGTGGACCATTCTAGATACACACGGGAAACTGTTGAGCGTGAAAACCCAGCAGCGTTGCAGCCCGACACACTCAAACCGGTGCGCCTGGCACCTACTACCACACCCCGTTCAAAAGGCACTTAACTCTTTGGTCTTGCCCATTCACCCGCTGAATGGCACAGATACACAACTCATGTCTCAAATGTCTCAAGGCTTAAAAATCCTTCTTTAACCTGTCTCCTCCTCTTCATCTACACTGATTGAAGTGGATTTAACAAGTGAGATCAATAAGGATTCCTAGCTTTCACCTGGATTCTCCTGGTCAGTCGGTTTTGTACACTCGCTGTATACGTGCCACTAATGGCCCTCAGAGAGCAGACCTAACCAAACTAAAATCTTAGCAGGATTCATGGAAGTAGCTCATTTGGACTTGACATAGAAGGTTATGTTGTTCTTCCAAAAATGATCTAGGAGGTACACGTGTGTAAGGGAGAGAAGCAATTACTTTGTAAAGGGCACTTACGTCAGTGATGACTCGTAGTTTCTTGATGTAGGTGGCCTCAGTGTGCAGGAGCTCCCAGATAGCCTCCTGCTGGTGGAACTGGCGTCTGGTCAACGTCTGGAAACACACAGAACCAAAAACACACTCATTAGGTAATGGCACATCTATATCTCATACACATCTATGTGAACAGACGACACACTCCCTTATCCACGAGTTGCACATAAGAACACAATGCACCCCCCCCCCCCCCCCCCCACGTTCATGAGTTAACAGCCTTACACAGGTCTGAACATATAAAGTAGCAACACACACACACACTCATAGGGTAAAAGCCATAAGCCATGTCTAAGAACATACTGCATGAGACAGACTCATGAGATAACAGCTTTACTGTTACATGTCTGGTCACAAACAAATGATACCATCTAGACCGAGCTCAGTCAAACACTGATTGAGTTGGAGTGTGACTGAAATCCCCACAAACCCTGATCCCCAATCACACAGCATCTTATCACACACAGACATCGGTCTATCTTGCCTGATTACCTGAGCCCACCTCTAAGGGTGTGAGTTCTGCCCGGGAAGAGAGACGGACGGGATTGATCTGGTAACGTTTATACAACTCCACATTAACCTTAATAAACAGCTGTATAACACTGGCTGTAAACGTTATCCGCCCTGTTGCTGGGAAACACCGGACTGGATGGGCGGGAGATTGTCAGGCCAAAACAGGAACTGATTGTGAACAGTTTATGACTTAATATGTGAGTAGCTACATGCATGCGATCAAATCAAATTTTATTTGTCACGTGCGCCGAATACAACAGGTGTAGACCTTTCAGTGAAATGCTTACTTACAGGCCCTAACTAACCGTGCAATTTGTAAGTAAAAAATAGGTATTAGGTATTTGTATTAAGCATTTGTGGTTATGTGTCAGTGAATGAGTGTGTGTTTCGGTGAGTTTGTTTTGGTGCGTGCTGGTATTCGTGTGTGTGTGTGTGTGTGTGTGTGTGTTCATGTTACCGTACCTCATGGTTGTCGAGTAGCTGTGTCCAGCTGTCCTCCAGGGTGAAGCTGGTCTCCTCCTCTTCCTCCTCCCAGGAGTCGTGATGGAAGGAGAGCTGAGGAGGAACCTTGGGAAGGCCAAACAGAGTGTACGACTGCAGCTTATTCTGGAGCTGCTCCATGCGATCCACCTCCTGATAGAATGGGCATAAACCCAAACGTGTCATTAACCACAGCTCCTGGGCAAATTATGTATTCCTGCTTCATTCGAACGTAATTCACATGCACAGCACCTTTAGAGGAAATCACAAGGTCAGTATTAAATAAAAGGTTAAATAAAAAAATAAAGTATTACTTTAGGAAGGGGAGAGGCAGGAACAGTGCCTTTAACTGTATTACGATAGAGGTTATTATTCTCTTAAAGAAAACTGTAAAACAGATTGACCTCCTGCATAAGCATAACCCTCAAGAGTCCACTGAATTCTTCAATCTTAACAGCTACCCAGACTATTGTCCTGCCAGGGCAGCCTTATGTGTACGTATGAAAATGAGCTCAGTGCATTGAGATCACTTGGACAATAGAGGAGCTGGGTAAGGGGGCGGGGAGATGCTAACTGTGCTTTGGGGACCTGTCCCCTGAAGGGGATACAGGATTTGGTTGTTTGACCCTGGTTCACCCTTGCTTTGTGGAGAGGAGAGGGGGCAGGTCTCTGTGGTCCCCCACCCAGCCCTGCCACTGACAGGGTTAAAGATGATGGCCATTGGCCACGGTGAATAGAGATGACCTGGGAGCTGACAGGTGAGTGACAGACACGGTCTCCATCTGACATCTGCTACTGTGCAGGATATGACCCCAGGGGAGCGCGGACAATGTACGTGTGTGTGTGTGCTTTGTTAGTCTTAAGAGATAAAAGTGAAGGATTATTGCCATTTCGTATTTTTGCATCTTATTTTTTTCCATTCTTGTGTGTGGTATGTTATTATCGTAGTAGGTTCTTGAATAGACATTACTCAAACATGTTAATCCTTTGTTCTTACAGGTCACTTCCACCACAGCTACTTAGTGTATTTGTTTAGTGGAAGGTTGCTGTGTGAGCCTATTCAGAGGCTTTGGAGAGGAGGGATGTGATCTCACTGGGAGCTGAGTGGATATGGCCTTTGAACCCCGTACCACACACACACGCTTGCGCGCAGAAACACACCACCTCCCTCACTCTACTAGGTTTCCCCTCTGACGGCCCGGACCAGGCCTTACCCCTCACCTTGCCAAAGGCCCCTGCTCCAGTGTTGGAGCTAAAGAAGCCAGAGAAGCGGCTGGCGGCGCGGTTCTTCCAGCTGTCCGGTCCAGCCCCCACACTGGGCAGAGAGCCGCTCAGTGCGGTCAGGGAGTCCGGAGACGGGATGCTGGCGTCCCCAAGGAACTCTGTTATGTTCTTCCTGCGACGTGCCTGACCCTGCAAGAACCAGGAGAGACCCGAGTTAAAAGCGGGTTTACATGAAGTCACCGTGAAGAGAGAGAGCGAAACAGAAAGAGAAACAAGAGACGGTAAGAAGAATAGCAACTCATGCGAAAGGAGAGGAGCAAAGATGGGAGGGAAAAAGTCAAACACATGAGGAGAATAAACAGGAAACAGAGGGAATTTTTTAAGTGATGATGACATCAGCAGGAGAGCTGTTAAAGCAATCCTAACATCCTAACTGTCGTTCAGACACAAACAGGACCACAGGGAAGGAATGCCACTTCCTGAGACGGAACACTAATTACCTCACAGAGGGAAAGAGAGCAGGCCAGGGGGGGGGGGGGGGGGGAGAGACGCTGTTCCATAAGAACAGGCGGACGGCTGGAGTCAATCCACTGCATTGCTCCATCACTATTGCTACCCTGTGAGCAAGCAAGCCCTCCCGCTGGCCTGCGCGCCTTAAACATGCAATCTCAATCCAATTCACGAGCATCGTCCGGCTGGGAAACCAAACAAACATGGGCCTCCTCAGGCCTCAGTATCTGAGGAAACAGTTGTTTTTTTGCCATCAGAGAGAGACGGTGTGTCAGTGCAGTGTAATCTGCTAGTGGGGACTAGGGAGTCGCTGGGCCATTGACCCGTGTTCAGTTCATGTTACAGTAGAAAGGAACATCAATTCCATGGTATTGACGGCTGCTTTCTTATCCACTGCTCTCAATCCCCACTATTTCCCTGTCAAGTCATTCTGGGTGGCTAACAAATCATAGGCAGAGGATAAGGTCTCCGCCTACAGTACAAGATCCATAGTGAGAATGTACACAAAAGAGGCTGGTTAGCATTGAGCAGTGGTGTGGTAAACAAACTGTCGGATGGAGAGGAGCAATAGCAAACCACTCTCTCTCTCTGCAGACACACATTATCTACTGTACCCATCTATAAACAACACTGCTCAAAATGTATTACCTTTCGGGATTCTTTAAAGGCTTTCATGCAGCAACCCCTTCTCGACCAATCGTTGTAGTACAGTACAATCTTCTCCTCCTATCCAAAGTAGTATAAACTGTACTTCATATCGGAGGAGGTTTTCCTCCTCTGTTTTAGTATCAACGTGGGATAAGATCGAGAGGGAAAGTAACAAATGACTCCAGCATAATTTCCCATCCACTATATTTAGATTTAACTGCTTCGGTGGAGCAAACAGTGTGGTCTCTCATCCAGCTCTGACCAGGGGGGATTTCTGGGAGATCTCGGCCAAGAGGACAAGGACACAGGTGCAGGAAGTGGACCGACAGAGAGAGAGACTCTGGACTGTGCTAGTGACAGCACCTCATTGGGCTAGACTGGAGAGGCTAAATTCCTATTAGCTTAGCGTGGTAATGCTCTGGCAACAGATACACAGAGCATGGTAGGTGAGAAAAATGTGATTCTAGTTTTAGCAACATGTTTTTTAGATTAGTATATGATAACGAACATTTTACCAAAACTAAAAACGACACAGTATCAGTCATTTGCAGGACATTTCTGAAATGATGAGTTTCAATACATTACAGTACAAACCAAAGTCCTGGCACTATGCCTACCAACCCAAAGAGAAGTAGGCTAAGCCTTCGCTACCAACAACTGCAATACCATAGTGTGACTTCAAGACTTACTGTCTAAACTGGCAAATAGATGTACACGTCTTTAAATTCTAACAGAGATACAGTAAGGGAAAGGCTCCCTGACGTTTCACACAATGTAAGCAGTATAATACTCACCATTGAAACCAGCGGCATGTCAAAGATTACAAAAACCATACTTCGGATAGAGACTTATTGACTGCAGCCCATACCGGAACGGAACCAGCTGCAGTGTTCTCTCAAGTTGAACCTCTCTTCGTCCTTCTCCGCATACATCCGCGATACACACACACACACACTTGAGAGCCAGAGCCCTTAGACTAAGAGGGGAAAGCCCCAGAGAGCGACAGCTGCAACAACTAGAAGTTGTTCCCCATCAGAAAAGCGCTTCTGAAGTCAAGTTATGAGCTGAGATGTCCTGCTCAAATTGAGTCCAAGTTGAGTCAAGAGTCCAGGTTTTGATGTTTGATAGGAAGGACACAAGAGCCACTCTATCTCCATGAATACACCATGAGCACCACCCCAGGACTCATCTTTGAACTCTGTGTGTCTCTGTGGTAGTCCTTCAAGTACCGCTGTCCTAACGCTGAGAGATGAAGCCTGCTGTGCTGACTGAGCCTGCTGCCTGCCTAGCATTTCACACAGCCACTGTCTTGGAGTCATAGCAACCGGGAAGATCCTGCCTGCCCCATTGTGTTGAGGAGGAAAGGAAGAGGAGGCGGGGCTACAGGAAAAGTATGAGTGTGTCGCTTATCTACATAAAGGGGGTGTGGACAGAGCAACAGCTTGCAGGGTAGAACAGACATCCTGGTGCTGCAGAAGACTTGCCAACTGTTCATCTGTCCATAGTGGCTCTTTGGCCCTTTGTTTAGAGCCGCATCTGATGTCCAATTTCCTTGTTCTGACTGTTGGGAGTCCCCCACAGAGCCCCACCCCGTGCCTTTCCTTTCCTTTTCTTTTAAACCACTGCACTTCCCTCCAAACTGACTGACAGCTTTGCAGCTTAATCACTCAAAACTGTCATGCTTCCTTATTGTAAACGAAACTGTTAGTCTACAGTATAGCTGTACAGAAATGTATTCAGGCTGTCAATGGTATGACGCATGTACCAGGCATATAGAAACAGACTCACAAGGAGAGTTTTGCCTTTGGGAGCAAAGCAGATTGTCACATACAAGTTAATTTGGGAATGTCTCCAGTTGTAGAAAAAAAGGCATTGAGTGACCTAACAAAAACATGTATTACTGAATTGGTGAGAACTCTAGTTAGGCCTTTACCACAGTGAAATGACCAAAGTCTTGCTCTGTTGTGGTTTGAATGGGCATTCCAAGTTTTTAAATTGAGACGTATCTTTTGGCTCCGTTCACCTAAAAAAAAGGAGCCATTCATTTGGCTCACAAACAGCTCTTCATTCAGTGGCGCTTAAAAAAGGTATGAAAAACCATGAAAAACAGCACATTTCTAATGTAAAGCCTAAAAGGTTGACTACCATTATGTCAGCTCATGAAACGTGAGTTCAAATTCAACAACTATATTTTTAACACGCTGTGTGTTCAAGAATGAGGCTCTCTCCTCACTACCAATTATTCCTGCAGTGAGGAATTACCATCTTCAGATAATGTTTTTATAGCTTATCTACAGATAATTGTTGTCTGGAGTAGGGCTGGCATAATTACCATATAACCGTGTAACCGACGGTTATGGATGAAGCCTGTCATTATTATTTTTTACCATCATAACCAGGGCTAAAATTAACACCCGCCACCTGCCAAACGCAGGTATATTCTGGCATTGGCGGGTAAGATGTCTATTTCACCAGCCACGTTGGCAGGTGGTCAGGGCTCCACAGTGTGAGCATGTCACTCGCATTTGTGAAGAAAAAAGTCAGGTATGATCACATTTATAGTCAAATAAATGCTGCAGTAGATGTTTTCAAAGTGTTTCTGCCATTTTGTTTCATAGCTGGTAAATTCATCGCACAAAGTCAAAGAACTAGGAATCATATATAGCCTATTCCACTTCGGTCTACAACACCGCCAGGCTGTGCGCATGTGAAGAGCTGAGTGAAATATTCAGTTTTAGAAGCTCTGCAACAGGCATAAAATTTGGTCTGATATATCTGAAATGAAAGTCTGAAGTGAGACTTTGTCCTTGTGTTTCTTGGCTATTTACATTGTTTTGTTCACAAGCAAGGTTGTTTTTCTATGCATGAGTTTCAACTGCTAGGGAAGAGAAGACAAGCTGCTACTCGTCAGACTCAATCTCAAAAGGCACAAACATGACTCAAATCGCGCTACCAAGGTAACGTTCCGCCCTTAAAGGTCAGGAAAACATTTTTGTATCTGATATTTTGGTTAAAAGACAAACGAAATGAAACATACCATATTACTTCTTACTAGGAATACATGTATTGTTTTAGAAACAAAGCATGCTCATCTGTTCTTTTGGTGTAAATGAGGCAAAGCCAAATATATTTGGCCTGGTAAAAAAATCTGAGTGGCTGGTATATTTTTAAATCTACCTGCCACAGTGGCTGGTGAACCAAAAAGTTAATTTTATGCCCTGGTCATAGCCGTTAAAAATGAAATGTTTTTTGTTGTTGTGTGGAACGAACAGCTGACTGAAGACAGGATGGCCGGGCATTTGTATGTTGAGTCCGTTTCTGCTCTAACACTCTACAACTACTGATGTGGGCGGCAACATGGACTCTACAATGTGACAAAGGGGCAGCAGGTAGCATAGCGGTTAAGAGTTTTGGGCTAGTAACCGAAAGGTCGCTGGTTCAAATCCCCGAGCCGACTAGGTGACAAATCTGTCGATGTGCCCTTGAGCAAGGCACTTAACCGTAATTTGCTCTGTAAATTAATCTGGATAAGAGTGTCTGCTAAATGATGTAAATGTAATTACATTTTGTTGCTCCTTGCTAAAACAAGCAAGGTGTTGTAGCAAAGCAGTCTTCGGTTGCCTAGGCAATGCCCACATCCTTGCAGCAGCAGTCAAAAGCAAAGGAAAGGAGTCAGAATGTTTTTGTTTTTTTGCTATTCGCACGGTTATAACGATAACCGCGGTCATAACGATAACCGCGGTCATTTGGCTGACCAATGACTGTCGTCCAAAATTCCATGACCGTCACAGCCCTAGTCTGGAGCTCAAAACGTAGTAATAGCAGTATTCAAATCAGGGATACAAATGATCGGCTCTTTCACAGATAAGATTCTCGACATTCACCGAAAATAGAGCTGATCGTTCATGAACAACCCATCGCTAGTTTGAAACAATGTTTAAAAAAAATGTTTTCCTCAATCAACTCTGTTTTGGTTTGCATGTCTAGACAACTTTCCACAACGCTTTCCTGGTTGACTGTAACAAGGAAACAAATGCCCAGTACTGACCTGAAGGGGAAAATCCCTTGTAGTGCCTGTTTCAACAAATAAAGTGTGCCTACTTATTCTACACAGATAGGACTAAGAAAATACTTTCTCATAACATGGCAGATCAACTACAAGCCATCAAATTCAGGTCATCTCTAATCACCTGGAGTAGCTGTCTTTCTTCAGAACTACCAACATCTCTGTGTGGCCCTGTCTATCTAACCAGCCCTCTCTAAATGATGGTGTTTATTGTTTTACCAACATCTCTGTGTGGCCCTGTCTATCTAACCAGCCCTCTAAATGATGGTGATTATTGTTTTACTAACATCTCTGTGTGGCCCTGTCTATCTAACCAGCCCTCTCTAAACGATGGTGTTTATTGTTTTACCAACATCTGTGTGGCCCTGTCTATCTAACCAGCCCTCTCTAAATGATGGTGATTATTGTTTTACTAACATCTCTGTGTGGCCCTGTCTATCTAACCAGCCCTCTCTAAACGATGGTGTTTATTGTTTTACTAACATCTCTGTGTGGCCCTGTCTATCTAACCAGCCCTCTCTAAATGATGGTGATTATTGTTTTACTAACATCTCTGTGTGGCCCTGTCTATCTAACCAGCCCTCTCTAAATGATGGTGTTTATTGTTTTACTAACATCTCTGTGTGGCCCTGTCTATCTAACCAGCCCTCTCTAAATGATGGTGTTTATTGTTTTACTAACATCTCTGTGTGGCCCTGTCTATCTAACCAGCCCTCTCTAAATGATGGTGATTATTGTTTTACTAACATCTCTGTGTGGCCCTGTCTATCTAACCAGCCCTCTCTAAATGATGGTGATTATTGTTTTACTAACATCTCTGTGTGGCCCTGTCTATCTAACCAGCCCTCTCTAAGTGATGGTGTTTATTGTTTTACCAACATCTCTGTGTGGCCCTGTCTATCTAACCAGCCCTCTAAATGATGGTGTTTATTGTTTTACCAACATCTCTGTGTGGCCCTGTCTATCTAACCAGCCCTCTAAATGATGGTGTTTATTGTTTTACCAACATCTCTGTGTGGCCCTGTCTATCTAACCAGCCCTCTCTAAATGATGGTGTTTATTGTTTTACCAACATCTCTGTGTGGCCCTGTCTATCTAACCAGCCCTCTCTAAACGATGGTGTTTATTGTTTTACTAAAATCTCTGTGTGGCCCTGTCTATCTAACCAGCCCTCTCTAAATGATGGTGTTTATTGTTTTACCAACATCTCTGTGTGGCCCTGTCTATCTAACCAGCCCTCTCTAAACGATGGTGTTTATTGTTTTACTAACATCTCTGTGTGGCCCTGTCTATCTAACCAGCCCTCTCTAAATGATGGTGTTTATTGTTTTACTAACATCTCTGTGTGGCCCTGTCTATCTAACCAGCCCTCTCTAAACGATGGTGTTTATTGTTTTACTAACATCTCTGTGTGGCCCTGTCTATCTAACCAGCCCTCTCTAAACGATGGTGTTTATTGTTTTACTAACATCTCTGTGTGGCCCTGTCTATCTAACCAGCCCTCTAAATGATGGTGTTTATTGTTTTACTAAAATCTCTGTGTGGCCCTGTCTATCTAACCAGCCCTCTCTAAATGATGGTGTTTATTGTTTTACCAACATCTCTGTGTGGCCCTGTCTATCTAACCAGCCCTCTCTAAACGATGGTGTTTATTGTTTTACTAAAATCTCTGTGTGGCCCTGTCTATCTAACCAGCCCTCTCTAAATGATGGTGTTTATTGTTTTACCAACATCTCTGTGTGGCCCTGTCTATCTAACCAGCCCTCTCTAAACGATGGTGTTTATTGTTTTACTAACATCTCTGTGTGGCCCTGTCTATCTAACCAGCCCTCTCTAAATGATGGTGTTTATTGTTTTACTAACATCTCTGTGTGGCCCTGTCTATCTAACCAGCCCTCTCTAAACGATGGTGTTTATTGTTTTACTAACATCTCTGTGTGGCCCTGTCTATCTAACCAGCCCTCTCTAAACGATGGTGTTTATTGTTTTACTAACATCTCTGTGTGGCCCTGTCTATCTAACCAGCCCTCTCTAAACGATGGTGTTTATTGTTTTACTAACATCTCTGTGTGGCCCTGTCTATCTAACCAGCCCTCTCTAAATGATGGTGTTTATTGTTTTACTAACATCTCTGTGTGGCCCTGTCTATCTAACCAGCCCTCTCTAAATGATGGTGTTTATTGTTTTACCAACATCTCTGTGTGGCCCTGTCTATCTAACCAGCCCTCTAAATGATGGTGTTTATTGTTTTACCAACATCTCTGTGTGGCCCTGTCGATCTAACCAGCCCTCTCTAAATGATGGTGTTTATTGTTTTACTAACATCTCTGTGTGGCCCTGTCTATCTAACCAGCCCTCTCTAAATGGTGTTTATTGTTTTACCAACATCTCTGTGTGGCCCTGTCTATCTAACCAGCCCTCTCTAAACGATGGTGTTTACATGAGTTTCACCTGGCCTCTGTGTAGACCTTTCGGTCACCCTTCATTAATAACAGAGAGGACCCTGACCTACAACACTACTGACAGGTCTGGGAACTAGGGTTGGTGGCCCTCAGCAGTCTGCAGTCACGGTCAGCTCCAAGCAGGTTAATGATATCAAGTCTTGTGTCGAGTCGGCTCCTTATCTTATCTCTGCCGTTTGTGGTCTTAACCATGGTTTGGATGGGGAAATCTTTTAGGTGCCAAAACCCCTGAGGGGCCTTGGTGGAGGATTGTATTGAAAGTAGCTAGAACGGTCATGTCGCCCCCCCCACTCACACTACTGGCCTTTCAGGTCTGTTGTTATTCAGCGATAAGAGGCCCCTTGATCAGGCAGGCTAATTAACGATTGGAAAACAGTGTGACATTAACTTTCCTGGCCACATGGACACAAACCCACACACACTGAAATGCATGAAAAAAGGCAAAACATGTATTTGCACACACATGACCATAGCCAGTGCCATGGTGGATACAAAGAACCATTGACATAAAAAGTGGAAGAGATGAATCGTCCATCACCTGGTAAACCAGATATCACTGATAATACAGGCCAATGGTCAGAATGGGATTCCAAATGTGTCCCTACACAGGCCCACCAGCATGACTGGAGTCTCCACTGTTCATCTCACACACACACTACCCTGCTGAGGTTTTCCCCATCATGCTCATGGCCAAAAGATCAATAAATCAGATACAAATCTCCCCCTTGGCTAAGGTTACAGATTGAGAATTCTGCTCATGCAGTTGCTGTGTAAAGTTGTGTCAAATCAAAACTACAGCAATCATTGCCTAAGCATTATATTTAAGCTGGCATACATTACACTGGCATCTTGTCTAAAATCAACTTAAATACTACAAGCACAGAGGTACAGAGACCAGGTGGTTCTGTCTGTCTGTCTGTCTGTCTCACCTGACATTGTGTTGGCGTTGGGCTCTGGAGAGGGGCTGATTCAGGCAGACCCTCAGGAATACCATCCACATGCAGCAGGTCCCAACTATACCAGGACGAGAGGCGATTAAAACGCAACATTCTCATCCTCACTTACTGTAGATGCAAAACAAGTCCAACAAAAGTCCAAATGTCACCATTAATTTAGGAAGATCTGGAATCCCCAAAAAGTCTCTACGAGATCCAAAAAACATGACAGCTCAAAAAAGAGAGGAAGAATCCAACCAAAATCCACAGAGAGAGGGAGTCCAAAGCACAGTGAAGTGCTGAGGTGAAGGAGGGTTATAGCTACTTCCTCTGTCAGTCACAAGAGCAGTAGTTCCCGGAATCTCTGTCTCTCCTGGCAGGTCAACCATCACACTGATATCATAAAAATGCTGTGTGTTCTCCCTTCTCTCGTCAAGCCTCAACACACTCTACTATCCAAGTCGCACACATTAACACACAGCTACTGCTCCTGCAGCAGTTCAACTGGCTCCTAGCCCCGCCCAGTCATAACGGAGCTCCCAGCCCTGATAGGCTGTAAACAGCAGACATCAGTCCCCACCTGGCCCAGCATACTCAACAAACACAGTAGGCCCACTTTACACATAACACCACACTTAGTACACAGAAATATCCCCATTCATGCTGGATAAACAAACCTTCTATTAGAAATGCATATGCCAGCTAGGGATAGTTAGATACACAACTTGGGTTTCAATTGAAGACACGGTTCAGCATTGCACTATTTAATGACACTGCTTTACAGTACTTGTTTAAATCACCAACGTGGACCACATCTACACTACAGCATCTAATATCCAAGAGCAATGAAATATCAAACAAAATCCAGCATTTTCACAGTGGAGTTGTCTATTAAAGTATAAGAACAAAAACATGAAAGTTACTCATATGTCAATTTCTTTCTTCTTAGTTAAGCTGAGATGTGTGAATTGGGTGGCCGGTAGCCTAGCGGTTAAGAGCGTTGGACCAGTAACCGAACCGTGGCTGGTTCGAATCACCGAGTCGACTAGGTGAAAAACCTGTCAATGTGGCCTTGAGAAAGGTGCTTTACCCTAATTGCTCTTGTACGTCACTCCGGATAAAAGCGTCTGCTAAATGGCAAAAATGTAAATGAATGGTTATTCATTTGACTGTGTCCTCGGAGATCCTCAAACGTGATCACACGTGTGACTCCTCCCCGTTGTTATTCAAACGACTCTTGCGCAAATTGCTGATTGTCCTCGTTGTGTATTTCACACAGAGGTTTGATGGCCTGAAATGAGTGAGCTGTTCATTTTGTTAGCCTATTCTGAGCAGAACAATCACTACTGTAGTCTAGGGGGAAAGACATGCATGTGAGCACTGTGCTTAGTGGGGAAAATGACACTGAGGTCAAGGAGAAATAAATAAAGACAACTGTTTTTCCCCTTAACCTTCTTCCTGCTACCATCAAAGGACTTTCATCAATACACAGGACACTGTAGTCCTACAGTTTTTAAAGTCAGTTAATAATACATTTAAATTAATACTGTATAATATAACCAAACATGCATGTCTGAATTATAATTATTAACTTCAATATTGTCTACGTGTGCGTGTGTGTGTGCGCGCGCATGTGTTTAGGGTCTCTGATGAGGGTGTACAGTGGAATGCTCGCGAGTCACATCTATGTTACTTCCTCTAAAAGATGAGGGCTGCCTGCGTTATGGTTCCTTGAACCCTCCAAGCTATTCAACTCCTGTAATATCAATCAATCATATTTAATGTATAAAGCCCTTTTTACATCAGCCGGTGTCAAAGTGCTATACAGAAACCCAGCCTAAAACCCCAAACAGCAAGCAATGCAGATGTGCATTGCTTGCGTTTGGTGGCTAGGAAAAACTCCCTAGAAAGGCAGGAACCTAGGAAGAAACCTAGAGAGGAAAACATGCTCTGAGGGGAAACCAGTCCTCTTCTGGCTGTGCCGGGTTGAGTTTTATAACAGTACATGGCCAAGATGTTCAAACATTCATAGATGGCCAGCAGGGTCAAATAATAAGAATAATCACAGTGGTTGTAGAGGGGGCAACAAGTCAGCACCTCAGGAGTAAATGTCAGTTGGCTTTTCATAGCTGACCATTCAGAGTTAGAGACAGCAGGTGCGGCGAGAGAGAGAGCGAGAGCGAGAGTCGAAAACAGCAGGTCCGGGACAAGGTAGCACATCCGGTGAATAGGTCAGGGTTCCATAGCCGCAGGCAGAACAGTTCATATATTTATCCCCATCCCCCAGTCTAACTACCTATCCATTACACAAGTCTTCCCTCTCCCTCTGGCCACTCCAGTTCCACAGACACCTTCAGACATCTCTAGGGTGGACCATCATTTCACCTTCTACTATGAACCTTGGGTGGAACAAAAGCCCTGGTTGACTTGGTTTGTGTGTGTGTGTGTGTGTGTGTGTGTGTGTGTGTGTGTGTGTGTGTGTGTGTGTGTGTGTGTGTGTGTGTGTGTGTGTGTGTATATAGAGTTCCTACTGGTTATATCATTACGACCCCATGTCAACATCTAATTTACAGAGTGACTGACTGATTAGAATGGGGGGGGTCATCTGAAATTCTGTTAGATAAGGGAGTCCTCTCACCTAACACTGTAGACAAGGACGGATGGACATGTGGGAGGATGTGGAGAGACTGCCATGAGTCTTCCATCTAAAATCACATTTCCATCTGTGCTCTATTGTACTGGACTGGACTGCTTTTTCTCAATCAGGAATTTGTGCACCATTACATTCCACAACAGTCATTGGTAGATGGCTTTTCATTCACATTTTCATTCATCCAATACAATACTATTATGGGATACGACATACTGAAAAGAATCACCTGGTAGAAGAGAATATATTTTGGAGGATATTAGTCTATCTTACCCAAGGTCAGATGAGTTCACAGTGACAAGGCTTTGTACTGAGTCTGTATATCTGTCAAACGCAGTTTCATTCTGAGCAGGTGAATCGTATTCTCTGTACTGTTAACCGGCCTTGGCATTGTTGTATTATTATCTATGGCAACCAAATGGTGCAAATTACATAAAGGCCTTAAAGAAAGTCCAAAGATCACTGCTATAGATGTGATCTAGCTAGGGAATGTAAATCAAAAGACACCAAGCATCCACCGCATTCTGTTTGAAGTACTTATTGTTAAGCAGGTGACTGGGGTCGCCAACAGCTTAGATTATCAATAAATGGTACAGCGACTAGCATTTTCCAAAGCCTGTACAAAATTAAACTAGAACTCTTAGAACACAATTATGCTAGTAGTAATTTCACCTTTGGTCAAACTTTTATAAACACTAACTTTAGCCTGTGCCTAATACCTTAACCTCTTGGCAGGTAGCAGACACAGTCCTGCCAGTCTACCACCATTTGTGCCATGGGCTTTTCCAGGTGCCAGTAATCTTTGCTCAGTACCTCTGGAGCCAGGAATCCTCTACCTCGGACCTAGCTGGGTAGGTAGGCAGAGGGTTAGTGCTAAGCTCTGGCTGGGCATGGGGATTGCATTGGGACTGTGTGAGCATTGCACAGAATTTGGTGGGAGGTTGAGTATCTAGTATCTACGTGCCATCACATGATAATGAGCCCTACACAGCCCTACCCATCCCAGGCCTTTGCCTTCTCTGGTCTGGTGAGAGACGTCAACGGTGGTAATTGGGGAGGTGGAAATGGGTGAACAGGTATAATGTGTATTTGTGATTAAGGTCAATGTGAAAACAGAAACCGATGGGTTGGGCAAGAGCCAGAACACACGTGGGCAAAGCAACGTTTTGAACATTCGTCATCGGCTTTGATACTCTGATTGGTTAAAGACGATTCAAACGCTGATGACTTTGTTTTGAACAAGGCCCGTTGTCACCACAAACAAATTCAACGCTGGCAGATTCAGACTGAAGTATGTAGCGAACGATAGAGCAGCGGAAGAATTCGGCTTGAGTCGACAGGCAAATCATCGGCTGCAAGTACCTCTAACTTTCCAAGCTCTATGGCACACATAATATTACAAACTTGTAATATCCCTTTTGTGCACAACGGACGCTCCTTTAAGAGAAGCAGAATTTGTCTGGTATATTTGAAGCCTGCCTGGCTCAATTCATTGTTATGCCAAGCTGTATCCTGTCGCTAGATAAATATTTTAACTACCTGGAGCAAAGTCTTCTGTACGGTAGAGCAGCCAGCCAGGCAGGCTTGGAATGGTCCGTGTGTAATTTAAAAGGGCTGAAGAGGTTCGGCATGTTCCATTTTTCTCTACCAGACCCTGTGCTCTGCTGGAATACTATATTAAGCAAATGCATGGCACAGTGTTGAGCTCCTATCCTACAGGATGAAAAGTGTGTAGCCTTTCTCTACTCTTTATCTCCCTCTTGAGGACACGGAGAGAATTGCATCAAGAGAATGGGATCAAGAGCTGTCGGTTTGAGATGATGATACAACAATTCATTACATGTACACAACACGGTCGCACTAGGCAACATTTCTTAGCATAAGGATTTTTAGTAGCCAAGAAGAGCCAATGAATTTTACCTAAGGGGACTTGTCAAGCATTAACTGTTGACTGAATGAGACACTTCTAACTAAACAAAGACAGGAGTGGAAAGGAACAGTATGACCAAGCTTCTGACTAATCAGACAGGCCCATGTTTAATGTCCGAGGCTGGTGACTTACCCATCCACAGACAGACGGACACTAAAGCCCTGTTACATTACAGCAACCTCAGCTTTATCCACACCTCTACCCGCTTCCTAGACCAGGGGCACGGCCGCAATGACATCACGTCCATGTTTTCAGTGCACGCAACGCTACCTTGTCTCACCTGCGTGTGTGAGTGTTGAGTGGGTCTAGACTTGTCTGAAGGGCGCTTCACCGTTCACACCCATGGACTTGTTTTTCACTCTGTAACCACAGAGGGCTAGTCCACACAAGCTTCAAAGCAATGTGCAAGAGCATAGCACCAACCACAGACATTATATTAAGGGAAGGTTGCGCCTGATCATTTAAGCCTCTCTCTTTGTCCGGTGTCAAATCAGTCAGTCGGTTCACGCGATACACAGCTATGGAAAGCGTGCCTGTGTTTAGCACAGAGTACCAGGGTGCCAGTTCACCCCTTGTCCAACAGAGCAGCCAGCCACCCTTTCTCAGCACCTCTTCTCCAGGCCAAAGGGAACACTTCTTGGTCCTTCCTGTCAGTCGGAGGAAGCGGCCAGAGGCAGCGCCTCTTCCTGCGTGAGGTCACCAGTCTCACAGCAGGCTCAGAGGGCTGCAGTGGAGGCTGGCACAGCCCAGGCTAGTAGGAAACATAGTGTAGGCTGGCACAGTACAGAGGTTATGAGGAAATCGATAAGCAGGGTTTAAGTGTTCAGATGGGAGGAAAGATAGAGGTAAACGGAGGATGAGGTAATGGAGGATGAGGTAATGGTAATGACTGGCTTATTATCACTACATAGAATGATCCACTACATGAAGAAAAGGCATCACAGGATGAAGGGTGAGAATATGGAAAGTGGGAGGAAGTCACAACAAAAGTTTCAACAGGTTTTAGAGATGAGTGGGTAGTGGCTGTGTATAAGTCAGACAGGATTTATAGTTTAAGTGTGCTTACAAGTGTCTGTATGAATGTATTTAGCGACAGCATTAATGTGTTTGTGTGTGTTTAATGTGTATGTGTGTGTTTAATGTGAGTGTGAGAGAGGGAGAGAGGAGATTTGGTGTAGTGTGCGAGTGAGAACATACTGTAGAGGCTGCACTGACCAGCAGATCGACGTTGCTCTCCTTGCGTCCAAGGGATCCGTGCTCCACCCTCTCACTACAGAGGGTAAGGATGTAGGGACTCTGCTCCCCCAAGGAGGGCTTCATGTTGGGCAGACTGAGCGACCGCAGGTCTTTCACCCCCTGCTCCACCTTCAGCTCATCACCTGGCCGCGCTGAGGAGGAACCAACAATGGAGGGTTAGCTTCCTGGGTTTTAAAATTATCTTTATTGAAGCTAGTTATTTGCAAGAGAAAAGTACATCCCGAAAAAAACATATCAACATTCTTTTCTTTTTTGCTCTAGTTTCCTGTTGAAGTTCTCTCTCTGCGGGCTCCAAAACAGGATCTCTAATCTAGTGGGCAGCCTTAAATCCCTCTTAAACATTGGATTGTATAAAAGACAAATACATCAAAACACGTGATTTGATGCCATTACATTCGCTCTGTTCCAGCCATTATTAAGAACTGTGCTCCCCTCAGCATTCTCCACTGATCTATCCTGATTGCCTAGTCATTTTTACCCCTACCTACATGTACATATTACCTCAACTACCTCGTACTCCTGCACACTAACTCGGTACTGGTACTCCTTGTATATAGCCTCGTTATTGTTATTTATTGTGTAACTATTTTCATTTTGTTCATTTTCTTACTTTTTAAACTCTGTATTGTTGGGAAAGGGCTCTTAAGTAAGCATTTTAACAGTAAAGTCTACACCGGTTGTATTCGGCGCATGTGACAAATAAAAAATATTTGATGATTTGCTGCTACAGATAAGTCTCGTGCAGGGATCCAAGATGGGGGACGCCCTGTCCAGTTTCCTCTGATCCAAGGGAGAGACAGGAAACTAAGGCCCTGCCATCTGTCCCACCCAGGCATTTTTAATGCTTGCGGGTAAAAAGAAAAGCCAAATATTCTCTAATATTGAACAATTAATTAGATTAGTGTTTGTTTCATGTTTCGTTAACCCTAAAAATCTAGTTGTCAGTGCAGGGTAGTAATCAAAAGTTGAAACACATTGTACCTTGGTTGGTTTAGAATCAAAACAAAATCCAAAAGACAGAGGTAGATTCCGTGGGAAAATATAAACTCAGCAAAAAAAGAAACGTCCCTTTTTCAGAACCCTGTCTTTCAAAGATAATTAGTCAAAATCCAAATAACTTCACAGCTCTTCATTGTAAAGGGATTAAACACGATTTCCCGATTAAACACGATTAATGAGCATACACCTGTGGAACGGTCGCTAAGACACTAACAGCTTACAGACGGTAGGCAATTAAGGTGACAGTTATGAAAACTTAGTACACTAAAGAGGCCTTTCTACGGACTCTGAAAAACACCAAAAGAAAGATGCCCAGGGTCCCTGCTCATCTGCGTGAACGTGCCTTAGGCATGCTGCAAGGAGGTATGAGGACTGCAGATGTGGCCAGGGAAATAAATTGCAATGTCCGTACTGTGAGACGCCTAAGACAGCGCTACAGGGAGACAGGATGGACAGCTGATTGTCCTCGCAGTGGCAGACCACGTGTAACAACACCTGCACAGGATCGGTACATCCGAACATCACACCTGCGGAACAGGTACAGGATAGCAACAACAACTGCCCGAGTTACACCAGGAACGCACAATCCCTCCATCAGTGCTCAGACTGTCCGCAATAGGCTGAGAGAGGCTGGACTGAGGGCTTGTAGGCCTGTTGTAAGGTAGGTCCTCACCGGCACAAACCCACCGTCGCTGGACCAGACAGGACTGGCAAAAAGTGCTCTTCACTGACGAGTCACGGTTTTGTCTCACCAGGGGTGATGGTCGGATTCGCCTTTATCGTCAAAGGAATGAGCGTTACACCGAGGCCTGTACTCTGGAGAGGGATCGATTTGGAGGTGGAGAGTCCGTCATGGTCTGGGGCGGTGTGTCACAGCATCATCGAACTGAGCTTGTTGTCATTGTAGGCAATCTCAACGCTGTGCGTTACAGGGAAGACATCCTCCTCCCTCATGTGGTACCCTTCCTGCAGGCTCATCCTGACATGACCCTCTAGCATGACAATGCCACCAGCCATACTGCTCGTTCTGTGTGCGATTTCCTGCAAGACAGGAAAGTCAGTGTTCTGCCATGGCCAGCAAAGAACCCGGTTCTCAATCCCATTGAGCATGCCTGGGACCTGTTGGATCGGAGGGTGAGGGCTAGGGCCATTCCCCCCAGAAATGTCCGGGAACTTGCAGGTGCCTTGGTGGAAGAGTGGGGTAACATCTCACAGCAAGAACTGGCAAATCTGGTACAGTCCATGAGGAGATGCACTGGAGTACTTAATGCAGCTGGTGGCCACACCAGATACTGACTGTTACTTTTGATTTTGACCCCCGCCCCCCCTTTGTTCAGGGACACATTATTCCATTTCTGTTAGTCACATGTCTATGGAACTTCTTCAGTTTATGTCTCAGTTGTTGAATCTTATGTTCATACAAATATTTACACATGTTAAGTTTTCTGAAAATAAATGCAGTTGACAGTGAGAGGACGTTTCTTTTTTTGCTGAGTTTAGTTCATATATTCTATTCTATTTTATTAATTGTGAAACTTGAGGGAAGCAAAATAAGATGTGGTGTTCTGATGGATGCTGACTGGTCCTCTGATGCAGTTACCTTTGACCTTGAGATAGTGGCCACCGAAGCGGTAAGCCTCAAAGTTCAGGGACAGGGGAGTGTTGGACTGGTCCAGGAACAGATCTACCCGGGATAACTCAATACCTTTACGCTCAAACACAGGACCCAGCACCTCCCTGGAATAGAGGAACACAGAGACAAAGAGAACAGAGTTAACAGACCAGCAGGGTTTCCCAACTGGCGTCCCGCCCGTGATTGTATTTGGCCCGCCAAGTTTAATTGTTGGACATAAAAAATACAAATAAACTGTAAAAACACGAGAAAATCAGTTCCAAGTGATTTTTATTTTGGAAATCTGTTCCAAAAATACTCTCACGGATAATAGAGCGATAAATGTGATAGTATACAAAAGCAAGCAAAAGTTTTAAATCAACTATTATATCCATTTGGGCTTCTTGCTGTCAATTTACAGTCTACATTTATTTGTAATTATGTTCCATGTTGACCTTCCGCTCAAGAAGAAAAAATAAGCCTGCGGCTGACTCTAGTTGATGATCCCTGCCCTACAGGCTTAGTCAAACCATTCATAATGACCCCACCACTCCCCAGCCGCCTTCTTTCTCACCTTAAGGTCTTCTTTTTCACGGCGGGGACGATCTCTGTGTCAATGTCAACGTTCAGATCAAACTTGAGGCTGAAGCACTCCTTGCTGGGGTCCTGCAGGGGGCGACAGACACAGTGGAAGTTAACGGCTGTCGAACTGAAGAGCTTAGTCTGAACGCCTGTAGTGATCTCTTTCTCAGTAGATGCACAGGGAGGCCCTTTACTAGCAAGCAGGCTGGCTGGCTGGCTAAGACTACTCAGGAACGGCCCGTCGGAGACCATTATATATCACTCCTTGGCTGCCACAGAGAACTAACGCAGCCTCAAAGAAACATGTTTGCTGCTGCATGAAGCCTGCAATCATGTTGGCACTGTGATCATCATACTATCTACAACTTTCCATCACATACAATAAGTCAGCTCTGTTCAGACCAATAGACTTGACCCAATACTATTAGGAACTGAGGTAGAGAGATGTGGGTTCCTAAGGGGTGTATTTCTACGTCGCACCCCTGCCTGCCTGTATCAATACTCACGTCAGTGTGCCGTCGCCGTGGTTTCTTCTTCACCAACTTCAACCCCCCAGGTTTACGTTCCCTGGGGGAAAAAAACAGTCATTTGCACATTAATTGACACAAATATTGAATAAATCATTCTCATATTAACTCCCATAGTGTAATGAAACACCTATGGAATAACAGGTCAACACAAGCACAACTATCGTATATTAATAGAGCAGTGCAGTCAAAGACGACTCCCCTCACTCGTCTAGCGTACATTTTGTCCTTCAAACCAAAATGACGAGCGCCATGCTGACAGACAGACAGACAAAGTGATGATGTCTGGATAGTTGACATAACGGAAGTGACATACCCTCGGTCGTTGGCCCCTTCGTCCTCCTCCTCCAGGTCAGAGGGGGGGCTGGTGCGGGGGGGACAGGAGCGCGTCGAAACGTTCCGGGCCAGGATGGAACCTTTCAGGGGGGTTACACAGAATATCTGTTAGAGATCTTTAATAACACTTTTCCTTAATAGCACAGGTACTTCCAGTTTAATCTAGCCTGACTAAATATTAAAAGGAAATTCTAAACGTTTATCAATTCTGTGGAAGGCAGTCGCGACTAACACATCAGTTCAGTGAGCACAGAAGAAGTCAGACAGTCTCATATCTTACATGAACACAGTTGAAAAAATTAAATTAAATAAATCCCGGGTGGAGGGAAGTCAGTGGTTGAACAGGAAGGTGGTCTAGAATTTATTCTTATGCATGTAATATGGTTTGGGGAAATACATTTCTTTGACTCAACAGTTTCGATACAAGTGCTGCTCTGCGGACCTTGACCTGACCTATCATACGACCAGTGTTGGGGAAGCTACTCTGAAAATATAGTTTACCAAGCTAGCAATTACTTCACACTGGAAGAAGTTATATAAGTTAAGCTACTCTTAAGAAAAATAGTTACTTCGAAAAGAAACTACTTTGTGAAAAATTATCATGTCCAATTCTGAAATGTCATAGACTACAAATCGCAAGAACAGATCACTCTGGATTCAGATGCTGACAGAATGTGTAATTTAGTCTATTAAACACAAAACTGTTTCAAGTGAGAATTAGGCAGGTCTGATGCCGAAAAAAGAAAGGAAATAACTGCCTACTTGAAAAGAAAAGCAGTTAGTTACTTTTCTGCCATGTAGCGGTGAAGCTAACTCCTGAAAACTCTACCAAGATTTGAATTTATTAAACTACCACCAAGCTACTTCAAAATATAGTTAAATTACTAATTGAACTACATGTAGTTCACTACTCCCAACACTACATATGACCTGACCTGAGTGTAGGATCGGGCACTAAATGTAGTGGAGAGGACGTCTGGGTGTGTAAGTGTTGTGGTGGGTAGTGTTGTGTACCTTGGGGTTGCAGGTCAAAGCGCGGGTGTCGGTCAAAGTGCATGTTTTCTGTGTCTTCCGGGTGGCAGCGGGAGTCACATGACTCACAAAGGTGAAGAGGGCTCTTGTTGTTCAGGTCCAGGCACTCTGGGTGGTGGCACACCTGGAGAGAGGGAGAGAGAGGGGTGAGGGTCAGTACAGCAGATGTACCAATCAACCTGGCCAGTAGTCTCGCGCGCCAGACACTTCCTCCCCAAGCTCGCAATTAGCCTGGGGAGGTCAAGTAGGCTAACAGAGAGACAGGTCACAGTATAACGATACATACACATCAGCCTGACGGCAGGACAGACAGCCTAATGCTCCAGGACCCAAGCCATTGTTTACACCATCACAGAGGCATGGAAGCAGCGCACAGGAGGTCTTCTGACTAGAGTTAGCCAGCCAGCCAGCCATCCAGTCAGGCAGACAGACAGCAGAAGGGAGCTGGATTAGACCCTCTCCACCTGTGGCCAGACCCAGACAGACCTCCCCCTAGCCCCTCCAGAGGACAGCAGCCCAAGGGGGTGGCATCCCTGGCCCAGGGGGTGGAGGACATGGGTAGGGGTTTCCCCCTCTCCAGCCTCTCAAGCCTCTCCGAGCTCCAAGAAAACCCAGACTGACTTCTATACCGGGAATGAGGACGTTTGGGGAGATACAATTTAGGTCCTGGTACCGTAGTTCCTGTCATTGTCTCGGTGTGCTCTGCTCAGGACTGGAGGTTTGTATGCGTGTGCATGCGTGCGTGTATAGGGGGGGCTTCATGTAAACAAGCACACACACACACACACACACACAAGCAGAACAACAAGTGTTTTCCCACAAGCTACCAATCACTCAGGACGAATAATAATCACACAGCCCTGTTGGATGTTCTTACTACGTTGACAAGCCAATAGATACACCTGTAGGCTTTGTATTCCACGTATCAAGTACGTGTCAACACAAAGATGCAGCATGTCAACTCCAGCTATCCACAAACATTGATAATACCATATGTTCTGCTAGGGCCATTAAGCTGTACTTTAAATCCCTGGAAAACAGTCAAGAATACTTTGGTTTAATGAATTGAGGCGTACAGGCATGTGCCCCTGTTGTGCTCTCACCCTCCACCTACCTTCCAGCTGAGTGGATGAGAGCAGCACTGTCCCCCAGCCATACAGTCAGGCTCCATCTCCAGGCCAATAAGCACCCAGGGCTTCAGCTACAAAATCCACCACCTCTCCGGTACGCTAACTAACAGAGTCCTTTCCTTTCTCTCCCCCCGGAAACAGCCACAAGCTGCCTAATTAATCCATACTTCTCAATGTCTAGCCAGGTTAAGTACCAGTAAGTATTTTGAGGAGCTAGTTGGGGGCCGGGGGGGAGGAGTAGATGTGAGGTTAAGACCGGCCAAGCCAAGGAAGGAGTCCCAGTATAGAGATAAACGTGAAGAAGGAGGAGAAAAAAAATACGCAAGCAGATTTAAGAAGTCCAAAGCTCCCTAATCTGGTGGACTGGGCTGGTCTCGCTCTGGCAGAGCCATCTGACGCTCCGCCGGCAGGCAGGGTTGAGATTAAACCAGGGGGGGGGGGGGGGGGGGGGGGGAGAGAGAGAGAGAGAGAGAGAGAGACACACACAGAAAGAGAAAGAGAGAGAGACAAAGAGAGAGAGAGAGAGAGGGAGACAGACAGAGAGAGAGAGAGAGAGAGAGAGAGAGAGGCAGAGAGAGATAGAGAAAGAGAGAGACACACAGAAAGAGAAAGAGAGAGACACACAGAAAGAGAAAGAGAGAGAGACAAAGAGAGAGAGAGAGAGACACAGACAGAGAGAGAGAGAGAGAGGAGACAGAGAGAGACACAGAGACAGACAGAGAGAGAGACAGACAGAGAGAGAGAGAGACACACAGAGAGAGAAAAAGACACAGAGAGAGAGACCCTTGTTTACTGTAATAGGCATATGAAATGCTCCCCTCCAAAAACACAATTAAGTTAAGTGTGCTTTGAAGTTTTTAGATGAAGCATGTCTCTGGTTGTTGGATGGGAGATTCAAATGCAATTTAAAAGAAAAAGCCTCATACCAAAACATTGGTATGATGGTATATTACTAGTTATATTAATCCATAGCTGGAATGTTTCATTCTGTTCTCTCTCGCTGTTAAATAAAATACAAAACATTGTGCTATGTAACAACATGAGCATGTCAGGAAAACTCCAGAGTTCTGCTTTCAATTTGTTTTCCTGGAAATAACAATAAACCTTTCCCCTCAGAAGTCATTTCACACACACAAAACACAAATAGCTGACAGACAAGATTTGTAAGCCCCTGTAGCCCAACAGCTCTCTCTCAACAACCACATAACAGACGTGACATGGTGTTAATGAAATGTGGAGACAGACGTGTGTGTGTGTGTGTGTGTGTGTGTGTGTGTGTGTGTGTGTGTGTGTGTGTGTGTGTGTGTGTGTGTGTGTGTGTGTGTGTTCAGATGGGTGAAACAGGAGCAAATCAGATGCCATATTTAGACAACGGCGGGCTCAGCAAGGTAACCAACAACTCACGCATGGGCCGGGTGACCAACACAAATAAACGTGTCACCTCTCGGATGAGGAAAACTCTCCTATGCCTCTTCTGTCCTGGACAACAAGCCACACATTCAGTCCCAAAACCTGTCAGAGTTTAGTTTTAAAGAAGAAAAAAACAGACTACATTTGAACATACTCAGAGGACAAGACTCAAAGGCTTTGTCACTGAAATGTTGAATGTTCAGTTACCATTTCATGTTAAAGATTGATACTTGGTTGTGATAGTATTTCCAACAATAGGTCACCTGAGTGAAGGTGAGAGCACAGCAAACTTGGTGGTGGTGACTGGTACTTGCGGGCCAATTAAAGTGCATTGTGACTTTGAAGGAGGATGATGGTCAAATGACAACTGGCTGGGGATCGGGAGCTGGGAGTATGCATGTGTGTGTGTGTGTGTGTGTGTCCAGACGCGTGTTATCAAGTCAACGGGATTAGCGGTGGGTTTGGAGGAGGAACAGTGATTGAGGCCCGAGCGACACACACAAGCCCCCCTGACAGCTGTGAACACGCACACACACACAGGCCCTGCAGTCCTCGCTCAGGCTTAGCACCATCACTGCCATGTGGTACCTGATTACACACACTTGTTGCCACGCATACCACACACACGACCAAGGCGCCATCACACACTACCACACACACGACCAAGGCGCCATCACACACTACCACACACACGACCAAGACGCCATCACACACTACCACACACACACGACCAAGACGCCATCACACACTACCACACACACGACCAAGGCGCCATCACACACTACCACACACACGACCAAGGCGCCATCACACACTACCACACACACGACCAAGGCGCCATCACACACTACCACACACACGACCAAGGCGCCATCACACACTACCACACACACACGACCAAGGCGCCATCACACACTACCACACACACACGACCAAGGCGCCATCACACACTACCACACACACGACCAAGACGCCATCACACACTACCACACACACGACCAAGACGCCATCACACACTACCACACACACGACCAAGGCGCCATCACACACTACCACACACGACCAAGGCGCCATCACACACTACCACACACACACAACCAAGGCGCCATCACACACTACCACACACACGACCAAGACGCCATCACACACACAACCAAGGCGCCATCACACACACGACCAAGACGCCATCACACACACAACCAAGACGTCATCACACACACAACCAAGGCGCCATCACACACACAATCATGTGAACACAAAGTTGCTACATTCTAATTTCCAACCATCAATGGGAAGTAGACAACTATTGAATGAACGTTCCTCTCACAGACAACAGCTGTCACACTTAGAGATGACTGGATTCTCCCGAAGTGATTCAGCCCTGTTACCTCAGAGTCTGGATCACACACACACACACACACACACACACACTATGGTCGGCGTTATAAGGTTTGATCCCCCTCCCTCGCCATTAGGACAATAATGATAAAATGCAAGGCCAGGCCGCCAACAGCACTGCATCAATCACAACAGTCTCTCTCCCAGTCTCCACCGGGGATGGTTCCCCCCCCGGACTGACTGGCTTTAATCTGAACAGCCTGTCCTGCCAGAGCACACCTAATCCCAGCCTCTGTGTGTGTGCGCGCGCAATAAGGTTGTTTATAGTTTCAGTGAATGTTGCAACGAGTGCCTGTACAATGTCATAGTGTGTAAGTGAAAGGTGGAATAGTACTCACTGGAACATAGTTGTCAGGATGGGATATTGGTGGAAGGAGACTGATTATTGAGAGACAATGTGAAAGAGAAAATAGGGCCCTTGTTGTGTTTGGTTTACTGCTACACACACGTTGTTGGTGCCCAAAGCTAATTAAATTCCCTTCCCATCTTCCATTGGGTCATCCACATACAGTCAGTCTCCAGCAGCCATCACACACACACACACACACACACACACACACACACACACACCCTAAATCAACACAACATTGAACAGCTATGACGAACATTCAGTCAAGACAGATGATTGTGTTTAGCTAGGTCGAACACAGACCAAACAGTCATGATGACATTTGGATATGGCTACAGTCCTCTAATAAAGCCTTCCTTTCAGTAATTTACTGTGTGCCTTGTTAACACTGCAGTCAGTTGATAGTGTGCTGCAAAGTGTTTCAGTGAACTATTCCACAATAACATCACTCCACCCCCACACTAAAACATTACTTCAGGGCCAGGCACTAACGTGTTAGACATCTTTGATTTGGCAACTTGAAGCCGCGTTCACCCTTTAGCGTTAGTTACCTTAGCAGATATGCCTTCTCATCATCAGTCATTTAAATACGTAAGACGTACTGAATCACACACACACACACACAGACACACCCTCCCCCGGCTTGGACCGTAAATGAGGCTCGACTGGTGTCTACCGACCTTGGATGACACGTTATCACAACACACGCAAAAGTGACACACACAAGTGATTGGTTTGACTCAGTCGTGTACAGTCTTGTACAAATAATAAGACTGTTGTGTGCACTCACACACCCTCAAACGAGACACACAGTACAGACTTCAGACTCCCTCATACACTGGTGTCAGACTCACTCCCGTCTAACTAATCAAATACATTTAACAAAAATATAAACACAACATGTAAAGTGTTGGTCCCATGTTTTATGAGCTGAAAAAAAAAGAAACTAGAAATGTTCTATATGGGGCCTCCCGGGTGGCGCAGTGGTCTAGAGCACTGCATCGCAGTGCTAGCTGCGCCACCAGAGTCTCTGGGTTCGCGCCCAGGCTCTGTCGCAGCCGGCCGCGACCGGGAGGTCCGTGGGGCGACGCACAATTGGCATAGCGTCGTCCGGGTTAGGGAGGGTTTGGCCGGTAGGGATATCCTTGTCTCATCGCGCTCCAGCGACTCCTGTGGCGGGCCGGGCGCAGTGCGCGCTAACCAAGGGGGCCAGGTACACGGTGTTTCCTCCGACACATTGGTGCGGCTGGCTTCCGGGTTGGAGGCGCGCTGTGTTAAGAAGCAGTGCGGCTTGGTTGGGTTGTGCTTCGGAGGACGCATGGCTTTCGACCTTCGTCTCTCCCGAGCCCGTACGGGAGTTGTAGCGATGAGACAAGATAGTAATTACTAGCGATTGGATACCACGAAAATTGGGGAGAAAATGGGATAAAATGTATAAAAAAATTTAAAAAAATTTTTTTTCTATATGCACAAAAAGCTTATTTCTCTCAAATGTTGTGCACAAATTAGTTTACATCCCCGTTAGTGAGCATTTCTCCTTAGCCAAGATAATCCATCCACCTGACAGGTGTGGCATATCAAGAAGCTGATTAAACAGCATGATCATTACACAGGTGCACCTTGTGCTGGGGTCAATAAAATGCTCCCAACTGGGTGGGCCTATGCCCTCCAAGGCCCATCCATGGCTGCACCGCTGCCCAGTTTTGTGAAATCCATAGATTAGGGCCTAATGAATTTATTTGAATTGATTGATTTTTATTTTGTATTTTTATTTAACTAGGCAAGACAGTTAAGAACAAATTCTTATTTACAATGATGGCCTACCCCGGCCAAACCTGGACGACGCTGGGCCAATTGCGCCACTCGGGAGCCCAATTTGATTTCCTTATATGAACTTTAACTCAGTAAAGCCACAGCAGATGTTCCAGACTTGAAAAGCTTCTCCGCTCTCTAACCCTTCCCAGTCCTTCCTATCCTGGTCTGGTCTGTTCTGGTACTCTGTGTTCAGACTCTGCCTCCGTCGGCATGCCTTCAACTTATCAATGAGCTGCGTGGGAGACTCTCTCCACAACACTTTAAAAAAATATACAGCTTCAGCCTGGGTGGCCAGCACTCACCGTAATGCTACAGCTAGCTGTACTACTGGGACATCGTATCAATCATGGTTTTAATTCAGAATGATGGATTGGTACGCAAATGCTAAACACCCAGGGAGTCTGCTTTACATCAAAAAGACCGTTAAATCACTTCTTCTTAGGACTGCCATCTAGGCCATCATTACTTTTAGTTACCATTTTCTGAGAACACATTTTCATGCCCCTCTTGGGAGTTGAGCACGCGACTGGGGGGCCCCCTGGGTTCACTGTAGAGGTTGGTGTCCTAAACATCACACGCTGTAGCCTCAGTGTACCCAGTGTGGTAGCGGAGGATAAACGCAGGTATACACCGCATACCCACCTATTTCTCAGTGGGTGTTGCGTATACTCACTTCTTAATCCCCAGGGTACGTGTCATAGTAGTGTAGTGGAGGTATACACCGTATCAATTAATAAGGCAGATCAGAACGTTTAGCTTTTTTAAAAAAAATGCTGATAGGCGATTATTTCTTCACATTTTCAGTGCAGCAACGTGCACACGGCAATAGGCCTAGAACAGTACAAATGTTCCAAAATGCAATTTGTGGAAAACCCCACTAAATCCCCACGCACATGTGAGCGGTCTCCTGGAAATATGAATTAGAAATTAAGAGAGGGGAGATCTAAAGATGCAACAACTATCATGGGTTGCTAATATGACTAGGATCATGCCTTTGGCTGGAAGACAATGAAAGAAAGTATTTGTAAAATAATTGCCTCCACGTTTCTATGGTGGGACTTTGGCTATAGGCTACTTTGAAGCAAGGTAGGACATGCCTCATATATGAAGTAAAATGTCTAGGTTTCAAACAGTTAAGGAACAGAAAAAATATATAGTGATGCTAATGATAGGCCTAACCGCCTTCTGGTAGATGGAAAGGCTTTCCCAAAAACTTTAACAAAATGTTAACTAGCTACAAAGTAGCCCATGTCTAACTGTCAGAATGATGTCATGATTACTTGCATCAATCCATTGGCCATTTGTTTTGCGAACTCTCATATCTCATGTGCTACAGAAACACCACTAATCAAACAGTGCTAGGTGCCTGGCACTTAAATTAAAGGGTAAGTACACTTAAAAATCAAAAATGTCAGATTTTTTAAATACCTCAAAAAAGTGGTCTCTTGATGTGGTTTAAGCATTTTAGATCATTCAGAGTGCATGTCAAACAGGAAATGTTTGGCCAAATTAGAGTAAACCCACTTCTCCAGGCACCACTACACCCCTGACTGTACCCTTTTAGTTCTGGCTGTTACTGGTAGGCTAGATGGAAACAGAGAGGTGGGGGGGGGGGGGGGGGGGGGGTAAATGAGATCAAAGGGATAGATCAGAGCCCCAGGTCAGGACTGGGCCAGATCTGATCATTTATTTTTCAATAAATAAACTTGGGTGAGTCTGTGAGAAGAGGCAGGGGAGAACAGTGCCGCCGCGCTTTCTCTTTCTTCTCCCGCCATCGGTCTGGTTCTCTAGCTGGGCTCTGAGAGTGTGCCAGGACCAGGCCGGAGCTCTTAAAGCAGGAGGTCTTACACAACGCCAGCCTGACGTGTCTCCTTACTATTAACCCCCCTCCCTTTACCGTGGAAGGGTTCGGTTGTCTTCAAACACATATGGAACTCTTCAAAACAGAGGCACTTGTTGTATCGGAGCGTCCAAAGCTAGGGCAGAGTGAGCGTGCATGTGTTTCTGGGACACATGGGATGATTCATGTATAAAGGCTTGTACTGTAGGGAGACTTGTTTTCTATCTGTAATGAGGAGATGATTGGCAGAGTGAAACGTCCAAGCCCACACCTGAGGCTGAGTGACTGGTAAGTGTCTGGTTGACAGGATATATTTTTCTGTATTTATTGCCAAGGCAGCAGCTACTGTTCCCGGGGTACAAACAGGATTAAAACAATCACATCTCAACAAAACGTAACAGCCTACATCATAAACAAAACATGACATCACTTCTCTATCACTACAAATCTACAATATTACAATGTGTGTGTGTGTGCAACTCTTCACAGGCGCCGTTGTGCCGTGAGGTGTTTTTGGTACTTGGTGTATATACGGTATATATGATAAAGGATATGATGTCATTCAGGCCAATGGGTTAGGGTTAGGGTTAGTATTAGTAAAGTAGATTAGCTCATTTGTCCAGTGTTGTACTAAAATTCCTGCAGCTTTTCAGTTTAAATTCAGTCAAATAATGTTGACGTACAACCGGATGCATTTTTCCCAGGCTGGGTTGAACACTCCCAACCAAACAGGCCTGAAATCTGATCCCATCAGTGAGAAAGTCCTTAGTCAAACTAAACTGTGTGACTTGTCATCTGTTTAAATGTATTTTAAAGGAGTTGTCAGGCAGACTGGGGGAAAACCACATGGAGAGTTTCATAATGATGACAAACCTATGACACATCTCCTACTGTAAGTCTTAGGAGAGGACTGACTTTTCCAGATGTACACACCGTGGAGAGTACACTAGGGAAACAGGTCCGGACTAGAGAGAGGGAATCTGACATCAGTTCGGAATATAGCAGTCTCCAACACAAATCACAAGATTACGCAGTGGCAAAAACCAAAAAGACAGCTCTTCTTCAATGGTCAACGGTCCATTTGATTAGCTGTGTTTGGTCAGTGGATGTACAGTAGAGTTTGGGAATTGTCTGTCCTAGGACAGAGATAAACTGAAGGACATCCATCTAACAGATCATTACAGGAAATAGCCTAGGTCTTTTTACAAAGGAAACATTCCACCAAAAGTGTGTTTCAACATGCAGCATGAAGAGCCTTGCCTGTACAGTAAACTGCACAAACATGCACAGATTTCACACCCACACCTTGAGAAATAGGCTAGTACTTCAACTAGGAAGAGACTCGACCACCCCGAAGTCAAGCCTTTTGTCCCTAAAAGGTCAAGCCAAGCCTTTTATCCTATACCCATATGATATACCGTATCTCCGTATCTACGCATTACGTTGTTGTTTTTTTAAACAATCATAAAACTGCAGATTTGCTGTTGGCCTCATCGGACACTGAACTGTCAACGATGGCAAAACGAGAGACGACTTTTTCTTACACACAAACATCAAGAGTTATTGGTGTGACCACATGAGAAAACTGAAGACCCACTCACCGGCAGCTGGTCCGTCTCTGCTCTAACGCAGTCAAGTGCACTGAGACGGAGTGAGTGTTGTCTCAGGCTGCACTGCTGGACTGTGATGCAACCAGTCTTCCCATCCATAGCTTCAGGGAAGGAAAAGAGACCGATAGGCAGGAAGGCGATTTGCACGACCAAAAAAAGAGGAAGTGCGTGAAAAAGAAAATAATTTTGGGAACCGCTGGAAACTCCTAGAGAGACAAATTGCTGATTTGGACACAGGCAGTTCCAATTTCGACTTGGAAATGGATAGTTGGTAAGCCACTTTAGATTTGGTATGAAGAAAATGGAGGGGGGGGGGGGGACACTGGCTGGGCTGGCGTGTGCCGTTGAGGATCTTGGGTTGTTGATATAAGAAGCAGATGTGGAATATGCCGACGTCTGACAAAAACAGAGACTTAAAGGCCCCCAAACGTTACAATTGATATCTGTGTGTATGCCATCATCACTAGCAGGCAGGAACAGTGTAGAGATAGGGAGAACATGGAGGCTGATTGAAAAAGCTCCAGGAAGTTTGTTGATGGCCTATGCTCCCCGAGGAACAAAAGGGTTTAAAAGTCAAGACATAAAGAGAGGGTGCATTGCACTAGCATTCTCACTGAGGAACAACATATCACTCAACTTCACTCTGGCTGTAGATCTACTCAGCCAGGTATGATATCCCTTTGCCATACCATTCTCCCACCTGTCCCTATAGATTATACCTAGCTGTGAAGCAAAATGTAAGATCAACCCTAAAACTACACAACCCTAGGCAGACAATAACACAACATGCTGGGTTCCTTTCACTGAACCTCAGTACTAATGCACACAGTGGGAGAGGTTGTGAGAGGGGTAAGGATGTTCTCGATCACTCACCTCCAGTTTGCAAACAAAATGTGATGGGAAAAAGTGTGTTCCTGAAAAGATTCTCAGTTTCGATGGGTAAGTGACAAAATACTTCCAAGGTCACAACTGTCGGTAGCTCGGTGGCAGGCAGACCAGAAGTTAAAATCCCACCCTCGACGGAAGCTTCTCTCTAATCTCGTTCATCCGTCAGTAAGGGAGCGTGAGAGAAAGTGTTTTAAAGTCCCTAGAGCTCTATGAGCAGGAAGAGCTCCAAGGTAGTAAAACGCCACAGGATAACCTGACAGACGAGGCTAGATTGAGCATGAACATGTGAGCTGCCTCGGTGTTTGCGATACCCCGCCCCCCACTACACCATCAGCCTCTCCCTCCACTCAAAGACCTACCAGCATTCACACATCCTGGACTGACTCACTGACTTGTATAGAAACCAGTCCTTATTCTAAACATCTCATGTTCCCACCCCACCCCCCTTCTGTCTTCACAGAAATTGAATGACTAGAACGGGATTTTCCCACAATTTCTATGGTTCTCCCTACTCATGTGTATCGTGCTCCGTATTCACCTCACCCTCCCATTTCTCCCTGTGTTTGATCCCTGACCTCTCAGTGGCACAAGGTCAGAGAGTAGCACGCAGGATGGTGTATTTGTGCTTTAAAAAAAGAGCTGACAGGAAAAAGAGGAGGCGTTTTTAGTGGTTCTTTCCTATGTAGTAAAATAAGTTGTCAATGGGAGGGAACAGTGTAAGAAGCAGTGTTGGAGAACTGCACTTGTTTACTTCTTTCAATATCAGATTAAAATAAGTCACTTGCTTATATGATTTCAATCTTGATGACATGATATTGAAATATTCTAATCCTATGGGCACCTCAATATTGTTGAAACTACTGGTGGCTGAAATATCAAAATGACTGCCTCCCTCATGACCCCATGTCTTCGCGCAGTCTACTGTTCTAACCTGTGCACAAACATGGGCCAGTACACTGCTCTCTGTTCTTTTGTCATTCAACCTAAGCTTAGAGGAGTCTACAATTAGCCAACACTGAAAAACTATTCAGGGGCCCCATGGCTGCAGGAGGCTGGAGAGACTTCCTGGAGGCACAGCCTGGGGAGGGAGAGGTCAGTTCTGTTCGGGTTGGGAAGCCCAAACTAATCTCTCTTCAAAACAAGTCAACATACAGGTCCCCTGCCCACCACCCGCCGTTGCCAACCTCAATTACAGCAGTCTGTGTTTAAAAGATGGGGCGGCAGCCACGCAATTACCCTGAAGGATTAGTCTGTAGTGGCAATGTCATTGTTGGGGAGGAGAAGGGGAATGTATTCTGTGTAAAGAGGTGACCCTCCCTTGATGCCGGACCTTGGCATTAACCCCTCCTGGACCGATAAGTCCAGAAATTCTTTCACAAGGTGTGTTCAAGAGACAAAGAGATAAAACAAAGAGAAAGATAAGTGTGTCGAGCGTAAAGAGCGAGTGAGAAGGGTAATTAAAAGGATACATGTAGCCTAATTATTTCACCATAAATTCTGCTGGAAGTTCCAGGGGCTGGAGTTTGGTTTGGGAGTTCATTCGACTGATTTACAAAGTCGCCTACTATTACTCGTCGTATCCGCGATAATAACATGTTTTGGATTTGGGAGATTCTCGAGAACACTGTTTCTAATTGAAGGCTCAGACAGACAGTCATTCTTAAAACAGTTAATTAGTTTCAACCACCCTGTGGACTCCCTCCCTCAGAAATTAGCCCTAACCAGTAATTACACATGAAGGCTTTAATTTGGTTTGCCATGAAGAAGAGCAGAGCTTCACATGTGAGGAGGGATTTGAATTTGTTATGTTGTTTCAACCCATCATCTCGCCACTGGGGGCCTCGTTATAAAGACTTTGAAGAACCAGCCAGTTACATTGGTCGTCCCTGACTCCCTGTCGTCCCAAGGCCATTTCCATTGGAGTGTCGGTTGGACGTTGGTGTTGCTCAATCAGGTGCCCTCTTCCTGTTATTCCACTGCCTGCTTCCAGTTAAAGAGGCTCATGGGGCTTGGGGTTGGGGTTGGCGTTACCATCTCATGGGTACCTCCTCCTGGCTTTGAATACCTTCCTGTTAAGACAATCTACTGATCGGCTCACGTCACACAATATCCACGTTTGTTATTGTTGGCCCCATGTCAAATCCTTAGGCCTAATTCCTATACATACAGGAGTATTCCCTTTCTTTTCCGCATTTCAATGATGTGTGACATTATTTTGCTGTGAAATTGGTTGTGTTTTTTATGCAAGCCTACTACCAAGCAAGGTAAGTATCTCCACGGAGAGCAGCAGAGCACTATTTAATCTGGTAACTGCCTTCATTTGCATCATTGCTTGTCTCTCCTTTCACGACTGAAAAATGAATGACCCAAGACTGATGGAGTCACTACTAAACTTATTTCAAGGAAACCCAAGTAAAAACACAACAGCGATCAAATCTGCCACTGTCATTGAGAACGATTTACCATTGGAATACGGTCTAAACGATTTGCGTATGTGAGAACTTTGGAAACCCCCTTGTTTTAACGTCAAGGATGGAAAAATACAGTATGGGAAGAAAGCGGTCGATTGGCTAATAGACGATGATGTCGGTGCACTGGGAGTTCTGTGGAGTGAAAAGCTTGTTGTAGCTTGCATCTGAGGCCAACTGTGACTCTAGGTATAGGTCTGTACGTCACCCACTTCTTCCTGCTTGGCTATAGCCACCAGCAGAGACTGTCTTTACCCAATCACCCTCTGTGTGTGTGCCTGTAGACGTCAAGTACGATTACTGTAAGTGAAATATTACATAGTCATACTACCTGAAGTGGAAAATATGATAGTTAATGTATTTAAAACTTGCTCTGTGTGTCATTGAGATTACATAGTAGGCCTGTGCTTTACGGGATGAAATCACTTTCCAGATCGCAAATGCTTTCATGTCCTCAGCCAATTCAACCATGCCATCGCAGAAGTGAGATGTAGCCTATGCCGTAGAAATACTTCAATTCTGTTGCTCTATAAAGGTACGTTTCCATAAATCATGTCCAGAGAAAAAAATTAAATGCTTGAAATGAATATAAAACGCTATCATAAGCATTATTGGTTTCTGTGTGAAGACGATTGGAGTTCCAGTCTTTAACAGGCATATCAAAAGACACTTCTCTTAACTTTCTCTATGTACTTCACATTGAAAACCCATTAGCCTACTTTTCCCTGAGCAATCCCAATGCCCAAATCCTGCTTAGTAGTCTAACATCACAGTACCACCACAGCAGAAATCCCACCCATGCCAGCCGGAGTGGTTCTTGCTCTGTTCCAAATGGCACCCTATTCCCTATGTGTAGTGCACCACTTTTGAACAGACTCCTATGGGCCCTAGTCAAACGTAGAGCACTACATAGGGAATAGTGTGCCATTAGTGACAAAAGCCTTTGAGTTTGAGTTTGAGTTTATTTTTATTTTTACAGGGCAGTGCACATTAATCAACGTTTCAGTAAAAGTGCCGGTTTTAGCCAGCCGGCTAATTTTCAACCGCAGTCCCTGGGTAGGTTATTAAAAACAATTACAATATAGACAATAGCAACATAGAACAAGCAAGACATAGCAACATAGGACAAGCAAGACATAGCATACAGACAGAGCAACATAGGGCAAGCAAGACGTAGCATACAGCCAGAGCAACATAGAACAAAAAGCAGCAAGACAAAATTCATAAAAGCAACAAAGTGTTTCCACACCTCACAAGTTACAGACAACAGACATGGAAAGCGGCAACACACAGCTAGGGACCATGTTCACAAATCTGATTGACCTTTAGCCATGTCTTCAAGCATTTTGTGAAAGTGTGATATGTGGTGCAGTTATGTGTGTCTGATGGCAGTGTATTCCAGACATGGGAAGCTCTCACAGAGAATGCAGATTTACTAAAGTTGCTTTTCCTTAGGGGAACTATACAGTCACCTCTCATGGCAGACCTTGTAGATCTGCTGCCATATATGTTTGGGTTTTCTGTTTAACAAAAATACTGAGTGGAGGGGGAGCCAAGCCATTTAGGATCTTGAATACAAGACATGCGTCGGTGTATTGCACAAGATTTTCCCAACTCAGGAGCTCATGCTTTCTGAGGATGTAACAGTGATGATGGCTATTGGGCTTCCTATCAAGCACTTTGAGAGCCTGTTTGTAGACAGACTGAATAGGTTTTAATGTTGTACAGCAAGCTTGGGCCCAACTAGTCAAGCAGTATGTTAAGTGGGGGAGTATCATAGATTTGAAGTACAGTTTTGCTACCTCTGTAGTCAAACAATTTCGTATAAATCGGAAATTAGCTAGGTTGAATTTGGTTTTGAATGACCTTTGACTTGTCATACAGGGAAAACTTTCCTTACACAGAAAATGAGGTCATCCTGCCTTCCTTTTCCTGCTAAGAAACCCCAATCGGGGACTCTGTGCTCTCTCATTTCTCCTTACGACTCATACCGGGTCTACTTAAGCTATATTTATTTTGGTGCTTGTTATATAAAAGGCAGTACAAGTTGTGAGGAATATTTGGATGACAATCAAGCGTGAGTTATGTACACATTTTCCTGCTTCAATAAATATTAAATCACCTACTGGATGGTAGAAGTATGTGACAACCAGGACACCGTGCTCTGAGCACATAGAATATGGGTCTACTTTCAATGCAAATGAAAAGGTATATCCATATACACTTTCTCACACTTTCTCAAACACACAAAAACACACGTGCCAACATACATGCAAACACACATACACACGTGCAAATTCTCTCTCTCCCATGAGCGCGCACACAGACAGAGAGACAGCTAGATAATTCTACCTCGAATTATTGACAGTACATCTTATAAGTCGTGCTCCAGTGTTGGCCGCCCTCATGCCTAAGACCTTTTCAAAACACAGACTGTTCCTCATTAGACCAGGACAAAAAAAGAGGGGGGAAAAGGGAGAAAGAGCAGAATGAAAATTAAAAGGATGTGCACAGCTGCTTTAAATAGTCCTCTAATCTGTCCGTGCCAAGAGGCAGCTAGAGCCAGACTCATACCAGAGGAGAGCCAAGCAGGGAAGGGAAGCATCATTAGGTAACTCGGTAAGGAATTAAGGCTTAACGCCACTGTACCTCAATACCTGGGTTTCAGTCACCCTATAGATGATTGTTGAATAGCTGACGGTGTGACCTTGTGTGTTGTTTTTGTATTTCATCACGCTGGAAGTTCAAGGGATTGTTTCGTTCGTGACTAGCTTTAAAAGGCTGGATAATATTACTTCCAAATAGTGTCACTACTTCCAAAAAAACAATAACATCAGAGATATTAGTCATCAAATGGATATGTAAGGGGCAGGAATAAAAAGGTCAAAACCATCCAAGTGAAACCAATTAAACCAAAGAGAGAAATAGAAGTCAGTCAGCTGATTGAAACTTCTCCCCTTCCATCCATCCACCCTTCCATTCCGTCACCTTCCCTGCAGCTGTTTGTACTAGGAGGGGCGCGTTGCCGTGAGAACCCACACCTTTCGGGGCCTGTCTGGTCCTGTCCCCGTAGAGACAGGGGGGAGGGGTGTAATTAACTGTATATGTGGGAGACCTGTTACAGAGCGAGCTCAGACTGGCCTCTTCTCCTTACTGTGCCAAGACTGCTGCCGCTAAATCAGTCAGGTGGACAAATAGGGGTATTCTTGTGCCCGAGCACCTGCCCCTTTGCCATCCCACCCGCCAAGTTCCCTTTTGGGTATTTTTGTATTCTTTTTTTGTAAACAGTTTTTGTTGTTGTTGTTCTGAACCCACTGCCCCCAAGTCGTCGTGATTTCGCCACTCCCCACCCCGACCCCGTCCGTTGATCTGCCCTATACGGAGCTCATGTGCGCTGCTTGTGCCTTTCTCCCAGTCTGCCCTGTGTGGAGTTTGCACACCCGCCCGGTATCCAAACATGCATGGCTTGAAATGCGGTCACTGGTCGAGTGTGTAGCCATCTACCTAGTTTAAATATCAACAGTGCTGCCACAGAAGCATAACACTTGATTAACATCATCATCAATATTCGGTCTGGTTGGCTGATAGCCTACTCACAAGTAGCACATCACCATTTCCTTATAGAATCATAGCCGCGGGAAGGGTCCTGGAAGTGCTGCAGCACCCCTGATAACTGTAAATACATTTGCCAAATAAATATAAATTACTGCTGTCTGTTCAGAAATATATGAAATAATTCAGAATAGCCCTCTACACCACAACTAGGCATTATAATTTAGCCACAGGAGACCAATAGCTGTAGATTGTGTGTAGCTCAATAACAAGGCATAGCCTGAATTCGGGAACAAGCGGCAAATCTGAAGGTGAACAGCATGCAGCTAAAAGAGGCCTTACATAATATTTCAAATACAAATTGCGGGAAAACAGGTTGGAAACCAAATGAGTCCTGCTGAAAATAGAAGACTCTAATCTATCTGCTGTAAACTATAATAACTCTAATCTATCTGCTGTAAGCTACCAAAATATTTTATCAACTTCCAAATATGCCTATTGGGTGAACATTGTTTTACAAAGTAAGGTATTGTAATGACCTTACTAGATCACAAAGGAACAATTGTCCAGACAGAGAATTGAGTTTACGAATTGACGGTTTATTAACCCAACTTCACACAGGCTACTGTTTGGCCGTAGCCCACGCCAAATAAATGAAGGATACCCTATAAAACAACCGTGACCTTCTCTTGTGAAGCTCAGACGTAAGAGAGAACAATGGCTAAACCTGTTCTTAACTTCCAATGCTCCATCCCCTTGCCCAAACCCCCCTCCACGTCACTCCGCCAACCACCAGGATGCCCAGCATCAGAACATTCCAGGCATTCCCGTGATTGGCAGATATCAGATTGATTGGCATGGCGGACCCCGCGAACACTGGGTACTGGTAAGTACAACACAAACAACTAACAGCATAACACATAACACACTGCTGTCTGTGAGGGTATGTTTTTTTTTTAGAGGTATGTTTTTGGCACAAACACATCGGCCATTGCAGTCGAGTGAGCTGCGCATCATTGCGTGAGTCAGTGAAACCGGAAAGGGGGAGGATATACGGACACGCCACATGTCCAAATTGATGACATATGTCTCGCAACGAGAGTCAAGTGAAGATAAACGGATTCGGTTCAGTCAGTCATCCTGATGAGCCCTTCCCAGCTAGCTAGTTTAAGCTTGTGGGCTGTTATTGGCTACACGCAAACGGGAGCGAAGGACACTGTTCCCGTATTGTAGTGTTGCCGGCTTGCAGCGCAAACTCTCCCCATTGAGCAGTAGACTGTATCCCGGATAGTGCCATTCAGATGGTTTCTACCAATTTTACAAGTTATTTCTCGTGTAGGCTGTTATCCTACTCAAAATAAAATCAAGTGGGATGGAACGAATTGACCACGTTAGCTAGCTACCGTGGGCAACGTGATAGCCTACAGCTGCCCGCTGAGAAGCAAGTCTCACATTGGCAAGCACCTCGATACAACATTGCAGCACTGGACATTCATTGGCACAGGCTTGTCGCTAGGTTAGTTAATTGGCATGTCACAGTGACATCCAGAGAGTGATCGATACTACAAGTTATTTCTCCCTGGCCCATCAAAATAAACATCACTTTCTTTTACAAGTTTTAACTAGCGCCATGCTGCTGTTGTTGCCAGCTAGCAGGACAACCGACTGAACCGAATCCATTCGTCTCCACACTGTTGACTAGTAGTGTGTGCCACAGAAAGTATATGACTCTTATATGACTCTTAAAATTAAGGAATTTAGAAGGGGGGGAGAATTTTGGCAGGCAAGAAAATGGCCTTGCCGAAATCCTCTCCCCCATTCTAATTTCCTTAATTTTGTGGCTAGAGTCAAATACTTTCTGTGGCACACACTACTAGTCAACATGAGCTACCAAAATTATTATGAAGTGTGCAGTCCCAAGATAGAAGGGGGAGGGGGTTTGGGCAGGCAAGAAAATGGCCTTGCCGAACCCCCCCCCCCCCCCCTCTTTATTAATAATTTATGTATGTGTGTTATATTAAACAGGAGGGAGTAAAATGTAGGCAAGCAATAAACATTTCAGAACAACTACTAGTCGAATGAGACATGGGAGAGATGATGCATTTTCTCAAAGAGATTTATTTATAGACTATTACACTTGAAACAAAAAGCCAAACCGAAAGCTGCAGACAATACTAGTGAAACCTCAACTAGCAAGCAAGTCGCAGCAATGAAGAATTGAGTGTGTGCGCATTCACGAGAATGGGGGGGGGGGTTCTGGCAGGGGGAGATTTTTCGGCACAAATTACAAATTAAGCACCGAATAGGTAGTCTCTAGCTAACCACCATATACAAAAATATCCACACAAGCCACATATCATGAATTATAAGATTATGAATATTATCTATATTATTAAGTTATTATTTAAAAGCATTGAAGATGTATCACAATCAGTAAAAACAATCAAGCTAGCTAACTAGCAGATTTACATCTATCATCAACATCAGTGATCAGCTGACAGCTTACCCTCTTCTCCTGATGTCAATCATGTCTGTAACTATCAATCATATCTGTGTGTGGGGGGGGCATTTTGAGCACCTGCCCCATGAAAGGTCCATGCACGGCCCTGCTGCTAACCGCCACAGCACGGTCAGTCAGTCCAGTATTAACTCAGAACTAAGGCCTCGCTATCGGCCTGAAAAACAGTCCCAGACCTACAACAAAGGTTCAAATTAGGTTCATACGACTATGGTACAAACCCTTTGGAAACACATGAAATAGTTATCTAAGCCTAACCTCAGTACAAGTAGTGTTAAGTAATGTGATGATGACTCTACTCGTAGACAGCTATAGTAGGTAGTGTCAGTACCTGACTTACTGGGACACCTGGATGTATTCAGTGAATAATTGGACAGGTGAACTTGACTAACGCTACGCCGGGGTGCATGTCTCATGCGGTGACTGGAACTCACAAACGCCTCTGGGGAGCTGAGTTACCGCAGAACGGAACTGTTATAATACTATGAAGTAGGACCAAAGGAAGAGCTATAAAGACCAAGCACTTTCAAATAAAATGGAGAAATAACATGAGGAAGGAGACTGCAGTCCAGTTGACTGACTGACTCCCTCTCTCCCTCCCTCCCTCCCTGTTGCCAAAAGCAGCTCAGTTCAAAGGGTTTGTTCAAGCTCCTTAAAATACTCTTAAAATGAAATATAAAAAGTTGAATGTTTTTGTTCAGTCAAATGGCTTCTTTGATGAGTTTATTTAAAACCACATGGGATATAATACAAAGTATATATTTTTTAAAGCTCTAATCATGTCTAAAATGTTTATGCAATGCGGGCGATTGGAGTTAAAACGCAACAAGAGGTAATAAGAAGAGATGGGACTGCAGAACTGGCCTGCTTCATTAGCGCCCCCTGCTGACTAAGACCAGACCTGTCACAGACAGGAGACGTGGGCATTTCTCTGCTGTTCTGTCTGCCAACTGAAGACAACATTAGCACAAGTCAGGGAACAAGGCTTTGCTGTGCCATCCTCTGAAATGTATGAGTTTGTCAACCGACTGGAGAGATGTAGATGATTAAATGGAAATCAGACAGAAAAAGGCAGCAAAGAAGACGAGTGGGGGAGAGATTGAGGCTGGGACAGGGCTGTTGCTTGCAGTTGAAAACAAGGCTTCCGTCCATCTCAGTCCAGTCACCAGCGAGCTTCTCAATCCTCCCTTGCTCCTCTCCCAGTCCAGTCCCCATAACTAAACAGGCCTCGTCTTAATCTCCTTACATAACGTCAGCCCGTGACCTCGGCCAAGGAGACGGGTTGCGTCAGTCGGACAGGCTTTGTCCCAAATGAACTCCCCTCCTCCCACCGGTGCACAGATCAACACACACACGATGTAGACCAGGGATGTCAAACAAATTTTGTCTGTGGGCCGTATTCGGTCATCGCCAAGGTCCGGAGGGACGCACTGATTAAAAAATATATATAAACAATAGTCCTCTATCCATCGCTTTTGGAATTTTCAGTGATTCTTAGTAACATGGAAAAAGTGAAGAGACTGTATAATATAGGTCCATTATAATTTCTACACAGTTTCGATATGGTTTTAGTCTTTTCAATGTAGACAGAAGGTTGTTTTTCCCTGGTAGAAAAAAAATGCACTCAAACCACCCGGGAGCCTGAATGGGCCTGCAGGACTTGAGTTTGACACGTGATGTAGACACTTCACCCACTGTGTACGTTAACTGGCTCTTGCTCAACTACAAAATCCTAAAAGGCCTGTAGAAGATCCTTGTTGCCTGTTATAACACGAGCAGGGCAGGAGAAAAGTGATTGTACAGTAGTAGTGTTTCTATCACCCAGGGAAAGGAGGGGAGGGACAGATCTGCTTAATAACGTGTGAAGCCGAAGAGAGGCTAAGAGACTGAAGCTACTACAGGTTCATCTCTCCAGCTCTCCTTGTGCCTTAACTTCCTTATACGTTTTTGCAACAGAGAATTGCTAGAACTAGCCTTGTCGTCTATAACTATCCTTCCCTGTGCTGCGTTGTCTTTATTCCCTAGCTTTGTGCTTTTTTCCATTCATTCTCTCTATTATTTTCCCCTCTTTCACTCCAGTCCATCATTTCCATTTTTTGTTAAAGGGACCGGTTGCTCTGTCACAGAAACTGAGGGTGAAATACATCTCATCCAGATTGAGAGAAAGGGCTCCTGTGAAGTGGACCGTTTTGGGGGAGAGCCGAGCGACCAGACAGAGACTGCTTTGGTTCATCTGGCCGTCTGGCTATGGTCCTGTTTTCAGAAAGCAGCAGCTTCAAAGGAATAATTCCTTTCACAGTCTAGTGGCCAGACACACTGCCTCACTCCTCGTACCCTTTTAACACCTAACAGAAGAAAAGGAGTCTCTCCCTAATCAGGTTGTATGTAGCAGGACCTCACCATAGAGCTTCAATATTCTAGATACCTCTACGAGGGTAAAGGTCTTATGGGGCCAAGCTGGACCTCATGTAGCATAAGAGTTCTGTCCAAACGGACAATCCAAATGAAATAAAGTTACACACTGATCTCTCCTCACTGTGGATTTATATGATAATGATTTGGGCTCAATGGTACAGGTTCAAAAGGATTACCCCTAACTGACTGGCCCATCCCAGGATGCGAGTCTTACCTTCGAGGCCTGTCGACGGTCAGGGCACTCAGGATGCTGGCACACCACCCAGTCTTCCTCCTGAACAGGCTTCTCATCTGGAACACACAGCAGAGGAAAGACCATGAGAAACACACACCTCTGTAGAAGATCACACACACAGACCTAATAAATGTGTCACCCTCGACCACTGCTACTCGAACTTCGGCGATGCATACAAAGTGCTCCCCCGCCCTCCCTTCGCAAATCCGACCACGATGCCATCTTGCTCCGTCTTATAGGCAGAAACTCAAACAGGATGTACCCGTGACGAGAACCATCAAACGCTGGTCCGACCAATCGGAAGCCACACTTCAAGATTATTTTGATCACGCGGACTGGAATATGTTCCGGTCAGCCTCAGAGAACAACATTGACCTATACAGTGACTCGGTGAGTGCGTTTATAAATAAGTGCATTGGAGATGTTGTACCCATTGTGACTATTAAAACCTACCCTAACCAGAAACCGTGGATGGATGGCGGCATTCGCGCAAAACTGAAAGCGCAAACCACCGCATTTAACCCTGGAAATAGGTCTGGAAATATGTCTGAATATAAACAGTGTAGCTATTCCCTCCGAAAGGCAATCAAACAAGCGAAATGCCAGTACAGAGACAAGGTGGAGTCGCAACTCAACAGCTCAGACACGAGACGTATGTGGCAGGGTCTACAGGAAATCACGGACTACAAAAAGGAATCCAGCCACGTCACGGACACCGACGTCATGCTTCTAGACAAACTAAACACCTTCTTTGCCCGCTTCTAGGATAATACATTGCCACCGTCGCGGCCTGCTATCAAGGACAGCACCACCCCCTCTCCTTCTCCGTGGCTGACGTGAGTAAAACATTTAAACGTGTTAACCCTCGCAAGGCTGCTGGCCCAGATGGAATCCCTAGCTGCTTCCTCAAAGCATGCGCAGACCAGCTGGCTGGTATGTTTACGGACATATTCAATCGCTCCCTATCCCAGTCTGTTGTCCCCACATGCTTCAAGATGGCTACCATTGTTCCTGTACCCAAGAAGGCAAAGATAACTGAACTAAATGACTACCGCCCAGTAGCACTCACTTCTGTCATCATGAAGTGCTTTAAGAGACTAGTCAAGGATCATATCAACTCCACCTTACCGGCCACCCTAGATCCACTTCAGTTTACATACAGCCCCAACAGGTCCACAGAGGACACAACAGTAGTGGGCTTGATTACCAACAACAACGAGAAAGCCTACAGGGAGTTGAGGGCACTCGGAGTGTGGTGTCAGGAAAATAACCTCTCACTCAACTTTTGTTGACAAAAGAGATGATCGTGATCTTCAGGAAACAGCAGAGGGAGCACCCCCATATCCACATCAAAGGGACAGCAGTGGAGAAGGTGGAAAGTTTTAAGTTCCTCTGCGTATCACAGACAAACTGAAATGGTCCATTCACACAGACAGTGTGGTGAACAAGGCGCAACAGTGCCTCTTCAACCTCAGGAGGCTAAAAACATTTGGCTTGTCAACCAAAACGCTGACTAACTTTTACAGATGCACAATCGAGAGCATCCTGTCGGGCTGTATCATAGCCTGATACGGCAACTGCACCACCCTCAACCGCAAGGCTCTCCTGAGGGTGGTGCGGTCTGCACAACGCATCACCGGGGGAAAACTACCTGCCCTCCAGGACACCTACACCACCCGATGTCACAGGAAGGCCAAAAGATAAATCAAAGACAACAACCACCCGAGCCACTGCCTGTTCACACCGCTACCATCCAGAAGGCGAGGTCAGTACAGGTGCATCAAAGCTGGTACCGAGAGACTGAAAAACAGCTTCTATCTCAAGGCCATCAGACTGGTAAAACAGCCATCACTAACACAGTGAGGCTGCTGCCTACATTGAGACACAATCACTAGTCACTTTATACAATGCACTCTAAATAATGCCACTTTAATAATGTTTACATATCTTACATTACTCATATCACATGTATATACTGTATTTTATACCATCTATTGCACCTTGCCTATGCCGCTCGGCCATCGCTCATCCATATACTTACATGTACATATTCTCATTCACCCCTTTAGGTTTGTGTGTATTAGGGAATTGTTAGATTACTTGTTAGACATTACTGCACTGTCGGAACTAGAAGCACAAGCATTTCGCTACACTCACATTAACATCTGCTAACCATGTGTATGTGACAAATAAAATTTGATTTGAAAACATACTGTAAGCCCATCAGGCCTGAGAATGCTCTATATATAGGGTGTAAGAGTTCAATTGAAAGACCGAGAAAACGGCATTGCTGCCAAAAGTGTCCAGACATGACAGAGCTGTACTGCAATAACTTTCCAAGAACCTTGGAATAGCAGACCTGTCCACAATGACGACTGTGTCTCTCCCACTCTTTCTTATACTCCATCTTGTGTATATAATATGTTAAACAACAGGCTCCAGGATCGATGACAATCATCCTATCTAGCAAACTAGAATCAATGTAAAGACAAGTGGTGAGTGGCTAGTGCCAAAAGCTGTTTTGAATAAGAAGTACACAGACTGAAGTAATCTCAATATCAAAGTGATTCCTTCACAAAAACACAGAAGCAACCAGAAACTAAAAGATACCCAGTTCTGAGCACAAAAGTTAACTCTCTGTTTGTACATGAGAGAGAGGACCTCAAAAGTACCTATTAACCTTCTTAAATGAGACAAAACAAGTCTTAAACCCCACTCACTCATGCCAAGAAATAGGTCTGGATCAAGGGCTGCGATATAACTTACTAAAATCCCCCAAAACACATCTGTTGCTCTTCCACTACAGGCATGGCACAAGGCAGGGATAGCAGCAGGGCAGGGGCAATCCCTCCCAGAGTCTGTCCCTCCTGCCCTGCCTGGGAGCAGGCCGAGACGTGCTCTCACTCATCCTGGGCCTCTGCCAACACCACCTCTGTTAATGACTCCTTCTAGGTTTACAGGCAGCACACTGCCCAGGGAGACACATCTTTTTTTCTCCCTTCAGGGGCACTTTTCCTCAAACTACAAGTCTTTATGACACTTGTCTAGTCCTAAAGGCAACAATTTTGCACTGTAGAACCGTTTTCGGCCAGTGCAGAGGAAATGCAAAAGCCCCACTATGAGGTCCGCAGAGGCACCCAGTCACAGAGGTGACCCAAGCTCCAGGTAATGGCCGACCAGGGGTCTGCTTCTGGGTCTCTGACTCCTGACCCCGTAGCAACACTCTCTCACCTGTGAAGTTCATGATATTCTGTCTCTCGTATAGCTAGCTGCCTATCCCTTTGTATACCATACCTTTACTATGGGACTCTTCCTCCCGCCCTCGGTCTTTCCCCTTTTGTCTCTCCAGCTCACTCGCCTCCGATCACGGTCTCTCCTGCTTTGGATCACTTTGTACCCTCGCACTCCACTTTTCCCTTTCTCTGCCTATTTGCCCCTCTCCGCCTGTGTCTCTCTCTCTCTCTGATGAACAGGAATTCCTGAACTCAGCACTGCTGATTAAGCCAAAAACAAACAAACACAAGGCCACATGTGACAGCAGACAATGAGTTGATGCACACTAAAGAGACAGCAGAGCGTTCAGTCTGCACAGCCTTTCCCTTGCTCTCTCTACAGCTCCCAGTGCCTCAAGTCTTAGACATAACGTCAATAAACAAGACACAGCATTGAGGCAAGCAAGTAACTTTTATAAACCAATAAATAGAAAAGGGATGTGTAAGGCCATGATAATGAAAACTGGATATTTTGTACCATGGCCATAATTGGCTGAAGACCCACTAGCCTAGTCCGATACTGTGTGCTGTAACCAACTCTTCCATCATTGTCAAGTCAAAGGCGTACATCATGGTCAAAAGGAATTGGATAAAGCCCTTAGACTAGACCACCAGGCTACTTACTACCTCACTCCCTCGTTCACCCATAAACCTTACATTACATCACCTCATTCTCCCTCAGACCCTCACAGCCTCACCAGCACAGCTCCATGTTTAGGCAGAGAGAGGCAGAGCCAAGAGTACGTTTAGCCGCAAGCCTTGAGCACACTTTTATAAGGAATGTTAAGAATGCCTCAGTCCTGCATTCAATTTGCTGAGCTTTGCCGTGGCACATCGGGCGTCTGAGGCTTAGCTATTCTCTGATTGTTCCGTTTTATTCCCCCTCTTTCATTTGAAGGGGATTGAGGCAGGGCGATTGTCTGAGCCGGTTGCACACAGGCCAGGAAGAGGATTATTATGCAATGGCCGCCGTCGACCATCTCCTAGAAGACAAAAGACAGATGGCAGACGGAGAGCTGCTGCCCTGCCAGGGAACAAGGTGTTTCCTAGGCCTGGGGCTGGCAGAGATGTGTTGCACTGTATTGCGCTGCATGTGTCAGCATAGCTTATTTCAGTGTCAGAGGCGGGCTGGAAGGCACTGGGAAGGAACTCTGCATCTGCGCCAAATTATCCCAGCAAGAAGCCCCATTACAAAGAGATCAATTGTTAAGATGTTTTAACACTAAAGAGCATCTGCTATAAAAACACAAACACCTTTTCCCGGCGCTACCACTGTGTGATGTAACAGGGGAGGCAAAGATGAGGATGGGAAACGTGATTCGGGGACTTCCTTACAGGCTGCCCCCAGGTGGTAAGGGTAGGCAACAACACATCCGCCACGCTGACCCTCAACACGTGGGCCCCTCAGGGGTACGTGCTTAGTCCCCTTCTGTACTCCCTGTTCACCCACGACTGCGTGGCCGCGCACGACTCCAACACCATCATTAAGTTTTCCGACGACACGATGGTGGTGGGCCTGATCACCGATGATGATGAGACATCCTATAGAGAGGAGGTCAGAGACCTGGCAGTGTTGGGCCAGGACAACTACCTCTCCATCAACATCAGCAAGGCAAAGGACCTGACTGTAGCCAACAGGAAACGGAGGACTGAGCACGCCTCCATTCACATCAACGGGGCTGCAGTGGAGCGGTTTGAGAGCTTTGAGTTCCTTAGTATCCACATCACTAAGGACCTATCATAATTCAAACACACCAACACAGTTCTGAAGAGGGCATGACAATGCCTCTTCCCCCTTAGGGGGCTGAAAAGATTTGGCATGGGCCCTCAGATCCTGAAGTAGTTCTACAGGTGCACAATTGAGAGCATCTTGAATGGCTACATCACCGCTTGGTATGGCAAATGCTTGGCATCCGAACGTAAGGGTAGTGCGTACGGCCCAGTACATCACTGGGGCCAAGCTCCATGCCATCCAGGACCTCTATATTAGGCTAGAGGAAGGCCCTAAAAATTGTCAAAGACTCCAGCCATCCAAGTCATAGACTGTTCTCTCTGCTACCGCATGGCAAGCGGTACCTGAGCACCAAGTCTGGGACCAAAAGGCTCCTGAACAGCTTCTACCCCCAAGCTATAAGACTGCTGAACAGTTAACCAAATGGCTACCCTTTCTATTTGCATTGACTCTCTTGCACACTCACTGGACTTTACCCACACACTCACACATACTACACTGACACTCCAACACACACACACGCATATGAACACACTTTCACACTCTTCACATACACCTGCTGCTACTCTGTTTATTATATATCCTGATTGCCTAGTCACTTTTACCCCTACCCACATGTACAGGGCTCCCGTGTGGCACAGCGGTCTACGGCACTGCACCTCAGTACTAGAGGCGTCAATACAGACCCTGGTTCAATTCCAGGCTGTATCACAACCGGCCGTGATTGGGAGTCCCATGGGCGGGGCACAATTGGCCCAGCGTCGTCCGGGTTTGGCCAGGGTAGGTTGTCATTGTAAATAAGAGTTTGTTCTTAACTGACTTGCCTAGTTAAATAAAAATGTAATAAAACATTACCTCAATTATCTCATACCCCTGCACATTGACTCGGTACTGGTACTCCTTGTATATAGTCTCGTTATTGTTATTTTATTGTGTTACTATTTCCTTTTTTAATATTTTTTTTAAAAACATTCTGCATTGTTGGGAAAGGGTAAGCATTTCACCTTCTACACCTGTTGTATTCGGCACGTGACAAATAAAATTAGATTTGATTAATTAGACCACCACCATGATTGAAACCCTGGCACTCTTGTAGCCTGGTCCAGATTTGTTTGTGCCGTCTTGCCAATTTCATAGAAGTTGGAAAAACCGCACAAACAGATCTGGGACCAGGCAAGTACTCTTGTACACTCAGCAGAAATGGTGGCCTGAGCGGAGCAGCCTGGGCTGCCTGGCTGGACCTTGTTATTCCAGTACAACAAACGACGAACCAGCTGTTATTAATGTAGCAGCATATTCAGTGGCAGTCAGTGGGGCCTGAACAAAGTCATCCTGTTGATGTTGTTTTACCCCTGTAGTGGCACACACACACACACACATCTAAAAACAAGGCCACACAGTGCTTCCTCCACTACCAAAGTCCCCAGCAGCGCACAACAAGGAGAAACTATTTAGAACAGAAGAGGGGCAGATAGTGGAGGGTGGACCACTATTTGGATGCAGAAAAAAAATGTATTTCAGGCTGTGTCTGGATAACAGTATACAACAACATAGTTGAAAAGGGGAAATACATTTTCAGTTCAATCGAGTGTTGCAAGAGACATAACTGAGAAGTCAAAAAAAAAAAAAAAAAGTGCCAAACACCACAAAACTGAAAGCATAATTCTGTCCAAAGTAAGAGTATTAGTGCACCAGTTTATAATACTCTTATAACCATATTTAAGAGGGTCATGTGGGGATCACTCATTACATAAGCAGAATGTTTGAATTAGAGGTCGGCCGATTAATCGAAATGGGCGATTAATTAGGGCCAATTTCAAGTTTTCATAACAATGGGAAATCGGTAATTTTGGACGCCGATTTATTTATTTTTATATATTTTTTTAACACCTTTATTTAACTAGGCAAGTCAGTTAAGAACACATTCTTATTTTCAATGACGGCCTAGGAACGGTGGGTTAACTGCCTTGTTCAGGGGCAGAACGACAGATTTTTACCTTGTCAGCTCAGGGATTCAATCTTGCGGTTAACTAGTCCAACGCTCTAACCACCTGCCTCACGAGGAGCCCGCCTGTTACGCGAATGCAGTAAGAAGCCAAGGTAAGTTGCTAGCTAGCATTAAACTTATCTTATAAAAAACAATCAATCAATCATAATCAATAGTTATAACTACACATGGTTGATATTACTAGTTTATCTAGCGTGTCCTGCGTTGCATATAATCGATGCAGTGCGCATTCGCGAAAAAGGACTGTCGTTGCTCCAACGTGTACCTAACCATAAACATCAATGCCTTCCTTAAAAAATCAATACATAGAAGTATATATATTTTAAACCTGCATATTTAGCTAAAAGAAATCCAGGTTAGCAGGCAATATTAACCAGGTGAAATTGTGTCACTTCTCTTGCGTTCATTGCACACAGAGTCAGAGTATATGCAACAGTTTGGGCCGCCTGGCTCATTGCGAACTAATTTGCCAGAATTTTACGTAATTATGACATAACATTGAAAGTTGTGCAATGTAACAGGAATATTTAGACTTATGGATGCCACCTGTTAGATAAAATACGGAACGGTTCCGTATTTCACTGAAAGAATAAACGTTTTGTTTTCGAAAGATGATAGTTTCCGGATTCGACTATATTAATGACCTAAGGCTCGTATTTCTGTGTGTTATTATGTTATAATTAAGTCTATGATTTGATGATTTGATAGAGCAGTCTGAATGAGCAATGGTAGGCACCAGCAGGCTCGTAAGCATTCATTCAAACAGCACTTTTGTGCGTTTTGCCAGCAGCACGTCGCAATGCTTCAAGCATTGCACTGTTTATGACTTCAAGCCTATCAACTCCCGAGATTAGGCTGGTGTAACCGATGTGAAATGGCTAGCTAGTTAGCGGGGTGCGCGCTAATAGCATTTCAAACATCACTCGCTCTGAGACTTGGTGTAGTTGTTCCCCTTGCTCTGCATGGATAACGCTGCTTCGAGGGTGGCTGTTGTCGATGTGTTCCTGGTTCGAGCCCAGGTAGGGGCGAGGAGAGGGATGGAAGCTATACTGTTACACTGGCAATACTAAAGTGCCTATAAGAACATCCAATAGTCAAAGGTATATGAAATACAAATCGTAGAGAGAGAAATTTAACGTCCTGTAATTCCTATAATAACTACAACCTAAACTAAAACTTCTTACCTAAGAATATTGAAGACTCATGTTAAAAGGAACCACCAGCTTTCATATGTTCTCATGTTCCGAGCAAGGAACTTAAACGTTAGCTTTCTTACATGGCACATATTGCACTTTTACTCTCTTCTCCAACACTTTGTTATTGCATTATTTAAACCAAACATGTTTCATTATTTATTTGAAGCTAAATTGATTTTATTGATGTATATTAAGTTAAAATAAGTGTTCATTCAGTATTGTTGTAATTGTCATTATTACATTTTTAAAAAATGTAAATTAAAAAAAAAAAAATATATATATATATATATTATTATTTTTTTTATTTTTTTTTATTTTTTTTTATTTTATTTTTTTTAAATCGGCCGATTAATCGGTATCGGCTTTTTTTGGTCCTCCAATAATCGGTATCGGCGTTAAAAAAAATCATAATCGGTCGACCTCTAGTTTGAATGCCTTAATGTCTAACTGAGCAGCACCATACAACACCAGGTCATTTCAGTTGATTATTTAATGTGATTTGATCCCGTGTCGGGGCATTTTCTTCAAGTGCTATAGGATGAAATGGCACAGAGCGAGAGGGTGGAGAGGCATGTTCCTCCATTATTGGGGCCTGCGTCCTGTTTATAGGTTAAGGAATGCTACAGTAGTGTGTACTACATTCAGGGGATAAGGGGAGACGGACAGGACTGCCCAAGCCCCAGCCCCACAGTCTTAGAAAACAAAATGGCTACCTAAAATCCCTTTTTTTTTTTTTTTTTAAGTGTCCCTCAGCTGACCCTGTAGTAGAACCCTTTTTGGTTCCAGGTAGAGACTTTTTTTGCAGTAATAATTTATTTTATTTTTTAAGAGCGCAGTCCCCTAGGCAACCCTTACCCCAGCCTAGTTGAGAAATGTTTTCAGTAGCAGTTGAGTTGAGGCTTAATTACAGGGACTGTGGGACCAGGTAGGGATCAAAGACCTGCCGTTCAGTTCTATCTGTGGCAGTCAGACATTCCACTTCTTCTAGAACACGAAGGTCTACTCTGCAGACACCTGAAGCTGCCCAGCGACTCAGCAGACAGAGCAGAGGCAGACCTCCAAGAAACTGCTGGCCTGGCTGGGTCTGGGAGGATTGGATAAGAGCATTCCTGTAGCCAGCCCTAGCCCAAAGTTATTACATCCCTTTTCCCTTTCACTAATGGCATAGAGGGCAGTGGATGGAGGAAAGCAGAAGCTTCAAAAAGCAGAAGCACTGAGTGGAGAAAGACAGTAACGCAATTCAGCTGTCCTAGTGTCAGTCCCAAAAGGCACCCTATTCCCTATATAGTGCACTACTTTCGACCAGAGCCTAGTCAAAAGTAGTATACCTTATAACAAATAGGGTGTCACTTGGAACGTCGACCGACAGTATGCACTCACTCCTTCTTCTGTGGTAAATATTTCATCTCCACAGCAGCAGCTGTTCCTATCCCCATTCGCTTCTCGGCTACTCTCATTTGAGGTGCTCTCTATGCCAGGTCACTGAGTGTCGAGTGCTTTCCACGGACTGAATGGAAGAAGAGAGCAATGGAAAGAAAAGAAAAAGCTTTCCATGATGGTGCTGAATTTCTGGAGGTCAGATCTCTGATGTATAACCACATGGCATCGCCATCTGCTAGCAGAGAAACCGGCTACATTTCATTCTTCAAGTTGGTCAGTGTCATATGACAACGTGGCTGATTCAGATCAAGTATACATCATCACAGGCCTAATGGTGAACGTCAAATGCTAGGCTTCATGTTACCATGATCATCTTCCAATGGAATCAAATTCCCCCTGCCAGTGCCATTCAGTCTGAATGGAAGTAAGCATGCAATGAACATGTTATTACTCACATACCACACAATCAGCTAGGTCAATGGTCCAGCCCTTGAATATATATTGGATGTGTGTACTTCTTATCCCGTTTGCTCGATCCTAATGCTTACCGCACAGATCATGGATGACGTCCAGAGAGGAAGACCAGGAGTAGTGCTCTGCCACCTGCTCGGTGAGGTAGGAGGGGAGGGTCTCCAGCTCATACGCCCCCCTCTTCTTCCAATACAGGAACATGGTAACCAATCCCCCGAGTCTCCCTCACTCTCAACCCTAACTATGGACCTTAACTCTTCAACCTTGCCTAAACAACCTTCAAATCCTGTCCCCCGATCACTGTAGTCGACCGACACTAATGCCACACCGACATTATGCATTATTTTACCCACAACTACCTACATCTTACCTTCTTACATCAAACCCATCTCTGAATCCATCTTCAGACTCCAATTCTCCAATGTAGTCCAACTCCTCAACTCTGCCAATAGCTCATTCAACTTCATTAAAAAAACTGCACCTGCAAAACTAGGCTATATTACCTCATCCAGCTCAACCACTAAACACTTGCTTTGAACCTTCTCTCCAAGCCATGCACCAGAGCTCCTCACTTCAGGTCCAACTGGGCATAAATGAGTCAAGATTTCCATTTTAACTGGGTTTTAATTAGCTCTCTGAAGAAACCAAACCACTGTCTTGGTTTGAAACAGTCTGTTATTCAGATCACTAACATTAAACAAACAGCTCTGACACCTGATTTATCAACGCCCTCCAGGATCTGTATTGAAGATCCAACCCAGCAGAAGAAGACAGGTCTAAACCCTCAACTCCAACTGTGCTCTGGTTCCAACACCTTGAAGAACCTAACAGATCCTCATAATCCAAAACCATCAACTAAAATGTTTTTCTAGGGTCTTGGTAACTTGTCTCTTCCTGTTGCTCCTTCAGTCCTCCTGAAGTTAAGGCGTTATAAGCATCCAAACAAAGAGAAGTCCCCTACCGTCGTCCACTTCAAAGTCATTAGCTTGAGCTCCTGACTTTACTGTAGATGTCAAAACAAACACTTCTCCTAAAATCTCACACAGTTCCATCTTCCCAAGGTAAAAGTACTTTGTTACTGCAAACTAGTGATAATTATGTTGTCATCATCCTCCCTTCCTCCCCAACTTCCAAAAGCTTCTCCTGTGCAACAAGCCGACAAGCTGTTGAGTGTCATAGCCTGTGTAGGATGCATGGACGATAGTGGGTCGAATGCCCCCCTCCACTCCATCAGACAAGCAATGTATTCATACAGAGGTGAGTTGCAATGCATGCTGGGATTGGCAGTCTGGGGCCAAAGGCTTTCTAACTGGACAACACAAAGATCTCTTTTAAAAACGTACTCCTACACAGAGAGCAGAACTTTCTTTATGTTTTGGGAAAACTGTAAAAGCCTGAAATATTTCTGCATTAATTAGGCTGGCTAGAACCTTGCTCTGTCTGTCTCCGGAAAAATGTATTATTTTCTTTATGAATGCAACAAGTCTCTGATGGCTATGTTCAGCTATTTCTGCGGAGGTACAGTACTACAATACAGAGACATTGGGGAACTGTTTCTCAGAGAGAGAAGACAGACATAGTAAAACCAAGGCCCTTTTGTAAAAAAAGGCCACATAGACAGATGGAACATTTCCGCTCTGCAAATTGAGGATGGTTTAAAACCACACCAGTAAGTCATCAAATCAATTGACAAAACATTTTCAACGTCACTCAAAAGGTTGATTCACTGTTATTATACCTCTATAATAGGAAAATGGAATGAAATACTGTGAGAACGCACTGTGCTAGCCATGGAAGGGAGGGACAATGTCACACAAAGACCCAAATGTCCAATTTTGGGATGAGAAATTAGAGGGTAGGATGGGAGCCGATCTGCTCTGCCGCTCGGGGCTTTGCAGACATGTGGTAATTATCTGGAACAGCTTTGAGTGCACTGCTGCTTGCTATTTAATGATGAGACCAGTCATGGGCTGCAGCATGACAACTAGTGCCTGCTGCAGCATAAGGGCCTATTTTCACCCGCCTCCTGCAGAAACAAACGGAACTACTAGAGGAGGCATTTAGACAAGTAGTCCACCATCCCTTTCATCATCTCCCAAACAACCTATACAAAGAAAACTGTCTTTTGAAGGGGACATATCATTATTCTGCAAATTACATCCAATCAGATTGCCCATCCAGTTGTCTTGTAGTTGAGAAACACACATTATTGAATAGTAGCTTGGTCCAGGGGAGTAAAATGAAAATCACTCATACTAACTACCAGGTATATAGTCTATATGAATCATCTCCTCGGTAAACTTTGAAGTATTAAATGGGGAGTTTGAGGAGGAATGAGTTTGATTGAGTGTGGGTACAAAACTGTAACTGGGGGAGTGTGTGTGTGTGTGTGTGTGTGTGTGTGCGCCGGAGGAGTGTATGAGTGAGAGTGTTGACAGAGGGAGTCCAGTCGAGCCGAAGGACTTGTGCGTGCCCATGTTGAGGAGGTTTGGGGTTATATTTAGAAAGGTGGCCCATCATAAAGGGACTGGTTAACTCTTCACCACCCAGGCCAGCTGCAAAGAGCAAGCGCCAGGGAATTGAAGGGAGGCCTATCCTATCAGAGCATCTGAACACCACGGAACAAACGACAGTAAATAGTACATCCAATGGCTTCGTCCTTCAGGGGCAAAAATGTGTTTTGACGTCTAGTATTAAGAATAACATTCGGACCAAAAAAAAAAAAAGTGTGCTGAACTCAGATTCACTAAGAAACAGGAAGCTTGTCTGTCCAGGAGAAAGCATTCAGACTGCTGCTTGCAGAGACAGGCCTGTGTTGCCTTCTATTGACTCTGCTCATAAAGAGCAGACTCCACACGCAGAACTAGTGATGCAGATAAAAACTTTGCATCCTGGTCTTTGTTGTGCTTCTACATCAATGAGCATGTGCTGCGCCGTTCAGAGACAATGCAACAGGCCTTTGGCACAGGCACGGCAAGGCAGCCTTTTCCACTGGATACGCTATAGAGAGCAACCCTCCCATACATACGCAAACACGCCAAAAATTATTTAATTTGTAAACGTAAATATATTCAAAATACATTCATCCCAACCAAAGACACCAGTACATCAGCTACCCCACTATTCATAGGATGTGCCGCAAAAAAAAGGGTGCGATTGTGTGTTCATTCCCGCAGAGAAAATTGCTATCAGACATGCAATTTAAAAAGTCCATCTTGAAACCACCAGTTAAGAGGGACAAACAACTGGTATTGCTTCCTTCAGCTTGTTGATATGAAGAATCCTTTAATTGAAACGGCATGGCTGAAATTGCAGTGGGTCTACCCTCTGAAATCCTCGCAGAAATCAAAACACTCATTCTCAGAGTGAAAATACGGTTATTGTCAGGAGGGCTCTAATGTTCATAAACAGTCATTTGGGCGGGCGGGTGTGTGTGTGTGTGTTTGTTTATAGAGGAACACTCTCAGAGTTAAACATTACCTCCAACATCTACTAACTTAATGAAGCACCATGTGTATGACCTTAGACCTTGTAATTATCCACTCGTTTCTGAAGAGCAGGGAAGCCACAGGTCCAATTTAACAGGGTGTGGTTCTCTCCAAGAGCAGTAGAGAATGACGGTTTAGAATTAATAGTGACCATCGACTCATTTGAAATGCATTACCCAAAGTGTGGTAATTAAACAACTTTTTATGTGCCTCCATAATGAGACTGAACCAAAACTAAATGCTCAGCTGGACAGATTGAGCACAGAACAGGACCTATAGGACTCAAATCCACATATTAATGTGGATTGCTCCATTACTGAATTAATAGACTTAAAAATCAGGATGATCTGGCACAAAACTACAACTCTGATGAGAGAATCTGATAACAAACTGCATTGTAACACACAATAGCCTCTTCTATCAAATAGCGCATGTCCCATCTGACTGTAAGAGGTTGAGTATCTCTACCTCCCTGAGGGTAAAAGGCTGTCACTGTGCTACCTGTAACTTCAACCCCAGGTCCCCCAGTCACAGGTCTGGGTCTCTGAAGAACATCCCAGCTAAAACGAGGCTAATAGGGTCATTCCATTTGATTTCAAGTACTTTTTCACCGCACCCCTTTTGATTTGAATGCATCTTTCTATACATATTTGCCCATGGTAGAAGGGGTCAGAATGTAACTTTTTGGACTTGAATACCAAAACATTTTAGGAGATAGGAGGTGCTCAAAGTTTTGCATACCCCACCATGACACATCCATGTAAAATATAAATGATGGATATCATTTAAAATCTTAAAAACAGGGTTGACAATTCTTGAATTTTTTAATATATTTTTTACTTTAACATAAATGATCTAAAAAGCACGTAAAACTTCTTTATTTTTTTGCATACGTTGTAGTTTAGACCCTATTTTACATCATCTGAGGTGTTTGTTTTGTGCCCACTATCAGATGACACACAGCATGCTCTTGAATACAGGCTGGGTGTCATGTCCTGGCTGATACATGTACTAAAATGGGAATGGGCAATTCAATGGTAACAGAATGACACATACACTTATTATTTTTGATGTATGCCAAAGAAAACCAACAATTGAAGTTAAACCATACAATGCACGGGGACCAATTTCAACAATTTCCACTGAAAATTTTACAAAAACATTTATCAGGATGTAAAGTTTCATAAATGAATAATGATTAAATCCCCCTCAGTTTATGTGACCAAGTTTCCCCAAAAAACTGAGTACTATGCTGTCCAACCTTGTCAAACATACATTTTCAACGTCCATGGATGTCCGGTGCTCAATGGTTATGAGCTGAATATAACAGTATGCCAGTGGAAGTGAGGACAGAGCAGGTGACCGGACTGTGTGGTTGGTGACTACTATAAATTTCCCATTTTAGCCAATTCAATTGTGGTCATTCTGTTACTGATTTTTCAGTCATTCTGTCAAAGATTTTGTGAGAGAATGACATGTTTTAAATCACTTCATAAATAATAATCAATTGGTATCAGTAAAAACACCAACTGGTAGGTCTACATTTACTTGTTAATTCTGTGAACTTTCATTATCCATATCTTACAGATATGTGGGGTTTTTGTAACAGAATGACAATATTTCTTAAACTTACAGAAGGCAAATCAATTCTGCAAAAATAAACAAATGTTGATATTAGTTGTCAAGGGTATAAACTTCAACTTATGTTTTGATGCAATTCTAATACATTACGACTTTTTCTGTTTGACCAGCAATCAAAGACTTTACTTCTAAGATGGAAAATGGTTGAAAAATATATACAGTGCCAGTCAAAGGTTAGGACACAGCTACTCATTCAAGGGTTTTTCTTTATTTTTACTATTTTCTACATTGTAGAATAATAGTGAATGCACAAAAACCAACTCATCCCAAACCATCTAAAATTTGGTTGAGGTTGGGTGATTGTGGAGGCCAGGTCATCTGATGCAGCACTCCATTACTATCCTTCTTGGTCAAATAGCCCATACACAGCCTGGCGGTGTGTTGGGTCATTGTCCTGTTGAAAAACAAATGATAGTCCCACTAAGCGCAAACCAGATGGGATGGCGTATCGCTGCAGAATGCTGTGGTAGCCATGCTGGTTAAGTGTGCCTTGAATTCTAAATAAATCCCAGACGGTGTTGGGGTGCTTTGCTGGTGAAACTATTACACCTCCTCCTCCATGCTTAAATGGTGGGAACTAAACGTGCGGAGATCATCTGTTCACTTACTCCGCGTCGCACAAAGACACAGTGGTTGGAACCAAAAATCTCAAATTTGGACTCATCAGACCAAAGGGCAGATTTTTATTTTACCTTTATTCAACTAGGCAAGACAGTTAAGAACAAATTCTTATTTAGAGTGTTGGCCTACACCAGCAAAAGCCGGAAAACGCTGGGCCAATTGTGTGCCACCCTATGGGATTCCCAATCATGGCCGGTTGTGATACAGCCTGGATTCGAATCAGGGTGAGTAGTGACGCTTCTAGCACTGAGATGCAGTGCATTAGACCGTTGTGCAACTCGGGAGCCCAAATGCCCAACAGTCTAATGTCCATTGCTCGTGTTTCTTGGCCAAAGTAAGTCTTCTTCTTATTGGTGTCCTTTAGTAGTGGTTTCTTTGCAGCAATTTGACCATGAATGCCTGATTCATGCGGTCTTCTCTGAACAGTTGATATTGATATGTGTCTGTTGCTTGAACTCAGTGAAGCATTTATTTGGGCTGCAATTTCTGAGGCTGGTAACTCTAATGAACTTGTCCTCCGCAGCAGAGGTAACTGTGGAGGTCCTCATGAGACCCAGTTTCATCATAGCTCGATGTTTTTTGCGACTGCACTTGAAGAAACTTTCAAAGTTCTTGAAATGTTGCAGATTAAGACATGAAGGTCAGTCAAAGTAATGATGGCCTGTCATTTCTCTTTGCCATAATATGGACTTGGTCTTCAACCAAATAGGGATGTCTTCTGTATAGCACCCCTACCTTGTCACAACACAACTGATTGGCTCAAACGCATTAAGAAGGAAAGAAATTCCACAAATTAACTCTTAACAAGGCACACCTGTTAATTGAAATGCATTCCAGGTGACTACCTCATGAAGCTGGTTGAGAGTGCCAAGAGTGTGCAAAGCTGTCATCAAGGCAAAGGGTGGCTATTTGAAGAATCTCAAATATATTTAGATTTGTTTAACACTTTCTTGGTTACTTCATTATATGTTATTTCATAGTTTTGATATATTCACTATTAATTTGGCCTGTTGTCCGGGCATCTGGCAGTCTCTATGGGGGTGCCACAGGGTTCAATTCTTGGGCCGACTCTTCTCTGTATACATCAATGATGTCGCTCTTGCTGCTGGTGAGTCTCTGATCCACCTCTACGCAGATGACACCATTCTGTATACTTCTGGCCCTTCTTTGGACACTGTGTTAACAACCCTCCAGACGAGCTTCATTGCCATACAACTCTCCTTCCGTGGCCTCCAACTGCTCTTAAACGCAAGTAAAACTAAATGCATGCTCTTCAACCGATCGCTGCCTGCACCTGCCCGCCCATCCAGCATCACTACTCTGGACGGTTCTGACTTAGAATATGTGGACAACTACAAATACCTAGGTGTCCGGTTAGACTGTAAACTCTCCTTCCAGACTCACATAAAACATCTCCAATCCAAAGTTAAATAGGAAGCCAAGTCTAGATTTTGCAACAAAATATCTTTCACCCATGCTGCCAAACATACCCTCGTAAAACTGACCATCTTACCGATCCTCGACTTCGGCGATGTCATCTACAAATAGCTTCCAATACTCTACTCAGCAAACTGGATGCAGTCTATCACAGTGCCATCTGTTTTGTCACCAAAGCCCCATATACTACCCACCACTGCAACCTGTACACTCTCGTTGGCTGGCAATCGCTTCATACTCGTCGCCAAACCCACTGGCTCCAGGTCATCTACAAGACCCTGCTAGGTAAAGTCCCGCCTTATCTCAGCTCGCTGGTCACCATAGCAGCACCCACCTGTAGCACGTGTTCCAGCAGGTACAGTGGGGAGAACAAGTATTTGATACACTGCCGATTTTGCAGGTTTTCCTACTTACAAAGCATGTAGAGGTCTGTAATTTTTATCATAGGTACACTTCAACTGTGAGAGATGGAATCTAAAACAAAAATCCAGAAAATCACATTGTATGATTTTTAAGTAATTAATTTGCATCTCACAGTTGAAGTGTACCTATGATAAAAATTACAGACCTCTACATGCTTTGTAAGTAGGAAAACCTGCAAAATCGGCAGTGTATCAAATACTTGTTCTCCCCACTGTACCTGCTGGAACGCGTGCTACAGGTGGGTGCTGCTATGGTGACCAGCGAGCTGAGATAAGGCGGGACTGTACCTAGCAGGGTCTTGTAGACGACCTGGAGCCAGTGGGTTTGGCGACGAGTATGAAGCGATTGCCAGCCAACGAGAGCATTGATCCCATTGATGCTGTTGACCCGGATCACTGGTTGCTGCAGAAAGGGGGTAAGTGTAACCGGTGTGAAATGGGTAGCTAAACTCAGCAAAAAAAGAAACGTCCTCTCACTGTCAACTGCGTTTATTTTCAGCAAACTTAACGTGTATATTTGTATGAACATAACAAGATTCAACAACAGACATAAAATGAACAAGTTCCACAGACATGTGACTAACAGAAATGGAATAATGTGTCCCTGAACAAAGGAGGGGGGGGGGGTCAAAATCAAAAGTAACAGTCAGTATCTGGTATCTCCTCATGGACTGCACCAGATTTGCCAGTTCTTGCTGTGAGATGTTACCCCACTCTTCCACCAAGGCACCTGCAAGTTCTCGGTCATTTCTGGGGGGGGGGGGAATGGCCCTAGCCCTCACCCTCCGATCCAACAGGTCCCAGGCATGCACAGAACGAGCAGTATGGCTGGTGGCATTATCATGCTGGAGGGTCTTGTTAGGATGAGCCTGCAGGAAGGGTATCACACGAGGGAGGAGGATGTCTTCCTTGTAACGCACAGCATTGAGATTGCCTGCAATGATAACAAGCTCAGTCTGATGATGCTGTGACACACCGCCCCAGAGCATGAGGGACCCTCCACCTCCAAATCGATCCCGCTCCAGAGTACAGACCTCGGTGTAACGCTCATTCCTTCGATGATAAACGCGAATCCGACCATCACCCCTGCTGAGACAAAACCGCGACTCGTCAGTGAAGAGCACTTTTTGCCAGTCCTGTCTGGTCCAGCGACGGTGGGTTTGTGCCCATAGGCGACGTTGTTGCCGGTGAGGACCTACCTTACAACAGGCCTACAAGCCCTCAGTCCAGCCTCTCTCAGCCTATTGCGGACAGTCTGAGCACTGATGGAGGGATTGTGCGTTCCTGGTGTAACTCGGGCAGTTATTGTTGCCATCCTGTATCTGTCCCGCAGGTGTAATGTTCGGATGTACCAATCCTGTGCAGGTGTTGTTACACGTGGTCTGCCACTGCGAGGACGATCAGCTGTTGCAATTTATTGCCCTGGCCACATCTGCAGTCCTCATGCCTCCTTGCAGCATGCCTAAGGCACGTTCACGCAGATGAGCAGGGACCCTGGCATCTTTCTTTGGGTGTTTTTCAGAGTCCATAGAAAGGCCTCTTTAGTGTCCTAAGTTTTCATAACTGTGACCTTAATTGCCTACCGTCTGTAAGCTGTTAGTGTCTTAACGACCGTTCCACAGGTGCATGTTCATTAATTGTTTATGGTTCATTGAACAAGCATGTTTAAACCCTTTACAATGAAGATCTGTGGATTTTGATTAATTATCTTTGATAGACAGGATCCTGAAAAAGGGACGTTTCTTTTTTTGCTGAATTTAGTTAGCGGTGCGTGCTAATAGCGTTTCAAATAAGTGACGTCACTCGCTCTGAGACCTTGAAGTAGGCATTTCCCCCGCGGATTTTGTGGAGCGATGGGTAACGATGCTTCGAGGGTGACTTGTCGATGTGTGAAGAGCGTCCCTGGTTCAAGCCCAGGTTGGGGCGAGGAGAGGGACGGAAGCAATAATGTTACAAAGTCTGATCCCATATCCTACACCTCCCCTTTACCTTTTATATGACTCTCCTGGAGAAACGGTTAGAGGCCTCAGGAATACTTATGTCTCCTTAATGCTCATCGTCTGTGCAACATGAGACAGCGGATGGATTATAATTACTTACAATGTATGACATATCCTTCACATTTACTGGTGCCATCACACTGGCCAGCTAATTCAACTATTTGGGTGATGAACGGGTATACACCGCAATAGTGTTGCAAATATAGAGTAATCTTGGGCTTGGGTTTCGATTATTTACATTGGACATACTATGGTTACACATATGGTTAACACATCTTTACCATACTATAATTTCTGCAGCCTTGAAAAGGCAGGCATCAACATGGCCGAACGAGAGGCTGCCAGCAATTTATAGAAATCGCTTTCTATGGGTCCAAACCTTTTTTCTATGAATACAAAAATCGCTTTCTACCGTGATAACTTTTTTTCTGTGTGAGAACTTGACTTTTGGAACTGATTTGATGTCAAGAAAAAGACAAGTGACCTATGCGCTTCCAAATATGGAGTTGCAGGCTTGCCATATCTGTCATGCGTATCTCTCTCCTATGTGCAAATCTTTATGGCAGTAATTTAACTTAAAGCCCTCAATTTACAAATACATATCAAAAGGTGTTTGTGGATAGTGAATTGCATTTGTGGATTGGTAATTTACATTTTTGGGAAAGTGATTTACAGTTGTGGATCGGTGATTTACATTTGTGAATACATTTAGCATGATATTGATCTCATAGTACCTGTCTTGACTGAATCAACCTGGGAAAAGCTAGTTAAACTAGCTAATGTTAGCTAATTGAGGCTAATTGAGGCTGCAGTGCATGCGCTCTCATCCTAGTTACAAATAACTCCATTCAGAATATTAAGTAGCAGCCTATTGTTGTAGTCTATCCTTCTCATTTTAATTAACTTTTAATTCAGTCATTTTAATTCCATCTGCCATTGATTAGATAGTCACATACATTTTGACACACACGGAGGCTCTCTGACTGTAGCCTATTGCCGCTTTGACGACTTATGATTGGCCAACAACAAGCTACATGCGCCACGCTCCACTCTCGTGAAAAGCAAAAGCTGTACCATAAATTATAAAAATGTCTCTCTCAACTGCAGCTGTCGCGTTTGGCTCTGTACGGGCCCTTCCAGACAAGTCAGTTAAAATGACACATACCCGAGACAATCATATCAGATCTGACCCAGACCTGTGACATTATTTAGAATTCTGGATCCGGACCCACTCAGGTACCAGATCGAGTCTCGGGTGTTCCGGTACCAGTGGATCCGAGAAGACCTCTACATGGGTATGCAAAATGGGGCAACTTTGAGTACCTCCATCTCCTAAATGTTTGGCATTCAGTTCCAAAAAGTAACTTTCTGACAACTTCTACCACAGGCAAATATGTATGGCAAGTTTTGTTCAAATAAAAGGGGTCCGGTCAAAAAGTGATTGAAATCAAATGTAACGACCCAATAGCCCCACAATCCGGGTGAGACCTGACAACAGAACAACGACAGAACAACGTAATCATTTTTGGTTGCCCTCATTTTTGGTTGCCCTTTTAAAGAGCCCTTTGTAAAAGAGTGTGGGATGATGGGGGAAAAATATGTGCGAGGGCTGAGGGAGAAGGAGGGGGGAAATGACCTCCAGCTGTGAGAGCAGGTTTATGTCTATGACTTCATTGGTGGACATGACACATCTGGGAATGATAACACGTTCAGATGAAGCGAGGTAAAGGGCTGGTTTGCAGTGTAAAACCTTACCACCTTTGCCACAATACTTGGTAGGCAGGCTACATCAGTCATTTCATCAACATTGAATTGTTAATAAATAGTTTCATATGTTGTTTTTCATCACATTAGTGGGTGACTGTCAATGCACCTAGATGGCAATCTAAACGCATCAATTTCAACTGTCAAAACATTCTCCAGGGTTCCTCTACACAGACCTATGTTGAGGAAATGGACACACTGGTAGTCACATACTTTGGAGGCTCTGGAACAGATGGGTATCATGCAAAGATAAAGCAATGGGTTTAAACAGTCACAGTCACATACCCATGGTCAATCCATTTCTGCAGTGGAAGAAGAGAGGTTAAAAAAATAAGAAATAACAGAACAAAGCACCACAAGAAAAAAAAGACGGCGCCGGAGAGGATGGCTGATGTTGTTTGTATCTTATCTTTTAACTTGTTTTTGTACATAATGTTGCTGCTACCGTCTCTTATGACCAAAAATAACTTCTGGACATCAGAACAGCGATTACACACCACTAGGGTTGCACATTTTGGGGAATATTCAGAGGTGGAAACTTTCCGTTGGAATTAACAGGAATATATGGGAATTAACGGGAATATATGCTAATTAAAACTTCTTATGGCTGCAGCCCGACACCGGTACACTTATGACAACAGCCAGCTCAAAGTGCAGGGCGCGAAATTCAAAAGATATTTTTTTTAAATATTTAACTTTCACACATTAACAAGTCCAATACAGCATATGAAAGGTACACATCTTGTGAATCCAGCCAACATGTCCGATTTTTAAAATGTTTTACAGGGAAGACACAATATGTAAATCTATTAGCTAACCACGTTAGCAAAAGACAGTTTTTTTACTCCACCAGTTTTTTACTCCATCAGTAGCTATCACAAATTCATCCAAATAAAGATATAAATAGCCACTAACCAAGAAACAACTTCATCAGATGACAGTCTGATAACATATTTATTGTATAGCATATGTTTTGTTAGAAAAATGTGCATATTTCAGGTATAAATCATAGTTTACATTGCAGCTACAATCAGAAATTGCACCGAAAGCAGACAGAATAATTACAGACACCAACGCCAAATAACTAAATACTCATCATAAAACATTTCTGAAAAATACATAGTGTACAGCAATTGAAAGACAGGCATCTTGTGATTCCAGACAATATTTCCGATTTATCAAGTGTTTTACAGCGAAAACACAATAGAGCGTTATATTAGCTTACCACAATAGCCAAAAACACAAGCAATTTCCCAGTAGCAAAAGTTAGCGATCGTAACAAACAAGCAAAAGATATATAATTTGACTAACCTTGATTTTCTTCATCAGATGACAGTCCTATAACATCAGGTTATACATACACTTATGTTTTGTTCGAAAATGTGCATATTTAGAGCTGAAATCAGTGGTTACACATTGTGCTAACTTAGCTACTTTTTCCACAACGTCTAAACAGCAACGATATTTTTCTGACACGTTTTCTGACACACATATTCTGACCAAATAGCTATTCATAAACATAAGTAAAAAATACATGTTGTATAGGAAATGATAGATCCATTAGTTCTTAATGAAATCGCAGTGTTAGAATTCTAAAAAATAACTTCATTACGACATCCAGCTTCGGTATAGCTGAGTACCCCAAAGTTGGGCGCCCACGACTAATTCACATGCACGACAGATATATGAATTAGCATCATAAAATGTTTCTTACTTTTGGTGATCTTCCATCAGAATGTTGTAGAAGGTGTCCTTTGTCAAGAACAGTCGTTGTTTGGATTTAGAACGTTCATTTTCCCTCTCGATTTAGCACGCGCACTTGCCAAGTGGCACAAAGCTCTCCAAGTCAACAAACGGAAGAGAACGGAACACGGCAAAACTCCCGAAAAATTTTCAATAATCTGATGAAACTATATTGAAAAAACATACTTTACGATGATATGGTCACATGTATCAAATAAAATCATAGCCGGAGATATTAGTCGTCCATAACGACAGCTAAACAGAAGGCAAATCCATGTACCCTTTCGCGCACTCCAGAAAACAGAAAATGGACGGTCACGTCATACAAAGAGCTTTTATTCCACCTCAGACCAAGATAAACACGAAATTTCTTCTCTCACCGCCTCTTGACATCCAGGGGAAGGTGTATGAAGTGCACGTAGACTCTTACGTATCATGCCCATGTATAGGCAGGAAGTAGAACAGAGCATCGATTTCAGACTTTCCACTTCCTGGTCAGGAAGTTTGTGCCAAATGAGTTCTGTTTGACTCACAGATATAATTCAAACGGTTTTAGAAACTAGAGAGTGTTTTCTATCCAATAGTAATAATAATATGCATATTGTACGAGCAAGAATTGAGTACGAGGCCGTTTGAAATGGGCACCTTTTATCTGGCTACTCAATACTCCCCCTGCAGCCCAAACAGGTTAATATTAATACCATTTAAATGTAGATGTTTTTTGTATTGGATATATTTACCATGTCATATGGAGACAGACACATAAACCTTTTACCTTATAAGTAAACATAATTGCAAATGATTAAATCCTTCCAATATAAAAAAATAAATAAAACTGTAGTTACAAATTGAACTTTACTTAAATGAGTTGACTCTTCACATGGGATGATTTCACTGAACAACAAAAGGGAATATTGAATGATCCATCGCATCTCCCAAAAAACATTTAGTGTAAAATGATAGTCTAGAAACTAAAGCTTTGGTTCTCTTACTCTCAGCCTTCCATGTCTTCTCCCTGGAACTCCTCAAATGTCCACCTCTTGAACATCAGACTCTGAGGCCTCATCTTCACTGTCACTCTCCAACCTTGTTGAGGATGGCTCGTTGTCAGGCTCAAAAAGCCTCAAATTTGCCCGGATAGCCACCAATTTTTCAACCCTTGTATTGGTCAGCCTGTTGCATGCTTTGGTGTGTGTGTTCCCAAACAAGGAACAGTTAGGCTCGGAGGCGGCTGATGTTGGTGGGATTTGGAGGATGATGAGGCAACAAGGGAAAGAGCCTCAGATCCACAAAGTACCATCCACCAGGTGGCTGATGAGATATGTTGGCACGACTGCCATATTGCATCTCCATCCCAAAGCCCTTGCTTGGAAGTGTACTTCGCCAGACTGCCAAGAACCTTGCCCTCATCCAGGCCAAGGTGCCGAGACACGGTAATGATGACACCATAGGCCTTGTTGATCTCTGCACCAGACAGGATGCTCCTGCCAGCATACTTGGGGTCCAACATGTACGCTGCGGCGTGTATGGACTTCAGGCAGAAGTCTTCACACTTTTTGATGTATTTCAGAACTGCAGTTTCCTCTGCTTGGAGAAACAGTGAAGTGGGCAGGGCAGTACGGATTTCTTCTCTTACATCTGCAAGCAGTCTGAACATCAGACAGGATGGCATTGTCTCCCTCAATCCGTGCAATGGCTACTGCTATAGGTTTCAGGAGTTTCAGGCTGCTTACCACTCTCTCCCAAAATATCATATCAGCAGACTGTGATAAGGACATTTCTTGGAGAGACTCCTTCCCCTCCAGAAGATGATGACAACACCACCCCCACGGGTGTTGCTGGGCAGCTTCAATGTGATGCTTTTATTCTTCTCACTTTGCTTGGTGAGGTAGATTGCTGCTATAACTTGATGGCCCTTCACATACCTAACCATTTCCTTCACTCTCTTGTAGAGTGTATCCATTATTTTCAGTTCCATGATGTCATTGAGGAGCAGATTCAATGCATGAGCAGCACAGCCAATGGGTGTGATGTGAGGGTAGAACTCCTCCACTTTAGACCAAGCAACCTTCATGTTCGCAGTATTGTCTGTCACCAGTGCAAATACCTTCTGTGGTCCAAGGTCATTGATGACTGTCTTCAGCTCATCTGCAATGTCTGTTGTCCCTTGTGTCTGTGCTCTTGTAGAATACTGGTTGACGGGTGAAGATGTAGTTAATTATTCCTTGCCCACGAACATTCGACCACCCATCAGAGATGATTGCAATACAGTCTGCTTTCTCTATGATTTGCTTGATCTTCACTTGAACTCTGTTGAACTCTGCATCCAGCAAATTAGTAGATAAAGCATGTCTGGTTGGAGGGGTGTATGCTAGGTGAAGAACATTCAGAAATCTCTTCCAATACACATTTCCAGTGAGCATCAGAGGTGAACCAGTTGCATACACAGCTCGAGCAAGACATTCATCAGCATTTCTCTGACTACGTTCCTCCATTGAGTTAAAAAAAAAATCTGATTCCAGGAGGACCATGAGCTGTTGCTATCGATAAGGTGTCTGATTCATAATTTTCACCTCGAATAGCGCTGAGGGAACTTTATGCACTTGGCCAGATGATTCTGCATCTTTGTTGCATTCTTCACATATGATTTGGCACAGTATTTGCAAATGTACACAGCTTTTCCTGCTACATTAGCTGCAGTGAAATGTCTCCACACATCAGATAGTGCCCGTGGCATTTTCCTGTAAAGATTACAAAACAAATGGTAAAAAAAATATTTAAAAAAATCCATGTACAGATACATAGTTAAGCAGTTCGATTAAACAACTCCTTTGTAAGATAAATGTTTTAAAATTAAACATGTATGGAAATAGGTGAATTAACACTCAGTTAGCAGGCTCAAACAAGCTAAAACCCACATGGTAGCAAAGACTAACTAGCAGAAATTGTTAACAAGTTAGAAATTATTTAAACACTTTTCTGTAGGGTACTATTTACTAGTTAACAAAAAAATCATGTCATAGCAAATATATTCATCCCACTCAGTATTGTAATCAGAACTTACCAGAAAGCATGTAGTCCTTGGCTCAGACAGTATAGTAGTGTGGGCTCAATAGCATCTCATTAGTGTGCAAGATCTTGAGAATCACCTGTACATGTGATGGAAGAATACACTGTGCTTGCAGAGGGTTGCAATTCCATTGAATTGGGGATAGTTTAACCAGAATATGCCACAAGACCAAGAATTGTCTTGTGTATCCCACAAAAAAAGGTTCACTGTTATAAGCTAACTTTTTTGATGAATTTAAGCAAAATGCCCGAGGCAAGTAGCACTGAAACATGCATGAGAGCATCAGCTCTTCCGGATGACCACGCTCTCCGCAGCCGACGTGAGTAAGACCTTTAAACAGGTTAACATTCACAAGGCCGCAATAACAGACGGATTACCAGGACGTGTACTCCAAGCATGCACTGACCAACTGGCAAGTGTCTTCACTGACATTTTCAACCTCTCCCTGTCTGAGTCTGTAATACCAACATGTTTCAAGCAGACCACCATAGTCCCTGTGCCCAAGAACACAAAGGTAACCTGCCTAAATGACTACCAACCCCAACCCCTCACACTCACATCTGTAGCCATGAGGTGCTTTGAAAGGCTGGTCATGGCTCACATCAACACCATTATCCCAGAAACCCTAGACCCACTCCAATTTACATACCGCCCCAACAGATCCACAGATGATGCAATATCTATTGAACTCCACACTGCCCTTTCACACCTGGACAAAAGGAACACCTATGTGAGAATGCTATTCATTGACTACAGCTCAGCGTTCAACACCATAGTGCCCTCAAAGCTCATCACTAAGCTAAGGACCCTGGGACTAAACACCTCCCTCTGCAACTGGATCCTGGACTTCCTGACGGGCCACCCCCAGGTGGTAAGGGTAGGTAACAACACACCCGCCACGCTGATCCTCAACACGGGGGCTCCTCAGGGGTGCGTGCTCAGTCCCCTCCTGTACTCCCTGTTCACTCATGACTGCACGGCCAGGCACAACTCCAAGACCATCATTAAGTTTGCCGATGACACAACAGTGGTAAGCCTGGGGCCTCCCGGGTGGCGCAGTGGTCTAGGGCACTTCATCGCAGCGCCAGCTGTGCCACCAGAGACTCTGGGTTCGCGCCCAGGCTCTGTCGCAGCCGGCTGCGACCGGGAGATCCGTGGGGGCGACGCACAATTGGCCTAGCGTCGTCCGGGTTAGGGAGGGTTTGGCCGGTAGGGATATCCTTGTCTCATCGCGCTCCAGCGATTCCTGTGGCGGGCCGGGCGCAGCGCTAACCAAGGTCGCAAGGTGCACTGTGTTTACTCCGACACATTGGTGCGGCTGGCTTCCGGGTTGGATGCGCGCTGTGTTAAGAAGCAGTGCGGCTTGGTTGGGTTGTGTTTCGGAGGATGCATGGCTTTCGACCTTCGTCTCTCCCGAGCCCGTACGGGAGTTGTAGCGATGAGACAAGATAGTAACTACTAACAATTGGATACCACGAAATTGGGGAGAAAAAAAGAAGGTAAAATAAAAATAAAAAATGTAAGTGGTAAGCCTGATCACAGACAACGACGAGACAGCCTAAGGAGGAGGTCAGAGACCTGGCCGTGTGGTGCCAGGACAACAACCTCTCCCTCAACGTGATCAAGACATTGTGGACTACAGGAAAAGGAGGACCGAACACGGCCCCATTCTCATCGACTGGGCCGCAGTGGAGCAGGTTGAGACAGTTCCTTGGTGTCGACATCACTAACAAGGTCCAAGCACACCAAGACAGTCGTGAAGAGGGCATGACAAAACCTATTCCCCCTCTATTCCCCCTCTGAGGACCTATTTGGCATGGGTCCTCAGATCCTCAAAAGGTTTTGCAGCTGCACCATCGAGAGTATCCTGACGGATTGCATCATTGCCTGGTATAGCAACTGCTCAGCCACCGACCGCAAGGCACTACAGAGGGTAGTGCGTACGGCCCAGTACATCACCGGGGCCAAGCTTCCTGCCATCCAGGACCTCTATACCAGACGGTGTCAGAGGCAGGCCCTAAAAATTGTCAAAGACTCCAGCCACCCTAGTCATAGACTGTTCTCTTTGCTACCACATGGCAAGCGGTACCTGAGCGCCAAGTCTAGGTCCAAGAGGCTTCTAAACAGCTTCTACCCCCAAGCCATAAGCCTCCTGAACATCTAACCAAATGGCTTCCCAGACTATTTGCATTGCCCCCCCCCCTTCCACGCTGCTGCTACTCTCTGTTATTATCTATGCATTGTCACTTTAATAACTCTACCTACATGTACATATTACCTCGACTAACCGGTGCCCCCGCACATTGACTCTGCACAGGTACCCCTTGTATGTAGCCTCCCTATTGTTATTTTACTGCTGCTCTTAAAATTATGTTACTTTTATTTCTTATTCTTATATATTTGTGTTGCCATTTTTTAAAACTGCATTGTTGGTTGAAGGGTTGTAAGTAAGTATTTCACTATAAGGTCTACTACACCTGTTGTATTCGGAGCATGTGACAAAACATTTTTGATTTGAAGACCAGAGAGAGCAGCAGGAAGTGTCAGGAAAGTAAAAGGAGGAGAATAAAAAGGAAATCACTGGAGAAAAAGTGGAACAATAGACATACACGCATCCAAAGGAGGATCTTGAAACCAGAACGAGCCAATTGCCAGTGACCCCCAAACACACCAGACAAAGGAGACCAGACATCTGCTCCCAGATTACACCAGACAGTGTGTTTAAAAACAAGCTTAAAGGCCCAGTGCAGTCAAAACGTAATTTTCCTGTGTTCGATTTACACTCACTGGACAGTTTATTAGGTACACCCATCTAGTATTGGGTCGGACAACCCTTTGCCTTCAGAACAGCCTGAATCGTCGAGGCATGGATTCTACAAGGTGTCAGAAACATTCCACAGGGATGTTAGTCCATGCTGACGCGATGGCATCACACAGTTGCTGCAGATGGTACATTAATGCCGCGAACAGCCCTTTCCATCTCATCCCAAACTTGCTCTATTTGGTTTGGTACTTAATTGACACCCCAAAATGATTTGATATTGTTTGCATTGCTGCTAGCATACTAGTAGATAACGCTAGTTAGCATTGGCTCGCAAAACTATCTCTAACTCCCTTCATACTTAATGCAGAGACATACTGTATCCATGAATTCATCGGACTCTGGGTAAGTAGATAAATGGATTCAATGCCAAAATCCCTAAGTATCCCTTTAAGTCCCATGGCGTGGAACCAGTGGAGGCTGCTGAGGGGAGGACGGCTCATAATAATGGCCAGAACCGAGCAAATGGAATGGCATCAAAAACAAGGAAACAATGTGTTTGATACCATTCCAACAATTTCACTCCAGCCGTTACCCTCGAGCCCATCCTCCACAATTAAGGTGCCACCAACCTCCTGTGCGTGGAACACTGACTTAACATCCCAATGTCCCCTCTAGGCGCTACATCGTACACTAACACCACACACTGACTTAACATCCCAATGTCCCCTCTAGGCGCTACATCGTACACTAACACCACACACTGACTTAACATCCCAATGTCCCCTCTAGGCGCTACATCGTACACTACCACACCACACACTGACTTAACATCCCAATGTCCCCTCTAGGCGCTACATCATACACTAACACCACACACTGTTGGTGACTTCACTTGTCAAGCAAACTACATTCAATCGCACACACAGGTATCATAATTATGCCACTTTGTCCATAATATTGTTTAGCCTGTATACATTCATAATTCTATCCATATTTAGCCATGTATATTTCTTGTTGCACTTGTCCACAGAGCGACCAGACAAGACATCTGGTACCAGATTAGACCAGTGTGTTTAAATGCAGAGGCTTAAGACCTGGAACACGGACGGTTGAGACAACCGATTAGGCTACTCAACTTCAAACCCAGTCACCGTCAAATACTGGCTGTACATCCTATAGGACGAAAGGTGTACAAGAGGGCATTAGGAAAAAGAAGAATACTTGCATTGCAGTACTGTAATAATCAGCTTTTTGCAGAATTGTATAAATGAAAGAATATCTAGTAGACTTTGAAGTCATGAATGATTTCCAATGCAAACGTAACCTGCTCGCTCTGACGTGTGCTTGGGAGAAGGTGTGCTGGCAGGCCAAAACAAACATTTTGGGAAAATGCAATCAATAATATTAGATAGAGATCTACAAACAGGTGAATCCAATTCCTCTTCTTTCAACAGCACTGTTTCCCAGTAGACTATCATCGTGGGTGATGTCAAGTCATCTTTAGCTCAAATCTAAGACCAAAATACTTCAGCCATCAGCCACCAACTGTGATGATTCCCTCTGGTCATTTGCCAAGGAAAGGCATCAACTTGGGGATCTGTTGGCTACTTGCCTCAGTAAACTGGGGCTGGTCAACTCAAAACTGAACTGTGTCAAGCAAAGACTTGGTGCCCTGGGTTCAAAGTTACAAGGTGTTCTTGTTTACCTAGGCTAAACCTACTTTGACTTTCTTGGCCAAAGCTCTATTAGAGTCTGGTCAAATTAATGTATTCTCAGACCAACTAAACAGCATCCATACTCTGTAAGCACTAGTCATACTTACTAGGGATATAATCTGTAAACGCACATATTTTACATCAATTATAATTAACATAAAACACGCTAATGGAGAACTCCTGACCAGTGCACGGAAATAATTCCACAAGGGAATAGCCTAGACGACTGTGAAAAATATCCAAGTGCATCTCAAATGGGCATAGCAGGCAAGGCCCTCCTTTAACATCAAATAATTTGAGTACATGCATGAAACATCGAAGGATAATACATGTGATTATGAATGATTTATTTAAGAGCGAAGAGAAACGTGACTGAATATAGGATCTACTTACTGAGTCGTAGTCGGAGACCAAGCCAACTCCTTTGAGGTGACTTGTGCTGTAGAACTGAATTCATGGTCCACTTGCTTGGAACCATTTAGGTCCTATTCTTGGTTCTTATGCTGAAAATCCCCCAATATCAATGGTTGGTCATCTTCGTGTCTATTCTCAATGAATGGTGGTAGATTCCGATGGTCTTGTCTTGAAGTTTGAATCTAACTTGAATGTGCCATTTTATCACTCTCCGTTTCGCCTAGGTGGCATCATATTTATGATCGCTCCCGTAAACCACATAATATTGTTCTATATTGGAACGCTCCCCGTGCTCGACGTTATTTGTAGATCAGTTTGAGAGCAAACATCCTGTTAAAAAACAATCCATTGAAATAATAATCCAACCTTTCTTGACTAACTAACCTGTCACACGATTGGCTGACTGGTGCAGAATATGTCTCATTCAGTAATAAACACCGCCTAATAAAAGGTCAATTCTCCAATATGGCAAATAGGACGCCGCTTTTTTTGTTTACTCCGCTATGCAGCAGTAACCTGTTGCTTCACAAAAAGCATTATCTTCGTCGTCCAGGTCCGAAATATCATATTTGCCCAATCATCACCGTAGCGTTAGTCCCTCCCTCTCACCCGCTCACGATACACTTTGTTTTAATCGCCGGTTATTGCATGGGTGAAGCACGCGGGCTACTCTGTTGCAATTTTGGCCACTGACTTCTTCGTTGCTTTCGGCAAAGCACATTAAAGTCGGAAACATAAATCCCCCCCAAGTATCGTCGTCTGTCCCTCCACTTTTCAACCATTAAAAGCCTTTTCCATTCATTCAGGCTACCTTCTTTTCTTTCCCTTTACAAGTTGGCATTATGTTGCAGCTAGGGGCGCCATAGTATGGAAGCCCATTATACTATCTCAAAATGTAAAGGTACTAAATCGATTTTTTTTTTATACATAGGTGAAAATGTCGAGATACTAAGTCGACATGTTTTAGATACGGTTGAGTCAAAATTAGCAGAAACGAACAAAACATGTTTTTTTATAGTTCACCATAATTATAGGAAATGTTTCTTCATTTGTAACTTTGTGCTGTGATTTCAGAGGTGGCACCACAAGTCCCAGAGTTGGGGAGAGAGTTCTTTTCCTGGTGCCCAGAGTTTTTCATGATCTGGTGACATTTAATAACCAACCTATATAAAATAAATCAGCTGTAAAACAGTTGTTTATGGGCTATGATGATTTGTTCTAATCAGGTCATATGTATAAAACAAATTTATCAAATCAAAGTTTGTAGAGTCACAAGCTTGACGTAGTCATTGCGAGATCGGAATATGGGATCAAATACTAAACTTTTGACCAAATGTAATACACTATAAGTGAAATGCTTACTTACTTACAAGCCCTCAACCAACAATGCAGTTTTAAGAAAATACAAAAAAAGTAAGAAATAAGAATAGCAAATAATTAATTAAAGAGCAGCAGTAAATAACAATAGCGGGGCTATATACAAGGGGTTCCGGTACAGAGTCAATGTGCGGGGGCACCAGTGTCGAGGTAATTGAGGTAATATGTACATGTAGGTAGAGTTATTAAAGTGACAATGCATAGATAATAACAGAGAGTAGCAGCAGTGTGGAAGGGGGTGGGGGGGGGCAATGCAAATAGTCTGGGTAGCCATTTGATTAGATGTTCAGGAGTCTTATGGCTTGGGGGTAGAAGCTGTTGAGAAGCCTCTTGGACCTAGACTTGGTGCTCCCGTACCGCTTGCCGTGCGGTAGCAGAGTGAACAGTCTATGACTAGGGTGGCTGGAGTCTTTGACAATTTTTAGGGCCTTCCTCTGACACCGCCTGGTATAGAGGTCCTGGATGGTAGGAAGCTTGGCCCCGGTGATGTACTGGGCCGTACGCACTACCCTCTGTAGTGCCTTGCAGTCGGAGACTGAGCAGTTGCCATACCCGGCAGTGATGCAACCCGACAGGATGCTCTCGATGGTGCAGCTGTAAAATCTTTTGAGGATCTGTGGACCCATGCTAAATCTTTTCAGTCTCCTGAGGCGGAATAGGTTTTGTTGTGCCCTCTTCACGACTGTCTTGGTGTGCTTGGACCATGTTAGTTTGTTGGTGATGTGGACGCCAAGAAACTTGAAGCTCTCAATCTGCTCCACTGTAGCCCCGTCGATGAGAATGGGGCGTGCTCGGTCCTCCTTTTCCTGTGGTCCACAATCATCTCATTTGTCTTCATAACATTGAGGGAGAGGTTGTTGTCCTTGCACCCCACGGTCAGGTCTCTGACGACCTCCCTATAGGCTGTCTCATCGTTACCACTGTTGTGTCATCGGCAAACTTAATGATGGTGTTGGAGTCGTGCCTGGCCATGCAATCATCAGTGAACAAGGAGCAGAAGAGGGGACTGAGCACGCACCCCTGAGGGGCCCCCGTGTTGAGGATCAGCATGGCGGATGTGTTGTTACCTACCCTTACCACCTGGGGGTGGCCCGTCAGGAAGTCCAGGATCCAGTTGCAGAGGGAGGTGTTTAGTCCCAGGGTCCTTAGCTTAGTGATGAGCTTTGAGGACACATGGTGTTGAACACTGAGCTGTAGTCAATGAATAGCATTCTCACGTAAGTGTTCCTTTTGTCCAGGTGGGAAAGGGCAGTGTGGAGTGCAATAGATATTGCATCATCTGTGGATCTGTTAGGGCGGTCTAGGGTTTCTGGGATAATGGTGTTGATGTGAGCCATGACCAGCCTTTGAAAGCATTTCATGGCTACAGTCTTGAGTGCTACGGGTCGGTAGTCATTTAGGCAGGTTACCTTAGTGTTCTTGGGCACAGAGACTATGGTGGTCTGTTTGAAACATGTTGGTATTACTGACTCAGACAGGGAGAGGTTGAAAATGTCAGTGAAGACACTTGCCAGTTGGTCAGCACATGCTCTGAGTACACGTCATGGTAATCCGTCTGGAACTGCGGCCTTGTAAATGTTGACCTTTAAAGGTTTAAAGGTCTGACTCACATCGGCAGCGGAAAGCGTGATCACACAGTCGCCCAGAACAGCTGATGCTCTCATGCATGTTTCAGTACTACTTGCCTCGAAGCGAGCATAGAAGTTATTTAGCTCGTCTGGTAGGCTCGTGTCACTGGGCAGCTCTCGGCTGTGCTTACCTTTGTAGTCTGTAATAGTTTGCAAGCCCTGCCACATCCGACATGCCTCGGAACCGGTGTAGTACAATGCAACCGTAGTCCTGTATTGATGCTTTGCCTGTTTGATGGATCATCGGAGGGCATAGCGGGATTTCTTATAAGCTTCCGAGTTAGAACCCCTCTCCTTGAAAGCGGCAGCCATACCCTTTAGCTCAGTGTGAATGTTGCCTGTAATCCATGGCTTCTGGTTGGGGTATGTACGTACAGTCGCTGTGGGGATGACGTCATCGATACACTTATTGATGAAGCCAGTGACTGATGTGGTGTCCTCCTTAATGCAATTGGAAGAATCCCAGAACATATTCGAGTCTGTGCGAGCAAAACAGTCCTGTTGCATAGCATCTGCTTGATCTGACCACTGGTGCTTCCTGCTTTAATTTGTGCTTGTAAGCAGGAATCAGGAGGATAGAATTATGGTCAGATTTGCCAAATGGAAGGCGATGGAGAGCTTTGTTCACATCTCTGTGTGTAGAGTAAAGGTGGTCTAGAGTTTTCTTCCCTCTGGTTGCACATTTAATATGCTGATAGAAATTAGGTCAAACTGATTTAAGTTTCCCTGCATTAAAGTCCCCGGCCGCCTCTGGATGAGCGTTTTCCTGTTTTGGGTTGCATCATGTATGCTTTTTTATTTTAGGCTATACATACATAGCTTAGGCAATAAATAAATGACGTTACTGCTTCTTTCCCTTGGCCAGAGGAGATCAGAGTGCATAGGCATCTCTAGGCTACCTGCAGCTATCAGTAGACTACAGTTTATCAGACTCAAGCACAGATTAATTGTGCACGAGTTGAGAAATTATGAGGCAAATCAGTCTAAACAACAGAACTTTGCCTCTCTTTTCAACGCTGTTGTGTTAATATTTTTTATTAAATCAAATCACAAATGCTGGGGCAAATGTCATCTTGCCAGCCGGCCCTGCTGTGCTGATCTCTGCAATGTGCATAGATGGAAATTCCACATAATGCTACAAATGAAGAAACATATCCTATATGTAGTATCTCAACGTTTTGACTTAGTATCTCAACATTTTGAGATTATATCCTGAAATTGTAGACTGTACTGTATCTCTAAAGTTTGAATTACACTTCTAGAAATGTTGAGATAGTATTGAAATTGTTATGGTATTTTGGTGGCGGGAATGAGCTTCCATACATTTTCAACTCTACTGATGGTTTTGTCAATAAAAATGTTGCGTTATATAGCGAATGTGCCACTCTGGTCTTGGCACGTGCGATCTAGGCCAATGGTTCTCAAACCTCTCCTTGGGGACCCCCAGACGTTTCACATTTTAGTTGTAACCCTGACCAGGACCAAGTCTGGGAAACCCTGGTCGACATTATGAGATTATTATGGACAAAAAGAGTGAGATTATTTGTATTTGTCAAACGGCAGCCAAGCATCGATCATCATGTCATCAGAATAAGACCCTCGATATTTATTGGAAAGAAACATCAATCTCATCACCGTGCACTTTCACCACCCTGGGAATTTCATCATAACTTAATTCATCTGTAGCCTACTAAACTGCCTAATAAACTGAATGCTTTCCGGAGTTGTAGTGGGAGGAGCACACAAGATCCTCTTGTGACTCTATATTTAAACTTCGATAAATCAAATTGTATTGGTAGCAAAGCCTACACATATTTTGAAGATGCTCTCGCAGATGCAGCAAAATGCTTATGTTTCTAGCTCCAACAGTGCAGTATACCTAACAATACAAAACAATACACACATCTCCCCCAAAACAATTAAGAAATATCAGAATGAGTAATGTCAGAGTCCGGAATATATATTTATATATATACAGTTGAAGTTGGAAGTTTACATACACTTAGGTTGGAGTCATTAAAACTCGTTTTTCAACCACTCCACAAATGTCTTGTTAACAAACTATAGTTTGGCAAGTCAGTTAGGACATCTACTTTGTGCATGACACAAGTCATTTTTCCAACAATTGTTTACAGACAGATTATTTCACTTATAATTCAGAGTATCACAATTCCAGTGGGTCAGAAGTTTACATACAGTAAATTGACTGTGCCTTTAAACAGCTTGGAAAATTCCAGAAAATTATGTCTTGGCTTTAGAAGCTTCTGATGGGCTAATTGACATAATTTGAGTCAATTGGAGATGTACCTGTGGATGTATTTCGGGGCTACCTTCAAACTCAGTGCCTCTTTGCTTGACATCATGGGGAAATCAAAAGAAATCAACCAAAACCTCAGAAAAAAAATTGTAGACCTCCACAAGTCTGGTTCATCCTAGAGAGCAATTTCCAAATGCCTGAAGGTACCACGTTCATCTGTACAAACGATAGTATGCAAGTATAAACACCATGGGACCACGCAGCCGTCATACCTCTCAGGAAGAAGACGCGTTCTGTCTCCTAGAGTTGAACGTACTTTGGTGCGAAAAGTGCAAATCAATCCCAGAACAACAGCAAAGGACCTTGTGAAGATGCTGGAGGAAACAGGTACAAAAGTATCAATATCCAAAAGCCCTATATTGACATAACCTGAATGGCTGCTCAGCAAGGAAGAAGCCACTGCTCCAAAACCGCCATAAAAAGCCAGACTACGGTTTGCAACTGCACATGGGGACAAAGATCATACTTTTTGGAGAAATGTCCTCTGTTCTGATGAAACAAAAATAGAACTGTTTGGCCATAATGACCATCATCATGTTTGGAGGAAAAGGGGGAGGCTTGCAAGCCAAAGAACACCATCCCAACCGTGAAGCACGGGGGTGGCAGCATCATGCTGTGGGGCTGCTTTGCTGCAGGAGGGACTGGTGCACTTCACAAAATAGATGGCATCATGAGGCAGGAAAATTATGTGGATATATTGAAGCAACATCTCAAGACATCAGTCAGGAAGTTAAAACTCGGTTGCAAATGGGTCTTCCAAATGGACAATGACCCCAAGCATACTTACAAAGTTGTGGCAAAATGGCTTAAGGACAACAAAGTCAAGGTATTGGAGTGGCCATCACAAAGCCCTGACCTCAGTCCTATAGAAAATTTGTGGGTAGAACTGAAAAAGCGTGCGCGAGCAAGAAGGCCTACAAAACCTGACTCAGTTGCACCAGCTCTGTCAGGAGTAATGGGCCAAAATTCACCAAACTTATTGTGGGAAGCTTGTGGAAGGCTACCCGAAACGTTTGACCCAAGTTAAACAATTTAAAGGCAATGCTACCAAATAATAATTGAGTGTATGTAAACTTCTGACCCACTGGGAATGTGATGAAAGAAATAAAAGCTGAAATAAATAATTCTCTCTACTATTATTCTGACATTTCTCATTCTTAGAATAAAGTGGTAATCCTAATTTACCTAAAACAGGGAATTTTTACTGGGATTAAATGTCAGGAATTGTGAAAAACTGAGTTTAAATGTATTTGGCTAAGGTGTATGTAAACTTCCGACTTCAACTGTGTATATATATATGTGTGTACGTAAATATATATACACATACATATATATATATATATACAGTGGGGAGAACAAGTATTTGATAACCTGCAAAATCGGCAGTGTTTCCTACTTACAAAGCATGTAATTTTTATCATAGGTACACTTCAACTGTGAGAGACAAATCCAGAAAATCACATTGTATGATTTTTAAGTAATTCATTTGCATTTTATTGCATGACATAAGTATTTGATACATCAGAAAAGCAGAACTTAATATTTAGTACAGAAACCTTTGTTTGCATTTACAGAGATCATACATTTCCTGTAGTTCTTGACCAGGTTTGCACACACTGCAGCAGGGATTTTGGCCCACTCCTCCATACAGACCTTCTCCAGATCCTTCAGGTTTCGTGGCTGCCGCTGGGCAATACGCACTTTCAGCTCCCTCCAAAGATTTTCTATTGGGTTCAGGTCTGGAGACTGGCTAGGCCACTCCAGGACCTTGAGATGCTTCTTACGGAGCCACTCCTTAGTTGCCCTGGCTGTGTGTTTCGGGTCATTGTAATGCTGGAAGACCCAGCCACGACCCATCTTCAATGCTCTTACTGAGGGAAGGAGGTTGTTGGCCAAGATCTCGCGATACATGGCCCCATCCATCCTCCCCTCAATATGGTGCAGTCGTCCTGTCCCCTTTGCAGAAAAGCATCCCCAAAGAATGATGTTTCCACCTCCATGCTTCACGGTTGGGATGGTGTTCTTGGGGTTGTACTCATCCTTCTTCTTCCTCCAAACACGGCGAGTGGAGTTTAGACCAAAAAGCTCTATTTTTGTCTCATCAGACCACATGACCTTCTCCCATTCCTCCTCTGGATCATCCAGATGGTCATTGGCAAACTTCAGACGGGCCTGGACATGCGCTGGCTTGAGCAGGGGGACCTTGCGTGCGCTGCAGGATTTTAATCCATGACGGCGTAGTGTGTTACTAATGGTTTTCTTTGAGACTGTGGTCCCAGCTCTCTTCAGGTCATTGACCAGGTCCTGCCGTGTAGTTCTGGGCTGATCCCTCACCTTCCTCATGATCATTGATGCCCCACGAGGTGAGATCTTGCATGGAGCCCCAGACCGAGGGTGATTGACCGTCATCTTGAACTTCTTCCATTTTCTAATAATTGCGCCAACAGTTGTTGCCTTCTCACCAAGCTGCTTGCCTATTGTCCTGTAGCCCATCCCAGCCTTGTGCAGGTCTACAATTTTAGCCCTGATGTCCTTACACAGCTCTCTGGTCTTGGCCATTGTGGAGAGGTTGGAGTCTGTTTGATTGAGTGTGTGGACAGGTGTCTTTTATACAGGTAACGAGTTTAAACAGGTGCAGTTAATACAGGTAATGAGTGGAGAACAGGAGGGCTTCTTAAAGAAAAACTAACAGGTCTGTGAGAGCCGGAATTCTTACTGGTTGGTAGGTGATCAAATACTTATGTCATGCAATAAAATGCAAATGAATTACTTAAAAATCATACAATGTGATTTTCTGGATTTTTGTTTTAGATTCCGTCTCTCACAGTTGAAGTGTACCTATGATAAAAAATTACAGACCTCTACATGCTTTGTAAGTAGGAAACCTGCAAAATCGGCAGTGTATCAAATACTTGTTCTCCCCACTGTATATACACACACATATATATATATATGTGTGTATGTATATATATATAATGGTGTGTATAGACAGTATGGACAGTATATGAATAGGAAAGGTGTGTACAGCAGTAGTTATGTAAGATGAGCCTTGACTAGAATATAGTATATACATATGAAGTGGGTAAAACCGTATGTAAACATTAATAAAGTGACCAGTGTTCAATGACGATGTACGGTACATAGGGCAGCAGTCTTGGTCCTGGGCCCCCCACCCTGGGTGCACGTTTTGGTTTTTGCCCTAGCATTACACAGCGGATTGAAATCATCAAAGCTTAATGATGAGTTGGTTATTTGAATCAGCTGTGCAGTGCTAGGTGTGGGGGGGCAGGACCGAGTTTGGGAAATGCTGGGGTAGAGTACAGGGTGCTAGCCGGCTAGTAACAGTGACTAAGTTCAGGGCAAGGTACTAACTGGGCGGAGGCCGGCTGGTGACTATTTAACGGTCTGATGGCCTGGAGATATAAGCTGTTTTTCAGTCTCTCGGTCCTAGCTTTGATGCACCTGTACTGTCTCCGCCTTCTGGATGGTAGCGGGGTGTCTCGGATGGCTGAGGTTCTTGATTATGTTTTTGGCCATCCTGTGACACCTGTAGATCTCCTGGAGGGATATACTGGTTATTATATCAATATTTAAGCATAAAGGCACTTCCACCGCCATTTATCGCATAATTAATTTTAAAGACACAAAAAGAACCCACTTTCTCTTGTGTATTTTGTTTTGTCAACATTTGGAAAGTTTACCGACAAACGTGTCCTGTCGTGACATTTTTTATTCGACATAGAGGCTACTTTACTCACATAAAAAGGTTGGATGGAAATCTGGTTATTGTAACAAATTGACAGTGAGGAAAAAGTATCCAATGTTTCCCTTTAAACAATGTATCAAAATTCAGATACTGTTTCATTCAATCAAACATTCCTTTAGCTCAGGAAACATTCCATAGCTCAGGGGAATTTAACTGGGGTTCCGTGGAGGTACTGCAGGGGGTCCATGAAAAGAAAACACGATAAACACGATACTGTATATATATATATATATATATATATATATATGTGAAAAGAAGAAAGTGGAACACTTTTCCCCCAAAATATATTTTGAATTTCGCTAGCAACAGAATAAATCCTTTTGAATTACCTACCATAAAAGAGATGAGAAAGTCTCCTTTTTTTCTTGGCTAATAGACTATGTTAGAGTTTACACTTCCTCTTCCAATTATAACGTGGGCAGGTCAAACTAATGAAAATCTATCTACCGAATCTATAGTTGTTGATTACTTATCCTTGCCATTATCATTCACCTGATGATAAGACAAAACAAAATATTTTGCTAGCGTATGATGGGGGTCGCCGGTTTGCCTGAAAGGGGGTCCGTGGCAAGAAAACGTTGAAGGACCCTGCTTTAGCTAACAATGGATACATTTGATGCATGCAATTGTCTCTTGATTGATTGGCCTCGGAAATTACATAGAAAAAAATGCCTAATTTAGTTTTAGCTAAATATTATATTTGATTCCCATGGACTCTGCTACTTTTGGGGCAGAAGTTGCCATTGTGGGCTATGACGTACCCCCTTACATACCCATTGTCTCTATGTTTATTATGCACACTTTGAAACTAACAATAATTTCTTGTTGTGCTTGGATGTTTGTATTGAAAGCCAGTAGTTCACACAGTCACATGCCATTCAGATTTAGGCAGATTGGTTTAGGGAAAGGTTATTCCCAAGATTGACCAATGGTTCACCGGCAAAAAATCCTAGAATCTGCATGATCTAACCTGTAATGTCTTAACACTTCTCTTAGATGACATTCGAGACTCAAGAAGGCCTTTCAGTCCTCAGCATTTTATTCATATTAGTGGTTGTATAGGGATTCCATTCAGAAGGATTTGTCAGTTGTTTCAATTGAAGCAAAGGCAGATATCAGTCCGTGTCCCTTTGTGGGTGGTGGGAAATGATATAATCAGATGACAAATCTCTATCTTACTGTAAACCGTTGACTTCAACGGTGCCAATCCTACCAGTATTACAAGACAAGAAGGATAAAACATTCTTTGGCTGAACTGTGATGGATTGACCACTAGGCAAGAAGAACATGCCCTCATACTAAATGCATTCCTCCATTTCTACATTAACACCAATCTCCATCTACATTAATCATGAAAAATGGCCCAATGGTTTAGTCTACTACAGTGTGAGCAGCGGATTTCATCAGATAAATCCTATGTGTTTATTCCCAGGCTTTAGGCTCTATTTGGACTGTCTGAGTGGGACCTCCAACTTGGGAGATTTCTCATTGGGTTGCATGGGACTCTCAGGAAAGATGTCTGCCCTGACAAAGCTAAAAGAATTACGTGACCACAATGCAGCTCCAGTTGTTTGTATGCTCCCCTCCCCAACAAAGGGGAGGGAAATGGTAAACAAAGCAAAGCAAGGTGGGAAATAGGGAGATTATATAAATGGCCCACAACAAATTAGCAAGTCTCCACAGTTGTATGTGAATGTAGAATATGCTCACAATGAGTCCTTGTTCTCTCTTCCAAGTCAAAACAATCAATGACCAGCAAACCATATCCGACAAGAGCCTTCCTTGTAAAGAGACATGCATGCATAAGTGTAGAGGGTGGGAGACTAATTTAGAGTCCCACCTGTCTAATCACTTGAAATGATTGGGTTCACTCAATCTGTGTGTGTTTGTCATTAGGCTCCTAAACTGTGTCTATACACTCATAATACTCTCGTGTGGCTTCCCATAAAATCTCCTAGGACTGTGAGGTTGATACATTAGAAAAATAAACCTGAACAACACTTCCCTCTTCAGGACACAAAGACAACACCTCGTAATACTTGTGTGACTTCTTATCCCCTTTAACTGTATGATCCACTCTGGTACGAATGTTTTTGTTACTTGAAATGTATACCCCCCCCAAAAAAAAGTTTGAGGAAAAAAACATGAACCTGTAAATCACTGCCCTTTTCAGGACACAAAAAAATCCTACACACCCAAGTAACAAAGAACTTAAAGGAAGTTTTATTTAGGCCTACTATTACCAACTTCTGTCAAACAAAACTCCTGATGGAACAGGAGGGATAAAAGAGAAAGAGAGAAACAAAATGGGAAAAAAAGAATAACGGACCGGTAACAGTTCTTGCCTGTAGTTCTCATTTCCACTCTGTCCTTTATCGCACCATCAATGCCATAGTTCATATTTTGTCCCAAGGTTAGATGAATAAATAGGTAAATCAATGTTCAGTAATCCAGTACTCTCAGAAATGTAACAAAGACGTTACTTGACGCATCTACATCCACTACTATGGTAAAAAAAAAACATTTGATAAAACATGGACGGAAAACTGTAACAATTCGTAGTGAACTACAATGTGTGTACAGGTTTCTCCTTTTTTTGTTGCTCTGGAATATTTTTGACAGGTGTTATCCAATAGCTCTATAGACAGATTGTTGAGCAAGTGACATGTTTTCTTTTGTTTTAATGGTTTTCATTGTCAGAGAAGACCCCTGCAAGCACTTTCATGTCCTACTCCATCCAGGCTTTTCATTAATATCACTTGTAGAGTGAATCTTAATCTGTAAAATGGCCAAAATGTACAACCTCTTTTCAAGACAATGTACATTCCACATTGTGGAAAAATAGTGAAGACATCAAAACGATGAAATAACACATATGGAATCATGTAGTAACTGAAATTCTTCAAAGTAGCCACCCTTTGCCTTGATGTCAGCTTTGTCACAATCTTGGCATTCTCTCAACCAGCTTCATGAGGTAGTCACCTGGAATGCATTTCAATTAACAGGTGTGCCTTAAAAGTTATTGCATTTGAGACAATCAGTTGTGTTGTGACAAGTTAGGGATGGTATACAGAAGATAGCCCTACATGGTAAAATACGAAGTTCATATTATTACAAGAACAGCTCAAAGCAAAGAGAAACGACAGTCCATCATTAATTAGACATGGAGGTCAGTCAATTCGCAAAATTTCAAGAACTTTGAACGTTTCTTTAAGTGCAGTCGCAAAAACCATCAAGCGCTATGATGAAACTGGCTCTCATGAGGACCACCACAGGAAAGGAAGACCCAGAGTTACCTCTGCTGCAGAGGATAAGTTCATTAGGGTTACCAGCCTCAGAAATCAGCAAATAACTACACCTCAGATTGCAGCCAAATAAATGCTTTACAGAGTTCAAGTAACAGACATCTCAACATCCACTATTCATGGTCAAATTGCTGCAAAGAAACCACTACTAAAGAACACCAATAAGAAGAGACTTGCTTGGGCCAAGAAACACAAACAATGGGCATTAGACCAGTGGAAATCTGTCCTTTGGTCTAAATTTGAGATTTTTGGTTCCAGCTGCCGTGTCTTTGTGAGACGCAGAATAGGTCAACGGATGATCTCTGCATGTGTGGTTCCCACCGTGAAGCATGGCGTGGTGGTGCTTTGCTGGTGACACTGACAGTGATTTATTTAGAATTCAAGGCACACTTAACCAGCATGGTTACCGCAGTGATACGCCATCCCATCTGGTTTGCTCTCAGTGGGACTATCATTTGTTTTTCAACAGGACAATGACCCAACACACCTCCAGGTTGTGTAAGAGCTATTTGACCAAGAAGGAGTGATAGAGTGTTGCATCAGATGACCTGGCCTCCACAATCACCCGACCTCAACCCAATTGAGATGGTTTGGAATGAGTTGGACCGCAGAGTGAAGGAAAAGCAGCCAACAAGTCATCAGCATATGTTGGAACTCCTTCAAAACTGTTGGAAAAGCATTCCAGGCGAAGCTGGTTGAGAGAATGCCAAGACTGCGCAAAGCTGTCATCAAGGCAAAGGGTGGATACTTATATTTTCATTTGTTTAACACTTTTTTGTTACATGATTCCATATGTGTAATTTCATAGTTTGTCTTCCCTATTATTTTACAATGTAGAAAATAGTAAACAAAGATAAACCCTTGAATGAGTAGGTGTGTCCAAACTTCTGACTGGTACTGTATATTATGACATGGAACATTGAACATTTAACCATGATATCACATCTGCTAGGGACATGTCATGATGGGCCACTTAAAAAGACCAAAGATTTAGATTTAGAAAGATTTAGAAAGTTCTGACAGTGACAAGAAAAGCTCACATTTTCAACAACAAAAAGTATATCAATTTGTTTACATTTGATGTGTACAATCTTGGCTTTGGAATGTGACCCACGAGAAATAGACATTAAACCAATTATGTGTCCCAAATGGCACCCTCTTCCTTATATAGCGCACTACTTTTGACCAGTGCGCTAGGGAATACGGTGCCATTTCAGATGCAGACAGAGGTTTAACTGCATGTCTAGATATTATCCTTGTGATAGAAACACATTCAAACATCCTAAACTATTGAATACAGCAACCCCCCCAAAAAAATTCTCTCATGATTGTAGACCAAGGTAAACCCAATTGACGCCTACAAGAGGGAGTTGACCTCCACAGCCTGGGCCGTCTTCAGCACTGATCTGGAGTGTGAGTACGCCTCGAGTCACTCACCCCAACTCTACGGTACACCGTCTCCTGAACCTTCTCTTCTGTACATTCAACGACCTTAACTCTGGCCTTGTTTATTGACTTTAAACACCAAGGCAAAAAAATAAAAAAAGATTCAGATTTCTTGCTGTGAAACCATAAAAACAAAAACAATCACTTTGCGTTTTTCATCTGGCCAGGTCTTGCAAGCCCCTTGAAGGCGTGAAGCTTGCCGGCCCCGGTTAGCTCAAAGCTGTAGTCCATTGTGACGTAGGGAGGATCTCCCAGAATTCCTGTCTGTAACAGAAAGAGAATATGGACTAAGATGACGCAAGCATGAGTGACTGAACCAAAATACTTTGATAGGTAAAAGCTTACACCGATGGAGGAACAGGACAACAAATCAGTCCGAAAAAAAATTGAATAGTTTGGGGCAGTTTTATTATAGTTGATATTCAAGTGTGAAAGTCAAACAAAGACATTGAACAGAGGTTTAAGGAGCAGAGAGTATGTCGGTGGAGTGCTTAGTGTGTGGGAGGTATCATCTCGTCTTACCTGGCCTGTGAGGAGGGTGTTGGGCAGTGTGACAGCCCCCAGCAGAAGACAGTTGACCTGACGGAGGATGGAGGGAGCTACAGGTGTAACAAGGAAGTACAGGCCCCGTGCCATGTCCACACCTCGAAGGACACCTGCGGAACAGAGAGAAACACTACTTAATAGATTGCTCTCACCAGCTTGTCATCCATGTGGAGATGCCAAACTTTGTTATTGTTCTAGGTTTGATATACATGTATTACTGTTGTTACCACACATCAGAAGACTGAAAGAGAATGTGTTTATGGTTAATATTGTGTATATACGCGTACCAAAGCCCACACAGGGACAGACAGGGGTTTGGGAGAGCAGTACTGGGCTTCCCCTGCCTGATACCTTCTCATTCAGACAGCACAGCCCCACCAGACTGGCATTGGCAGTGTAGAGCACATGAGTTGGTGCCACCTCGCAGTGTGTCACACCCACAGCCACTGCTGAATGGGGAACCTGCAGGGAGAGGACAAGAGATGGACGTAGTGGCATTTGTTTTTATTGTTAAATGCTGACTTGAATCCTATGCTTATCATAAATAAACATGATTTGGCGCACGCACCCAGGCTGGCAGAACAGGACACTTCAGAATGGGTTGCATCAAAGCTTCAGATTGTGGCAACATTCTTCTTCAAAAAGTGATGATGATGATTTCTTACCTGGTAGGGGGTGAAGCAGTGTAGGGGTCTGACAGGGCCTGGTTCAGGGGACTGCAGCTGGCTGAAGTAGCCCAGCAGAGCCAGGTCACGCTGCTCGTTGCTGCGCTGGTGTCTCCTTTGGAAGAATAACACACACACAGCAGAGGAGAGAGAGAGGAAGTCAGAGAAGTAGGGCAGACGAAGGCTCAGCTTAATGGACAAGTGTTCCTGGCAAGAAGTGCAGGGTGAGTTTGTCTTTTCTCTACAAGTAAAGGGCAAGTATCATCCATCAGCAAAAAAATGTATATCCATGGCAACCAAGAAAGCTGTTGTGTTGTTAGGACTCTTACATTTCGCCCGGGCGCCCTGCTCCTTCAAACTCTGAGTGAATACGGAATAGAGTATAACTCCGCTGGGCAGGATGAGTTCCAGAGTTGTCCTCCCCCAAAGCTGACTGGACAGGAGGGTGTGTCTGCCAGCCGTGGGATGACCTCAGGAACTCAGGGGTGAGTTGGGGGCACATGACTTTATCCCCACTACTGAGCTGCACCACGTGAGAAATGGAGAAGAGGCGAATGATGTCCACCAACAACTGAAAGCCAAAACCTGAAGAAGCAGGCACATGTTTAAACGGCAGTATGAAAAACATTTGTAAATAATACAAGTATGAATTACTATGCATTATTTCTGTTAAAATGTGTGCTTGCTTTCCCCTGTAATTAAAGATTGGGCTATACATGAACATGGCATTTGAGACAAATTTTGCCCCCAGGTTGCCAAGAATACTGTGCTACTGACCTTTGACCCAACCCATGGTGTTGATGACGATGGGCGTCTCTCGGTTGTACAAGCGCCACAGGGACTTGAGGGACTCAAGATAGCGGTCCAGGTCTGTTTCACAGGACGACTGGCCATAGAAGATCATGTGCTCTGGGGCCCACTGGTGTGTAAAGGGGGGACCTGGAAACAACATGACAGACAGACCAGGCTTAGTTTGGATTAGTTAAGACCCCAAACGTTTATAGGACCTTTGAAAATATTGGGAAATACAGGTAGTTGCAGTGTATTTGCCATGTGTAAGGAAAACTCACTCACTGCACTAAAATGTATTGTACACATGATTGTAAAGGAAACAGTTACGATACATACCCAGCAGTGGCTCTCTGACAGTAGACAGGGAGAGACAACCTGAAGGAGTGAACTCTGTCTGGCCCAGGTCACACTCCAGGTATTCTACACTTGCAGTGCTGCACACACAGACACACAGGGAGGGTTATTGCTATAAGCATTTTATCACTGAAGAACCTTCCAACCAAACAAACATAAATCAACAACACACTACTCACTGGTTAAGTAAGGTATTGATGAGGTGACGGTTGAAGGTGGACTTTCCAACATTCTTAGCACCACATACAAGAATAACTGGACAGCCATCTAGCTCCTCTGTAGACGAAGAACAAAAACAGTCCATAGGTCATCAGGTTGAAATATCTCAGTCTCCATCATGTGGAATACAACAGAAACATGACATACTTGTCTATTGAAAAGAACTGAAGGGGGCCTGTTTGTCATGTTAAAGAGGGGCTGAACTCACTCATGTCACCTCACTTCTCCACATCCTCATTAAGAAATGCTAGAAGCAATGAGAGTTTGAAGTGGGTGTATTATGTTCTCTACTGTTGTGTGTCGTTTACTTGAAATATCCCAAACAGCCACCGTACATGTGACGAATGGCTTAGCAACCTGGGCCACATTCATGATTGCTTGGTCTACATGTCAGAGGTATGTTTTGTTCTATAGTACATATTTCTATTTGAACGTTCCCAAAGATTGTGTCCTGCTGAACGCGGCCTGGTGACACAGCATATGAACGTGATTGGTCAAGAATACCAAGCTCAGAGGATTTCCTGTTTTCTGTACCTTCTCTGGTATCAGTGTCTTTGATGACAGTTGTGTTTGTGATGCTAACGTTAGCTCACGAATGTGAGGATGTTTGAGTTGGAAAAAACCCAAGACCTTGATAAACACCAAGTCTCGTTCTTTCAACATAACATTGGCAACGATTTATGTATTGTTGTCTCATGTAAACAATCCCGAGGCGCTGCATGCTAATGGGTTTACTGTAGGTTGATTCTGCTGCTACAATTGGATAGAGCACACTTGGCGCAACCGGTTCGCCGTGCATGACAATACTCCCTAGGCATTACCATCCCGTGTTAGTGGGCAAGACTGGGCATGATTGAAATCAAAAAACAACTCTCAAATATCCAAGGACTTAGGAGTGTAATAGTTTCCCCTAAATGTCACAAATCTCCCTTTTGGAAGACAGTATACTTTTGGTTATAAAGTCAGTATTTACACTTTGTAGTCAATGTTGGCACTAGAATAAGTGTTTCTAAATAATACTGATGCCACGTAGATCTTTTTCAACCAAATAAGTCATTTTTTGGGGTTCATCTTTAAGATAGCAGGGCTGTGTGTGTGTTTACCTGCACATGCGTTAACCAGGCCGTTGAGAGCCTCCCTGTAGGTCTGTGACATAACCATGCCTCCGGCTGTTTTCCGCAGTGGGGTTATGCCAAGGCCAGAGAGCGGAGTGTCCAGCATAGCTGAACTGTCTCGGATGTCCCTCTATCATTCAAATAAATCAAATGTATTTATAAAGCTATTTTTACATCAGTAGTTGTCAAAACATGCTTTACAGTAACTCTACAAAGAAGAGGTCGGTACAATAAAAGTTTGTATGAAAAGGCCAGTAGTAACATGCTGTAGATAGATGACAACATAGGATTATCAGAGTCAACCCACCGAACTGAGTCCAAACAGCTCTTTGAGGTCTGGGAAACTGGTGAGGAACCGCGTCAGAGGGGTGTCCAGGGGCTCCAGCAGGATCACACAGGAGTCTGAATCTACTTCGCTCAACAACCTATTACGTGACTCTAAACAGAACACAGAAAATAAAGATTAAATGCTGCTTGTTTGTAAGGTTTCTTCAAACTCAAACCAACAATTTACTCCCTCAAGGGTGATCTAACTAGGCCTATAACTGGAAACAAATCACTCAAAGAAGGCAGCTGAGGATAGTGTCATGCAAATTATTTAAAGGGTGGATGGTCTCATTCAAAGGCTATCCTTACCTGTAGAGAGGTACTTGCGGACAATGGCTTTGGCCTCTAGACGGCCCGCTTTCTTGGTCTTGCTGGGGTTAGGGGAATCCCCCAGTGCTGTGACGGTGAGGGGGCAATGTGAGGAAGGGGAAAACAGTGGGTAGGACTGCTGACCCTCCTCAAGTGTGAAACCATGCACCTCCACCCGACCGTACAGACATGACAGAAGGCACTTCCCTCTAAAACACAGGGTCTGCAGGAGAAAGAGATCAGGGTGACTTAGAATAACTTTAATCCACACAGCATGGACAAAATTAATAATACCATTTATAAGAGACAAAACAGTAGCAGGAGGCATTAGTGAAAGCACACAGGAAGTAGCTTATAGCGGGGAGTGTAGTTGCCACTGAAAAGTAAAAAGTGTAGCTGAAAATACTGCGTAAGTACCTGACCCTGTTGCATGACCAGCACTGTGCGATTATGGATGTAGTCTCGCTCTGCACAGTGAACAAAAGCCTCCTCCTCTATCCTGCCAGGCGCAGCTTTGGCTGAGACACAACTCTCCTGGCCCTCCATACTCTCTCCACCACCATTTTGATGTAGAACAGACTTGGCAAAGGAGCTCCAGTCCTGGGACTCGTCTGAGTCACTGCCCTGCTCTGGTCCACCTGCTCCCCCGTTGGTCAGGTGACGAGTGGGGGTCCTCTCCGTGGCAGCCGGAGTCTTGACCTGTCTGAAGGACACAGCCTTGGCCGCCTTCTTCAGTCTCTTCAGGTTAGGCTTGTCCTTTCTAAGGTTAGATGCGTGGTGCTCGAGCTTGGCCATGGCTGTGCTTGGGCTGAGGTTTGAAGAGTCTGAGTTTTTGGGAATTCTTTTGGGCTTGAACCACTTGCCATTACATTGTTGCCTCTTGGACGTCTGCTTGGTTTTGGGGAGAGATTTGTGCGCTTTCATGGTTTCTTATGGCTTTCCCTTTGCAAGTAAGATGTAAGGTGGGGAACCCTGGAGAGAGAATTGTACAAATTGAACACGACTAATGCAATGGGCAAGCATCGATCTAGCTATCTGTACATACTATACTAGCAGGCAAGTTAAGATTGATTGTTGTTAGCTAGCGTTGGTGTAAATAGATAAAACGTTAGCTAGGTAAGTTATCTGTAGCTAACTAACCCAGCTCACCTAACTACTAGTAGTAACAAATTGAACTTCTCTTCGCTAAGGTGAATGAACACAGTTGCTGCCCAATACTACAATGATGTCAATATATCTCTGGTTAGCTAGCTAAGATAGCTTTTGTTACATTAGTTAGCTAGCCAAAAAACGTTACTGGTGTTGTATTGGAGAGCATATACCACGATCGGCAAGACGAAGGTTGGATACCAAACAGTACCCCCCCGTAGCTTCTCAAAAATATGCTTGGAGAACCTCTATAGCGAACGAATAAAAATCGTGTTGCTACAGTATACTGTTAGCTAGATAGCGTAGTGGTTTCACCATGTGAGCCAGCCAGACGCCATCCTGAGTAATAATTGGCCAACCGGTATCCCACAGCGACGGGTTACAGCGTTTGCTTCAAAGTTAGCAAGCTCATTTTGCAGTTACCTACCTTATATTAGTTACAAATACCTAAAATATGCATTTATTCAATTAACGCAACCTGGATACAAAATATTAACTGTAGCTCAGGCTAGACTGCCCAATTTTTTTTTTTTGGGGGGGGTGAGGTTATCGATAAAATAGGATGGACAGTAAATACCTTCACGGAGTTCACGCATGCTCAGTTGTTCGCGTAGCTAGCTGCTAGCGTAGACAGCTAACCATGCATCCACCAAAGAGAACATTAGCTCGAAATGTCATTATTTAGTCGATCCCCAAATAATGCAATTATATAACTACACAATCGTGTAATCTGAACGTGATGTTAACATGCTACCCACCATTCAATTTCAAAGCGTGTATTTATGGTTAGCTAGCTCGCTTGCATGATGCTAGCCTAACCGTCACATCCGGTCCCTACCGCCTGGCCTGGACGAGACATAACGCAATACATGTTCCTGATACGTTAGTCAAAATAACTGTTTATAAATTATATTAAATGCAATGCACCATTCCAACAACCGATAGCAGTGACACGATTGCCAGCATCCTGCAAAGGTAAACCGCGTCTCTGTTGTTTCTACTGGACAGATGAACGCTTAGGGAGCGTCTGTATAATGTCGGAAACGTCGAGGTGCGTAGCTAGTTAGGGGCCTACCTACTAAAAATGTCTGGGTAATACATTGTCTAATCTTAAACTAATTCTATTTATTTCAGTATTATTATCTCATATGTGTTGGCATATTTAGTACTACTCAACCCCTTCTGCAAATGTCCCATACCAGGTTTAAGTGAATATCTAGCTAATAATGCATCTGAAGTCTGGACTATGCATGACAAATGACTGATGATGCTGTAGTTAAGACTTAAGATTGCAAGAATACTAATAGCCTAATGATATTAATAGAAGTTACAGACAGTAGCCTATTTTCTATTAATTTCTTCAACTGTCATCTGTTTTCGGACTCTTTTTCAAGCAACTCCATGACACTGAATCCAGTGTCCCTTGAGAAGCAGCAATCTACTGTCAAGGGTGAGAGATGCTTACACAGGTGAGCAGCACCCATGCCCAACGGGTGTTGTCTTTTCTGAATGAGCAGAGGGGTCTTGGCTGGTTCTGTGATGCCAAGCTGACTGTAGGAGGAGATGGGAGGGCATACAATGCCCATCGCAACATCCTGGCCTGTTTTAGTAAGCTTTTCCAGGAATCTGAGCCAACCACTACCATGGTTAAGAAGGTCTCCCTCCCAAAGGAGTGCCCCACTGACGGCCTGGAACTACTTCTCGACTTTTTCTACACAGGGAAGTTGAAGCTTGACTCTCTGAATCTGGACAATGTGCAACAGGCTGCAGACAGCCTATGTGTACCAGATGCGCTCGCCCTCTGTCAGCAGTTCGCCACAGAAGGGACAGTCTCTCCAGAAGAACCTCAGTCTGCAGATCTTCTTGGTGAAGATGATGGCCTAATCTCACCTGTAACTTCTACTGAAACCAAGGTCCCCCTAAAAAGGGGGAGGCCCCCCCAAAAAAGAGGGAGGCCCAAAAAATCCCAAACCCCTAGTAGCGGCTTAAGTAAGAAGGATCCTCCAGAAGCAACCGCCACCACAACTCGCTCTGGGCGTAAGGTGAAGGTCTCCAGAAGGCTGCTTGGAGAGGGCCCCAGGCCGCAGCTCCTGCCCCAGGGGACCACCAGCAGGGGAACACCACAACTAGTTATCAGCCTCCCTCAGCCTACAGATACAACAGAGGTAGGCTAGAATACGTAACCTTATCCTAAAGTGTTAACGTAAGAATAGATTAGGAGGATATGTTCCTACAGATTTGTAGATTTTATACTAGAACTATAAAGTAGGCCAGGGATAGGCAACTAGATTTAGCCGCCGGACGGTTTTTGTCAGAGCAAATGGTCGGGGGGCCGGAACATATTTATAAGAATTTGTACACTGCAAATTGGCCACAACTATGCCCAAAAAGAGATTGTATTTGAAAAGAATTTCATACCTTATTTCTGTTAAGACACAATCATGTCTCTTTTTTTTTATTCATGGGAATACTTGGGAACAGATTTCCTAAATTAGATATATTTTTTAGCTGAATTCCTGGTGTTTTCCCCCAAAACCTTTTTTATAATAATAATTTACTAAAAACTTTGGCGGGGCCAAAGAAAATCACTCATAAACCGGTTTTGGCCCGCGGGCTGCCTGTTGCCGACCCCTGCAGTAGGCCTATACCTTACTGCAAGTGCTTAGGCTATAACTACAATATGATGGATAATGCATGAAATATTGTGTCTCCCAGTTACAGGTGGATGGGCCAGAAGATGTGATGAATGACAACAGAGATGATGATTCATTGTGTTTGTTTATTTCACAGGTAACAGACATGGTCACTGGCATTGTACCAGATGTTAGCTATAAAGCTAATTCTCATTTGCAGCCTCATGATGATGATGACGAGGATGATGGTTTGATGGAGGGGGTGGATGAGGACACTGATGAAGAGTATGTGCCCCATGCCCTACCGACTACCACCTCCAGCCCCCAAGGCAGACGTAAAGGACCAGGTAAAGCTGTCAATAAAGAGAACAGCGAGGAGGTGGCCAAGGGCTCCAAAAAGGGCTCTGTTCAGTGCCCCACCTGCAATAAGACCTTCCTCAGCAAATACTATCTCAAAGTACACAACAGGTATGCATCTCACTGCTATCACGTTGCATTGACTTTGCATTGATTCTGTCTTTATTATACAATCTTTTGTTTTTAAAGGTTGGTCCTGTTGAGATAAAAATATCTTGCAAGAGAGACCTGAATAATGAAAAAGACTGGTATTATTGAGTGACTGGTGTTGGTGTGTTATTTATGTTCTTCCACTGTTCACCAGGCGTCATACGGGTGAGAAGCCCTTTGCATGCTCTAAGTGTGGGAAGAGGTACTACAGGAAGGAGAATCTGATGGACCACCAGGCCCGGAACTGCAAATGTGGTGAAAAAGTAAAAGCGGTGAGTGATCAGCAGGACTAAAGTCATGTCCGCTAGTCATCAAAAGGAAGAAAAGTGAGCATAAAGGGGAGGGACTACCATGACTTGTCCAATAAGAAATGCTTATTTTTGTTTTCGGTTGTAAAACATTTTGACACTGTGTGCCCTAAATTATACAATACCTTACATTTTCCCTCATGCACTGTATGTGTGTATTCTTGTTGTTACTACAGGTGCACAACTGCCTTCAATGCCCCATGTCATTTGACAGAGTGGTGGATCTACGGCTACACACGGTCTCCCATACAGGGGAAATGCCCAATAAGGTCCAGCATCTACCACCTCACACCCTTGAACACGCCCACAGGACAGTAAACATCAGGGTTGGTGTCAAGTCTGAATTGAGTTGCGAATTGCTCTTTAATTCCAACCCAATTCTTGAATTTGTATTGGCCACACACCACAGGAAGCATCATTTGAATTGAATTTGAATTAAAGGAAGTAGAATTTTATTCAATGAAATTCTAATCATTTATTCTACACGTCACCATAGTAATGATTATTTTGACATCATGTACTGTATGTTTACCAATACCATGTAGCATAAGGTTGAAACATTTTCATTTGTAAAACTCATTCTCCTAAAACAATTGTAAATCATTACAGTGATTTGGAAATATTCTAAGATCAGGTTGTCTATAATAATTCATGAATTTGTTTTTAAATATATGAACAAAAATACATTTCCCAGATTACGTTAGATCAAACACTGCAATATGGAAGGGAACAATCTAACAACTCATGTCAAAGAAAAATAATCAAACTAATATTTAAAATGGTATGTGTATTCTTTGCATTAATTATGTGGCATATCCTTTTGATAAAACATTAGTCAAATGAATTAGAGTCATGTTTCACATCTCAGTTGAATTAGTTTGAATTGCTTTGAATAAAATTATACTTCCCCCAGTTCAAATTCAATTCAAATTCTGCTTCCTTTGGGGTGTGGCCAATTTAAAATGAATTGTTTGAATTGAATTAATATATTCCAAATTGACCCCAACCCTGGTGAACGCGTCATTAATTTACATTTGAAGACTTCTCTCTCTAGTGTGCTTTGTATCAAACGCATATTGACATATTATCGCTTGATCTTGTATCTATTTCAGTGTACGTCATGCTCGGAACAGTTTATGCGTAAAAAAGATTTGAGAAATCATGAAATCAAAATCCACGGTGCACCCAAACCACATGCAGTAAGTCTTCTCTCTTTCATTTGCGTTAATTGGTCGGCCTTTTCCTCTATTCAAACCTTTTTTGCTTCTGCATTGTCGTCTAACCTGTGATTTTAATATTTCCCACAGTGCTCTCTGTGCAGCAAAGCCTACCTGTCTAAAACGGAGGTGCGTCTGCATGAGGCTTCCAAGCATCGAGGCGAGAAGCTCTTTGTGTGTGAAGAGTGTGGCCATCGAGCCTCCAGCCGAAACGGCCTGCAGATGCACATCAAAGCCATTCACAGGTGGGGCCGAGACTGGGCATGGTAGTGGGTGAGGAGTTTGTTACCGTGGGGGAGCTAGACTGTTTGACTTAACCGATATAGCCTACTGTCGTATAATGTGAAGTAATGTATCAAATAATGTGATGTCCCTGTTTGTTTGTCTCACTTTCTCAGAAATGAGCGTCCATTTGTGTGTGAGTACTGCAACCATGCGTTTACCCAGAAGGCCAACCTCAACATGCACCTGCGCGTTCACACTGGAGAGAAGCCCTATCAGTGCCACCTCTGTGGGAAGACCTTCCGGACACAGGGTAAGAACTGCCGTCCTCTCTCTAGGCCCTGCAGATACCATAGCAGGACACACCCATTTCTAACAACGAACATAGTTGCACAGGTCCTACAGTATGATTTAGTCTCATAGTTATCATTTAGCTAGACTAAAACACACTCTGTCTCTCAGACTAACCCATAAACTCTCACATTAACATCCAGTGAGCTCTCACACTGCCTATTCCAACGCTTAAACATTGTGCTTGTGCCGATGCCTATGTGTGTGTTTGTATGTCATTCCAGCCAGTCTTGACAAGCACCATCGCACCCACACGGGAGAGCGGCCTTATAGCTGTGAGTTCTGTAACCAGCGCTTCACAGAGAAGGGCCCGATGCTCCGCCATGTCGCCAGCAAGCACCAGGACGACCGCCCTCACTGCTGTAAGATATGTGGCAAGACCTTCAAGGGTGAGAGAGGAACTGTCATGGTTGACAAGAGATTGTGGCATCACTGATGATACTACCTTTTCAGTTGAAATAATATTTTCTGTTATGTTTTAATCTAATCAGTAGATTTCTTCCTGAAAAGATTCAATCCTGACTTTAGTTGAACAAAATGCAGCAAAACACGTTTACTGTATGTTTTCTTATTGTCTTGTTTGTTAAATCCTCCAGCCATCGAGCAGCTCCGCGTCCATGTGCGTCGCCATCAGGGCATGAGGAAGTTTGAGTGCGAAAAGTGTGGCTACAAGTTCACCAGACAGGTAAGCCATGCATTTCCAGTGTGCTAGCTTGGTTCCTCAAATTTCCATGCATGTTTAATGCTCACCCAGCCACTGAGGGGACAAATGAAGCTGTATAAAATTTGAATTGAATACCGAAGTATCTCCTCTATTCCTCCAGGCCCACTTACGACGTCATATTCAGGTCCACAACCGTACAGAGAACTACAACCCGCGGGAGAGGAAGCTACGGAACCTGATAGTAAAGGATGAGGGTTCGCAGGAGGAGGATGAGACTAGCCCCTCACCAACACCACCCACTGAGAAGGGGACACCTGAGGGTCTGGCACCTGTCTCTGCACCCAGTGTCCCTCTTCCTGTCTTTGGACCTGGACTCAGCGTGTCTGGACCTGGAACTTTACCAGGAGCCAGTGACATCCTCAGGGTGATTATCCAGCCCCTGGTGGAGGAGGTGGTGTCCAGCCAAGGGCAGATGGTGGTGGGCTTTAACCAGGCTGTGGTGGGGCATGGGCCTGGCCAGTTGGAGGTAGGCTTAACCCAGAGCCAAGGTGTGGTAGGCCAAGGCCAGGTAGAGGTGGGCCTTACCCATGGCCAGGTCGGCTTTCCCCAGGTTGGGGTGGGACAGGGGCATGGCCAGGTGGAGGTGCTCTCCTCCCAGGGTTTGGGTGTGGTGGGGCATGGTTTCATTGTGACAGATGTGATGGACCAGACTCTCCTGGTGGCAGGAGACTACCCCATCCCTGAGACCACGGTGGATCTAGAGGACATACGGGAGGATCCTCCTGCTAAGAGCAAGGCCTGAGGCAACGTATTGTGACGTGGAATCTACTTGGGAAAATACATGGGATTTGAAAAAAGTAATTAACTGTTGTTTTGAGGGTGAAATTTCAACCACAGGATTATGTCATCATAGTAATCAAATTTCAACATAGTATAAAATCTGTTGAATTTGTACCTTTAAAACAACGTCAGATCTTCAACGTTATCTCCACTATCAGGAAAAATAAACAACAGGCTGGGCAGCACCTAGTGGAGAATCTATCTACAGCAGGGCTGACCAAACTGGGGCTTGTTTTAGTTTTTTTTTTTAAATGTATTTATTTTTTACAAAGTCAGTCGGGGTCTCAACTTACTGTTTAGAGATACCATAGTAGAATACAAAATGTGCAATTTCAATAGTTTTCTTCTTGTTATGTCAGTCACTGACAGTCAATCAATTAGCCCATGTCAGCTAACATTTTATAGATTGCTAGGTAAGTCAGTCTAGCCAGCTATCTAAATCTTGTTGTAATCATGGCCGAGTTACTGACCGGACACCCAAGGCATGTGCCCAGGGGCCCTGACCTCCAATGGGCCCCCATTGATTTTTGTTAGTCACTCTCACACAGATATCATAAGAACATGCAGGGAATTCACATAAAAATTGCTACATTTTCTCTCCATCCCATGGCAAAATGAGTAGAATTGCATTCAATTAGTTTTGCTTTCAATTAGTTTTAAAACTGCAAACTGTTCTTTCTGCCCCATGAAAAAATGTGTATAATTGCAGAAAGCCCTGATTTAAAACGGCAACATTTTCTCCACGCCCCAAGGAAAGTGTGTCGGATTGCAGGACGTTAACTTTAAAGTAGCACATTTTTCTCTCTGCCCACCAATAGAGGGGCCACTAAAAGGTTTTGCCTTTGAGATGGGTAAAAATCTTTCATGGGGCCCCCAAAATGCTAGGGCCCTGCACATTTGCAAGTTATTAGCGTTATGAACATAGAAAGTAATACATCTTTAATGCTGGCAATCAGAATGTGTTGTTTGGTGTCAAGTTATATGGCTACAATTTGGTTAATGTTTGAAATGTATGTATATGATTACAAAAAAGCAATTGTTTTAAGACCCTAAAAAGCGATTGTTTAAATTGTTATATTTCTAAATAAATTATGTCTATTTGTTCAGCCCACCATTCAGATTATACTTTGGCCCACCAAGCCCAAAAGTTTGAGGACTCCTGAACTACAGCTACCCTTTAGTCTCCCATCCAGGGTTTTAACCAAGCCTAGCGCTGCTTAGCTATGATATTTGTCACTATTACCAATGCGCTATCTAGAGAATGATTGTTGAGAGATCTAAATAGATTCACTGTTGCTATCGAAGTCATTCATTAATTTGTAGACAAACTGGAATTAATGCCAGACTAAGTCAACACAGATGGAACTAGCCAAGCAGAAGATAAATCTCCTTCAAATGTTGACATTTTGTGTTTTCAAACAAACACAATTCAATATTACTTTTCTAATACAGTAAATAGCCTAAATTTAAGGCCATTTTACAAACTAATGTAACATTCAAATTAGTAACACATCCATGGCCACATTTTGAGGTTACTGTAACTTTACATTTCTTCTTATGTAATCATATAAAGCATGCATTTTCAAGATACAGATAACTGCCAAACTAATGGAAACACTTGAGTAAATGAAGGTAAGTGTGCTTCCTGAGTTAATTAAGCAATTAATATGCCATCATGCTTAGAGTCATGTATAAAAATGCTGGGCAGGTTATTATTTTGGCTCCCATGGCTATGCCCCCACAGGATGACAATGGCACCATCCACAGGGCACGAGTGGTCACTGAACGGTTTGATGAGCATGAAAAATATGTAAACCATATACCATGGAGTGTCTCAGTCACCAGATCTCAACCCAATTGAACAATTTTGGGAGATTCTGGATCGGCACCTGAGAAAGTGGTTTCCACCACCATGAACAAAACACCAAATTATGGAATTTTCATGAAAGAATGGTGTCACATCCATCCAATAGAGTTCCAGCCACTTGTAGAATCTCTGCCACGGTGCATTGAAGCTGTTCTGGGTTGTGGTGTCCCAATGCCCTATTAAGACACTTTATGTTTGTGTTTATTTTGGCAGTTACCTGTACCATGCATAGGCCAGTGGGGATGTTCACAAGTGCTGTTATAATCTGCCAGAATCTTGAACAGCATTGATCACTTGCGCCATGTACTTTTAATGTCATCTCAACTGCAATCCAGGTCATTTGGTTCTGCTATTAGATGATAACCCAATCTGTTGTATAAATAAACAGAAAATCTGACATGTGCTTTTAAATGGTTGAAAGCATAGTGATGGATATTTGGGTGACAACTAAACCAAAAATCAGACATTGTTTTTCCATTGGAATTTGGTGGTGCTTGTAGATGGTTGAAAGCATAGTGATAACACATTGGAAATTCCAACTAACTTTAGACTGGGTGAATATAGGTCGTAATGTCATTGATCAACGTTATCAACTAATTATACAATTATCTGCGCTGAAATGACGTGGTGTGCCCGGCACAGTGGGTATTGCAGTAGCCATGTTTGTCTAAATGAATGGCACACTTGGAGAGTTGCGCTGTACAGAAGAACCTCACCCAGTGGAAGCCTCTACTCAGCCCAGTAGACTATGAAACCCCTCGAGACATTTCCCTACTCTGTGGACTTCATATTCATTTTGCCTGTGCATGGGGTCTGACAATGAACTACAACTTGTTTTAGGCTGCTTCCAGTCATCACTGGCCAGGCCATCATTGTAAATTAGAATTTGTTCTCGTCTCACCTTGATAAATAAAAGGTTACATTTAATACTTAAGTAATTTAAGGTTATGTATTAAGGTTTTTATTAAGTTCGTGTTTTTACACGTACATCAGTGATGAGACAAATCAAGCCAATAGGTCAGTTTGTGAGAAGTGAATGTAAATGAATGGGAGTGTCTTGCATCAACAAGTCAAGCAGTAACCAGAACTAAGTAACAGTCCTGCCTGCAGTTTTATTGTGATAACACTCACTGTAAGGACATCACTACAGTATACCAACCCAAAAATGTTTGAACACAAACAACTTGTATGAAAACGAAGAAAACACAAAAAACATAATAGCATAAGGTAAGTAAACAATACTAAAAATGACTTTAGTCAAACAATGTTACAGAAATAAGCTGAGAATATGTTATTACTTCCAGTTGACAGTGGTTGTTTTACCATGACCTATTTTCATATGTACCTGTGCCTCCTGTTGCAATGGAAAAAAACGAACATTATCAGAAATAACACTACAAAAACATATACATTTTCATAAATAAAATTAAACCACTAATAAAATAAAGCATCTATAATGAAGGCAATCTTCAAAGAAAATATATGACCAGTAATTCATGCAGGCTACATTGGTAGTCATGCCAACAAAGTCTGAAACAGTCAGTCCGGATGAGGGAGAGGAAAATGGTGATCAGCATCTGATAGAATATTGTCATTAGCCCCATTTATACCTGCATCCTTTGTCCTGATCTTGTCCACATTCTGATTGTGCACACATTTTGAGACAGGTGTAGATAATCAAAAGACACATTGTGATCTGATTGTGATCAGATCATCCTGCCTACCTCCAGATGTAGTAAGACACACATTGTGTCTGGATATCTTACAAGTCTAGACAGATCTGGACAGAGAAACCATTTATATAATAATTATTCCGCCCTCTGAAAACATTGACAGGTGGGACCATTAACTGATTAGATCAACATGTCTTACAATAAATCAATATTATTTTGAAAGAATAGCTATGAAATCATTTGTATATAAAGGAAGGGACCAGAAAATCTGGTCACAATGCCGACACAGTGGGAAAGGTGACACCTAGACAGTCAAAGGTGACACCTGAATGCATTCAACCGTAATGTGTCGTACGTATTTAACCCAACCCCTCTGAATCAGAGAGGTGCAGGGGGCTGCCTTAACGTTCAAGGCGACTGGGGAGCAGTTGTTATTGTTGGTGCCTTGCTCAAGGGCAGAAAAGCAGATTTTCCCACTTTGCCAGCTCAGGGATTTGAAAAAGTGACCTTTCAGTTACTGGCCCAACGCTCTTAACCTCTAGGCTACCTGCTGCCCTGGACGAATAACAGACATTTTAAAACCACGTGTAGACACGTTTCTTGAAATGTTTGCACAATCAGAATGTAGACAAGATCAGGACAAAGGACCCATGTTAGCACCAGGTATAAAACAGGGATATAGAAATAGAATGAGAACTAATCTACGGAATTTATCAGCCCAGTCCGAGTTGCATCATATGCAACCATGTTCTGATTCCCCCTTTGGTTCCATAACAGGTTCCTAGCAGTATAGCTCTGGACAAATCTCCAGATACATCTCTCAACGGTTATCAAATCTGGTTTAGTGCTGAAAAACCTTTTTGTGGTTGTGTTGGCTTTTGGAATGTATGGGCTCATGCTATTGATTCTGAAGGATGATGTTGGCTCTCACTCTAAACAACCGAAAAGTGGAAAACAGCTCCATAGTTACTTGATTATGTAAAAAAAAATATATACAACCATAATCAAGACGAAACACTACTACTGCCTGCCATAGATGCCCATGTATGGGGCAGCTTGTGCTTTCCCCAACATGAGACCTTCATACCCAGCCAGTCTATTAGTCCAGTCAATAATAGACAAACTGATCGTGAGCTATGACAGAGTGGCAGGCAAGTAAATAACAAGGGGATGACAAACTGCACACATGCTCTGTCACAGAAGTGGCACAGTGTAATGTAATGACAGTCCTATAGTGATCATCCATGCAGGACAATTTGATCATTATAAGCAGTTCATCACTATAACCGCATTCACTATAAGCAGAGTGCACTATAACGTTTTTCTACCGTCTATCTGTAGTATCATAATGAGGTGTATGTTTTCACAGTAAACCTAAAATGGCACTAATGGTTGAAACAGGATGATATCCCCTGAACCATTAGTCCATGTAGTGTGTTACACTGGGTTGACGTCGTGGTTCTGGTTGAGATTGAGGTTGTGGTTGTGCAGGGCCTGGTTGCGGTGGTGTCGGTGCAGGTGGATGGAGTTGGCCTCGGGCAGGTCGATGGGTTCGAAAGTGTTGGATACGGCGGGCATGAACTGGCGGAAGATACTGACACTGCCATGCCAGAAGGTGGGCTGGGGCAGGCGGCCCGTGGGGGTCCAGGTACGGGTTGAGGGGTCGTAAGCTTCCACCACGTCAGACAGCTCAAACGTGTTGTCATAGCCACCAGACACGAAGAGACGACCGCCCAGGGCTGCCACACTGCCTCCTACATGGACCTGAAGAAGGTAAAAATGTTATTATCAGTTGAGAATATGCCAATCTTAAAACAAAACTTGTGTAGTCTGCAATTACAGATACACATGCATTACATATGTTGATAAGAAATACTATTGTCAAGGCTGATGGAAAAAGTGTGTCAAGCCATAAGTCTTAACACCTCGAGTGTGTTACATACCTGTGTCATGGGACTGATCTTGTCCCATCCATTCTTCTGAGGGTTATAGACGTCGACCTCTGCCGAGTCATCCCTAGAACGCAAGAATCTACAGTGAGAAATGTCACGCCTAGGCAAAATCATATACCATTCATCCTCCTTTTGTCTGTTTGCTGATGATAGGCAGTTTTTTAAACATTAGAACAGAATAATTAACCTGTATGTAATACCACATTATGTAGAGTTCATTTTTTTATCTCATCCAACTGTTATAAAGTTGATCCCATTGAGATTAAAAACATTTTTTATAAAGTGGCACATTCCTGTCCATATTCTCCTCACCTGACAAAGTATATGAGCCCATTGAGAGTGACCGTTTTGGGAGCGAAGGACCACGGCGGCAGCTCGCCACAGTTGACTAGGGTCCATCGATTGGCTTCCGAATCATAGCACTGGATGGCCATGTTATCCTCCCCAGTGGTGGTCATGGAGCCAATGGCGTAAAGGCGCCCCCTGCAGGGGGTGGTGGAACAGTTGTCCATGGCGTGCAGCATGGGGGGCAGGGCCTCCCAGCAGTCCAGCGCGTGGTCATAGCGCTCCGTGCTGTCTGGCGCCACCACGTACAGCTGGCCCTTGAGGACACAGGAACTGTGGTACTCCCGGGCTTTCAGCATGGGCGACACCTCGGTCCACTCATTGACGCTGGAGTTGTAGCGCCACACGCCGTCATAGAGTCGTGAACCGTCAGATCCTCCTAAGGACAGGAGAGAAGGGTGTCAGAGATGGAAGAGATCCACAAAAATACAAGTAGCTACAGTGCATTCGGAAAGTACTAAGACCCATTGATTTTTCCATATTTTGTTACGTTACAGCCTTGTGCTAAAATGAATTAAATAAAACATTTTCCTCAATCTACACACAATACCCCATGATGACAAAGTGAAAACAAGTCTTTAGAAATGTTTGCAAAAATAAATAAATGAATAACTTATTTACATAAGTATTCAGACACTTTGCTGTGAGACTCGAAATTGAGCTCAGGTGCATCCAGTTTCCATTGATCATCCTTGAGATGTTTCTACAACTAGGAGTCCACCTGTGGTAAATTCAATTGATTGAACATGATTTGGAAAGGCAGACACATGTATATATAAAAGGTCCAACAGTTGACAGTGCATGTCTGAAATGGAAGAAGTTTGGAACCATCAAGACTCTTCCTAGAGCTGGCCGCCCGGCCAAACTGAGCAATCCGGGGAGAAGAGCTTTGGTCAGGGAGGTGAACAAGAACCCGATAGTCACTCTGACAGATCTCCAGAGTTTCTCTGTGGAGATGAGAGAACCTTCCAGAAGGACAACCATCTCTGCAGCACTCTACCAGTCAGGACTTTATGGAAGCCACTCCATAGTAAAAAGGCACATGACAGCCCGCTTGGAGTTTGCCAAAAGGCACCTAAAGACTCTCAGACTATGAGAAACAAGATTCTCTGGTCTGATGAAACCAAGATTGACCCTTTGGCCTGAATGCCAAACGTCATATCACTACGTGACACCATCATTACAGTGAAGCATGGTGGTGGCATCATGCTGTGTGGATGTTTTCAGCGGCAGGGACTGGGAGACTAGGGGAAAGATGAACAGAGCAAAGTACAGAGAGAGATCCTTGAAGAAAACCTGCTCCAGTGCGCTCAGGACCTCAGACTGGGACGAGGGTTCACCTTCCAACAGGACAATGACCCTAAGCACACAGCCAAGACAACACATGAATGGCTTCGGGACAAGTCTCTGAATGTCCTTGAGTGGCCCAGCCAGAACCCGGACTTCAACCCGATCAAACATCTCTGGAGAGACCTGAAAATAGCTGTGCAGCGACGCTCCCCATCCAACCTGACAGAGCTTGAGAGAATCTGCAGAGAAGAATGTGAGAAACTCCCCAAATGCAGGTATGCCAAGCTTGTAGCATCATACCCAAAAAGACTTGAAGCTGTAATTGCTGCCTAAGGCGCTTTAACAAAGTACTGTGTAAAGGGTCTGGTGACCCATGTAAAATGGGATATTTTTAATTTTTTATATACATTTGCAAAAATGTCAAGTCTGTTTTTGCATCGTCATTATGGGGTATTGTGTGTAGATTGATGAGAAAAACGATTTAATCAATTTTAGAACAAGGCTGTAACGTCACAAAATGTGGAAAGAGTAATGGGGTCGGAATACTTTCCGAATGCACTGCGGTGCTTATTGAAAACCCTTTGCTGTTCGAGCAGAAATCCCCAAGAGGTCAACCTGACATGAGATCTGGGCATCAGCTTTATGCGGAAGTGGCCCTCCACAATATTTGCAGTTTTTTACATGATGAATAACTTGGAAACTGAATAACGATACGAGTCCACCAGACATCCCACCAGGGGTCTTTTCACAAATCCAGAACAAATTCAAGAAAGCGTACAGTATTATACAGAGCCATTATTGCATGAAACTCCGTTCCATCTCATATTTTTCAAATGACAGCAAACCTGGTTTCAAAAAACAGATAAAGCAACACCTCATGGCACAACAATTTGACCTAGATTTTTTGTGTGTATGTATGATAGTTTGTGTGTATGTATTGATATAGGCTACGTGTGACTTATTAAAAATTGATGTAGTTCTGTCCTTGAGCTGTTCTTGTCTATTAAAGTTCTGTATTATGTCATGTTTCATGTTTTGTGTGGACCCCAGGAAGAGCAGCTGCTGCTTTCGCAACAGCTAAATGGGGATATACAATTTCAATACTTTAATCAAATGCAATATCTTCTTTCAGTTTCCTGGCCATGTGCTGTACTCACATTCTGTGTCCGTATGTAGTTTCACCTTGTAGATGTAATGACAATATTGCCACAAGGACATTGAATCAAAGGTACCCTACTAAATCAACCTGTCAGCATGAAGACACCTTTCATAAAACCAGCCCATTCCCCAACCATGTGTTCTGTGCTGCAGCCATATGCGCCTTCTGCCAGCGATGGTACGGTATGAGAGCACTACTAATGATTTATGACCCCTATCACTGACCAGAATTACAGGCAGCGTTCGAGGGCCTGGGATATTTTCTCAGTGGAAACACTGTCTTTTCCTGAACCTGAAGGCCACTCGGTAATGATGATTGCCCCTCATTTAGACCTGGGTTCAAGTAGCCTACTATTTAAAATCACTTCCAATATGTTATCTGTGCTTGATTGAGCTTGTCTGGCTTAACAGACAAGCTCAAAATGGCAGTCCCAAAATGGCAAACCCTGCATGTCTAGCACTACAGGCAGCTTCAAATACATACTCAAAGTATAATACAGATTTCAAATTGTATTTGAACCAATGATGTACACTACCGTTCAAAGGTTTAGGGTTAGACTTAGAAATGTCATTGTTTTTTAAAGAAAAACGTTTATGTGTTTTATTCCCATAAAATAACATCAAATTGATCAGAAATACAGTGTAGACATTGTTAATGTTGTAAATGACTATTGTAGCTGGAAATGGCTGATTTTTAGATGGAATATAGGTGTACATAGGCCCATTATCAGAAACCATCACTCCTGTGTTCCAAATGGCACGTTGTGTTAGCTAATCCAAGTTTATAATTTTAAAATACTAATTGATCATTAGAAAACACTTTTGCAATTATGTTAGCATAGCTGAAAACTGTTGTCCTGATTAAAGAAGCAATAAAACTGGCCTTCTTTAGACTAGTTGAGTATCTGGAACATCAGCATTCGTGGGTTCGATTACAGGCTCAAAAATGTCCAGAAACAAAGAACTTTCTTCTGAAACTCATCAGTCTATTCTTGTTCTGAGAAATGAAGGCTATTCCATGCGAGAAATTGCCAAGAAACAGAAGACCTCGTACAATGATGTGTACTACTCCCTTCACAGAACAGAGCAAACTGTCTCTACCTAGACCAGAAAGAGGAGTGGGAGGCCCTGGTGCACAACTGAGCAAGAGGATAAGTACATTAGAGTGTCTAGTTTGAAAAACAGACACCTCTCACAAGTCCTCAACTGGCTGCTTCATTAAATAGTACCCGCAAAACACCAGTCTCAACGTCAACAGTGAAGAAGTGACTCCAGGATGCTGGCCTTGTAGGCAGAGTTCCTCTGTCCAGTGTCGGTGATATTTTGCCCATCTTATTTTTATTGGCCCGTCTGAGATATTGCTTTTTCTTTGCAACTCTGCCTAGAAGGCCAGCATCCTGGAGTCACTTCTTCACTGTTGACATTGAGACTGATGTTTTGCGGAGGAGTATTTCTGTCTGTAATAAAGCTCTTTTGTGGGGAAAAACTAATTCTGATAGGCTGGGCCTGGCTACCCACTTGAGAGCCAGGCCTACCCATGGCTGCACCCCTGCCCAGTCATGTGAAATCCATAGACTAGGGCCTAATTCATTTATTTCAATTAACTGATTTCCTTTCGTTGAAATTGTTGCATGTTGCGTTTATTTCTGTTCAGTATAATTTCAAAACGATGCATTAAGGTAATCATAGTATAAATGTGGAAAACTAAATGTAGACATTAATAACTGCATTTCTATATCTTCCAAAATACTTTTTACAATAGTGGGGGGGTGCCAAGATGGAGGAACAGTGGCTCTAAACAGTGTCAGTCATCTAGTGTATATATAAATATTTGATGTGAATCCAGATCTGTCTCTCAGTGATGAGCCCATGGACCACTGCTGCAGTCTTAGCAGGACACCATATCCCTCCCGCCTAGCTAACTTACCTCAATTCTCTTCTCTCTCACATAGAGCAAGAGTAGCTGGCTGCTGTGGTTTATTTATACTCACACTGCCTGCCTGCTATTTCATAAGATGCAAAATGGCTGGAAAGCTGCAGAGCATTCTGGTAACAGAGTGACTAAGACACCACACAGCAACGGTAACCACTTATGTACACTGCAGTCCATTGTAAAGTTAAACTCAATGTAGATTATAGCTGGATACAATGTGTTTAAACATATAGCCTGTGTTACATCTTAAAGATGTTATGCTGCTTTATCCAGTAAAATCAAACTCCAATACCTTTTATACTTTGTCACATGTAAAACTACTTATTACCCTTCATAAATCCATTATAAAGTATACCTCAATGATAAGTGTTACCAAAACATAAATAGTGTGTGCAAGAGTGTACAGTATGTCAAGGCATTGTCAACTTACCTGTGACATACATATCGTTGCCCAGGGCAGCTATACTGTAGCCCCCTCCCAGGTGATCAGGGAACTCAGCAAGATAGCGCCACTGTCCAGTCTGAGGGTTGTAACAGTCCACAGTGACCAGCTCGTCGCAGTCCTGGTCACAGCCTCCCACCACCACCAGGATCTCAGCCAGTCCGGTTGAGGGCCGTGGCCGCATGCGTTGGCAGGGTCTGTCGTGGCGGTCGTACTCACACGACTGGAAGCTCCGGGCCTCGCTCACCATTCTCAGGCAGGAGGGGGAGAGGTAGACCAGTGGGTCGCTCTCCACGTGGGCGAGTAGATAAAACCGGCGCACGAAGGGTAGTCTGACCTGCTGCAGCAGCTCGGGCCAATAGTGGAGCCGCCTCTGTAGGTCTGCTTTGATCCAGCGCACCGCAATCTGATAGGCCGTCTCCTCCTTGTCCACACACAGCGCGTCGTCCGACACAAACTCCAGCAAACGTTTCCAGGGCAACCGCTCAAAGTCCTTGCCTTTGGCCAGATCCACAATGTTCTTGAGGACAAAGCGGCGTGCGCTGACGGCTAGATCGCGGCAAGCGTAGGCCTCGGCAAAGTCCTGGATCTCCAGGCAGTTGGAGACGTCTAACCTCTGCTCAAGGAAGGCACAGCAGGCCTCTTTGACCGAGGGGAACTGGAACAGGTCGGCAGTCTTCAGCAGAAGATCTACATTATCCTGGGTGACTGTGACTCGGCCCGTATAACAGAAGTCCACCAGCAGGCCCAGCAGTTCAGCAGACACCTCGTGAAGGACCACACGGTCCATGGCGCTCTCTCTCAATGTCCCGGCGAACATGGCCCTGAAGTAGGTGCTGGCTGCGGCCAACACGGTGCGGTGGCAGTGGAACTCCTGGCCCTCGGCGCACAGAGTGATGTCGAAGAACTTGCGCTCAGCACGGAGCTCGTGGATCCCCCGGAGAAGGTTGAAGGCGTGGGCCGTGTCGAAGAAGGGCAGCGTGGACGGCTGCGTCTGGATCACTGGCTTCTCAGATATCACTCCTCCCTCTAACCCCCCTCTGTTCATCACCCCTCCCTCCATCTCTCTGTTTGGATATCTCAAAGAGGTTGTACTCAGAAGACTGGGTTAATCTGAAAAACAGAAACAGCATTATCATTTCTCTTACAATCACTTCTAAACGGGTTCACAGATTCAGATTCACTCACTGTACCATAACTCTTAATACATATCCTACAAACCAAAAACACAGTAAATAAGCAACACTGTAAAAATTCAACAGAGTTAGCGTTAGCAAGGCAAGCTACTTACAGAAACCGGTTGTATTTTCAACACAAATAACAACCAGCTAAATTACAGTAAAATAAACGATGAGGATCCCCCTGCCTGATGAGACCTACTGGGCAAATTAAAACAGGAAAACAACACTGTGAAAAAACAGTTGCCTGTGTTCTAGAAGGTACCACTGCAATTTGGACAGCTCCAGTGACTATGAGCAGCTCCCTGTCCGTGTTTAAGAAAGAGAGCTCTGGGTCTATAAATACACCAACAGTCAGTGTCCATTTCCACTGTGTGGGGAGGGGTGTGTGTGTGTGTGTGGAGTACGCCTAATACGTTGTGGATTACCTCAACTCCCATATCTCTGTCTGCCTAACGTACATCCTCCTATCAGCCCCCCCGAAGTTAGTTGTCAAACTAGAGCCTGCCACTGGCCTGCTGACAGTCACCCTCAGACCCAAACATTGCACTTCCTGTCATAACACCCACAAATCAGCTTGTTAAAAACTCCGGACAGACTAAAGCTACCATGTGTTCTAACCAGGCCAAACCCAAGAAATACCTACTTGACAAAAAGAAAGTCTCACTGTTCTCTGAAAACTGTTGTAAAACTATTAATCACCTAGCATGCCGCAACATAAGGAGAGCTCCCTGGTTTCGCACTGAAAAGTTATAACAAGTCTGCTCTAATAAGGAGAACATCCATGACAAGGAGGGAGTCTCAAAAGAAAATGTTACAACGTTTTAGGAGCTGGTTTAAAACTGTGAGTCACTGTGTCATGTCACAAGATTCACACATTTAAATAGAAGCCCCTGGATTCTTACTGGAAAGTTATTTCTTGCTAATGTTGCCTTTAAATCTGTAACCTTCTAGACTTAGCCTATTTCTAAGACGATTATCAGGTCAAATTGTACAATTCATATTGAACATCGACACGGAAGTTGACTCATCATCAATGCTATTCTACATGTTATGTCATTGGGGAGCTTCAACAACAACCAGTCATCTGAAGGTTCAGTAAAACCTTCATGGCTATTAGTATCCAACATGATTCCAGGTGGGATACCAGGAAAATCATGCCTACTTAAAATACACAGGTCTTTACAGAGTTGAGCTTCATAAAGGCCTTCCATTGCAAAAAAACAAAAGACGCAGTGCGTAGAACCTCAGCGGAGCACACAGCTCACATTCCACACCAGGATTCAACAATGCAGCCAGCCGTCAGTCGGTGAGCCCTGAACCAACTCCCAACTTTTTTTTTAACATTCTGAGAACGGAAGTAAACATTTTGCCAGTTCTGAGAACGTACATTTTTAGTTTGCAGGGAGGTTCTGGGAACATTTTACTATGGTTCCTTGAAAGTTTCCCTGGCAGGTTATTTGAATGTTCTAAGAACAGAAATTATAGGTTATTTGAAGGTAATTCAATAATGTTCTGAGAACATATTATTTCAATAAGACTTTTAATAACACTACTAGCTTAGTTTGGGTTAACTGTTTTGAACTTCAAGCACAGATACTGTAGGACACATGGAAATTAATTTGCTTAGACATTAATCATGTGAACAGTTTTTTTGATTGTGACACGGTACCAGTGAGATTCAAACCTATGATTTTCTGTTCTCTATCCCTGGAATTAGTCTGGTAAAGTAATGAAATGTCAAGAAAATAAAGTTGTTTTGTTTACGTTCCTTAAAACTTCTTATGGCTCCTTAACTCCTTAAAACCGTTAACGGGATCGATATGACAACAGCCAGTGAAAGTGCAGGGCGCCAAATTTAAACAACATAAATCTCATAATTAAAATTCCTCAAACATACATGTGTCTTATACCATTTTAAAGGTAATCTTGTTGTCAATCCCACCAAAGTGTCCGATTTCAAATAGGCTTTACAGCGAAAGCACCACAAACGATTATGTTAGGTCACCGCAAAATCACAGAAAAACACAGCCAATTTTCCAGCCAAAGATAGGAGTCACAAAAAGCAGAAATAGAGATAAAATTAATCACTAACCTTTGATGATCTTCATCAGATGACACTCATAGGACTTCATGTTACACAATACATATATGTTTTGTTCGATAAAGTTCATATTTATATCCAAAAACCTCAGTTTACATTGGCGCCATGTTCAGAAATGCCTCCAAAATATTGCAGAGAGCCACGTCAAATAACATAAATACTAATCATAGACTTTGATGAAAGATACATGTTTTACATAGAATTAAAGATACACTTGTTCTTAATGCAACCGCTGTGTCAGATTTCAAAAAGCTTTACGGCAAAAGCACAATATTCAATAATCTGAGAACAGCGTTCAGTCACAAAAGGAAGCCATATAGTTACCCGCCAAATTGTGCAGTCAACAAAACTCATAAAAAGCATTATAAATCTTCACTTACCTTTGCTGATCTTCGTCGGAATGCACTCCCAGGACTCCCACTTCCACAAGAAATGTTTGTTTTGTTTGGTAATGTCCATCAATTATGTCCAAATAGCTATTTTTGTTAGCGTGTTTGGTAAACAAATCCAAAGTCAGGAAGCGCGTTCACTAAAAGCAGACGAAATGTCAAAAGGTTCCGTAACAGTCAATAGAAACATGTCAAACGATGTATCGAATCAATCTTTAGAATGTTTTTAACATAAATCCTCAATAATGTTCCAACCGGAGAATTACGTTGACTTCAGATGTGCGATGGAACAGAGCTCCCTCTCATGTGAACGTGCATGGTCAGAGCATGGTCACCTCATGGCAGACCTGACTAATTCCTGTCTCCTTCGGTCCCACTTCACAGTAGAGGCATCAGACAAGGTTCTACAGACTGTTGACATCTAGTGGAAGCCGTAGGAAGTGCAAAGTCATCCATATCCCACTGTGTATTCAATAGGGGCTGGGTTGAAAATCGACCAACCTCAGATTTCCCACTTCCTGTTTGGATTTTTTCTCAGGTTTTTGCCTGCCATATGAGTTCTGTTATACTCACAGACATCATTCAAACAGTTTTAGAAACTTCAGAGTATTTTCTATCCAATGCTAATAATAATATGCATATATTAGCAACTGGGACTGAGGAGCAGGCAGTTTACTATGGGCACCTTTCATCCAAGCTACTCAATACTGCACCTGCAGCCATAAGAAGTTAAATGTGCTGAGAATGTTCAAAAGCCAAGCAACTATCCTGCACCATTCTCAGAAAGTTGTGGGAAGGTTGAATGCAAAATAAACATATGACAACCACGCTCTCACCAAGCTCTAAGAAATATATGGTTCTCAGAACGTTATGTGCTAGCTGGGTACTCTGTAACTGTACATGAACAACACTGTTTTTTGACAAACATACATGTTAGAACTATATCTGTGGGACACATAGAGAGTAGGTTAAGTGATTTCCAAAGACCCGAGAGGGGTATTAAGCAATTTACGAGTAGTGTTTACCAACCTAGAATAGCAGAGTGAAAGCGATAGCCTTCACTCAGAGCGAGAGAGAGAGCAGAGGTGGGTGGAAGGAAAGAGCAGAGGTCGGTGGACTAACTTGCTGGTACGTCAGGACCAGGAGAAGAATACAGAGAAAGTATTGTGACCATCAGGCACCATGTGACTAGAACCTACCCACCAACCCACACAGGAAGCATTTTATGTTTATTGGCAAACGTGGACGATACATGCCACCACCCTCACCACGTTTCATAACAGTAGTGGCCTGTGTGGCTGGCCCAGGAACTAGGAACTTGAATCATGCTCTATAGTTAGGGGGTTTCACCAAGGAGGTCATACTTCCTAAGATAGGGCCAACACAGTCAGTCACAGTCAGTCATAGTTCTCAATAAAAAGCCAGTCGTCATCTAATAAGTTGCTGGACTATTTTTCTTGGGTGGAAATGGGGAATGGCTGATGAGCTAAGCTTGGTAATATAGTGGTAATAGATGAATTGCTAGGTGTCATTTCCTTCTAAATACACTTGTTGACACCAATGACTGTAGGGTTGACAGTTCAAAATACCAAGAGGTAAATGTCAGACCACATGGTAACAAACAATTTGTTAAGAACATAGAAGAACAAGGCCTCACTTTCAGCCTGAAAGTCTTCTTTAGGTTATTTTTCTAGAAACATAATATGGCACACATCCTGAAGCCGCAGAGTGAAACCCTAAACAAAATGTTTTTAAAAAATCCTCCCCAGTGATCCTGGAAAGAAGTACATTGATCTCCATGAATGTGTGCCTACAGCCAAAAGAGTCATTATGTTATGAAGTATGGTTTCAGAAAGTCTTCGAATCCAGCTATGAAATGTTTATTTGGAAGCTAGGCCTATTCTGTGTACATGGTTGGGGTAAATAAAAACCAGACTGAACTGTTTTCCTTCCAGTGGGTCCAACTTCACTATTCAGCCAAAACAACAACATATTCTGTTGGCCCCCTGCTGGTAGGCCCTGGTAAACACCAAAGAAGCAAAATCCTATACCTAATTACTCTCAGTTCAAAAGCAACACCAAAACTATGGTTCCGTAAAGTGCCTAGTCATCACTTAACCTAGCTATAAATAATATAAAAAAAGAAAGAACAGTGATTAGAAACCCAGGATACATTTGAAAAAGTACTAGCCACCAGCAGGCCAATATAAGCCTGGTCGCAGATCTGTTAGTGCTCTCTAATTGCCACATCATATGGTTTGGCAAGACAGCACTAACCGAGCTAGGACCAGGCTAATATTGCACCTGGTAGGTAAATGTCCATGACAACACAGATGCTGCAGGGCCTGCATACTAGGGGCCTGGAGAACCAACAGAGTGGAGCGAGCTAAAGCGCCGGGTTCTCCACAGCTGATCCCCGTGCAGCCTGGCTTTAAAAAGAAAACAAACCCAGTCAAGCACTTTTCACATTCCATCTGGAGAGAAGAGGGACAGTTTGAGCCCTGAATGTGGTGGGGCTACTTAGATAAGAGTAACACTGGGTGGAGTGGTGGAGGTGGAGGGCAAAGCCTTGTATGCTGACTGATAGCACATTGTCTTTGCTCACCAACCTATAACCTTAAAGTACTTTTCCATAAAAGGTGAGTTCATGTTCTATTTGTCACATGCACAAGTACAGTGAAATGCGTAACTGGCAAGCCGTACCCAACAGTGCAGTATTCAATATCAAAAAAGTATAACTAATAACAAAATATAATTAATAAAAAAACACATGAAATAAGAGAGAAGCTACAGTATATACAGGGTCTGTATATACCAGAACCAAATTTACAATGTGCAGGGATACTAGAGTATTGAGGTAGATATAGGCAGGGATTAGGAGACTGGTAGCAGGATAAATAATAATAAATAGTATGGCAGCAGCATAAGTGGTGGGTGTGTGCGTGGTGAGATTGTGTAGGTACAGTGGGGAGAACAAGTATTGGATACACTGCCGATTTTGCAGCTTTTCCTACTTACAAAGCATGTAGAGGTCTGTAATTTTTTAATCATAGGTACACTCCAACTGTGAGAGACGGAATCTAAAACAAAAATCCAGAAAATCAACCAACCCAAATCCATAGTAAAAGCCAAATCCATGCAAGTGTTTCAATTTATGATACAAAGAAATGTATCAAGACTACATTACTACAATATCATAAACCCCATGGCATTAATCTTTTTTTCCCCTTTCTAGCAGTAAAGACAGTAGGCCCAGAGGTATCACGCCCATAGGGGGCACAGAGGCACATGCCCAATCAGATTTGTCCTGTTAAATAAAATAAACATTTGTTTCTTTATTATGACTTTTTTTTTCTCTCTATGAAATACTAGCTTCTAGTCACATAGCAATTTTATGAAGTTGGCTTTAGCTAGCCCAGATAGGTTCCCAATCTCATAACCAGCTACCAAGAAACCATTTCAGGCTATCAATCAGGTTAGAGTAGCTAACTTGTTAGCCTCTTTTAGAATTTGAGAGTGAAATACTTACACACTTGTCTCTAACATATAGGCTCAACATTCACGAACAGTCCCATTACAAGTCAGAATGTTGAACAAACTTCATTTAAACTTACTTTACCTGTTGTCCGACAATTTTGACTCTATGTCGGAGGTAATCTGATACAAAATATCTACAGGGAAGTGTTATCAACCCAACCTTCAGTATGCTGGTCTGTATATTGGTTTGTATTTTCAATATTGATGCAATTCGCACGTGACAAACACTTGCACAATATGGCCGAGCCTAACCAAACCACAGACCGAACGGCAAACACTTCCATCTGATTGCGAGGAAACGTGCTTCGGTCGACTACGTTCGGTTACATTCGGCTATTGTTAACATATACTCTTTACAGACAGACATTACAGTATGTTGCTTGTAAAAATACAAGGCTATGTTTTTTAGGGCCCAATTCTTAACAGTCCCATTTTTACCACATTCTTGCCGGGATAAGCCTTTTATATGTCCCGTGCACATGCCAGCAAGTTCAGGAATGGGAGTAGGCGTGGGCCGATGTAGGTGAACATCTATTTGAATAAATCCATTGAATATACACCGTCACAAGGAAATACATTTTTTTATTATTTTTAGGCAGGTCCTAAGAACATTATATTTATTTCCAAAAGAATAGAATGGGATATTTTGAGATGAATTATGTTACTGGTCTGTGCCCCATGCACATAAAATCAAAAGTTATTATGTTCATTAAACAGACAAGACAGTCTACCCTGATCACAGTCACACACACAGCATTTAATAGTGGGCTATATTATATAATGAAATATAACAGAGTAAAATACAAATGTTTTTCCCAAACAACTTGCGTCATGGCAACGTGTGGAACCGCTGTCATATAAAAAGTGATATTTGGAAACAGCCCAAGGCAAGCCCATGTTCTTTGAGCCACATTTCATCTCTTTCCTACTCTCTTAACGGCAGGTAGCCTAGTGGTTAGAGTGTCGGGCCAGTAACCGTAAGGTTGCTGGGTCAAATCCCTGAGCTGACAAGGTAAAAATCTGTCGTTCTGCCTCTGAACAAGGCAGCTAACCCACTATTCCCTGATAGGCTGTCATTGTAAATAAGAATTTGCTCTTAACTGACTTGCCTAGTTAAATAAAGGTTAAATAAATGTTTTTAAATGATACTCTCACTCTGCTTTGTTAGGGAGCAAGCGTAGGGTTGAGAGTCCTTCATCATGATACCGAAGGAAAATAATATCAATCTATATTTTAAAAAGCATGTGAGTCTGGTTTTCATATTTCACAACCTCTGCAGGCTTTTGGAGTTGCCTTTACGCGATCAAGTAAAATAATAGGCCTTCCGTGCATGTGGTGGGCTATGCGAAGAGATGGATGAAGTAACATGCCTAGCAACCATTAAGAGCTTAAGAGCGTAGTGCATGCCAATTAAGCATTAAGGCTGCATTTCATACTAAACCGTAGGCAGAACTTTACCGCAATAATGACTAGATCGGTTGGCGGAAATAAAAGTAAAGGCGTTTGTCTCCGGCAATACCTTTCATTTATAAAGAAAAGTTGAAAAAAAGTTGGCGGGATGCTAAAGCTGGCGGAACAACGTCTTGGTTTGAAAGGCGTAATATTGTGCACCAGGTGCAATGCGTCAAGAGATTGAAAATACAGGCGACAGAAGCTACCGGCGTCACAAAAAGTTGGGTAAACAACACTTTCCTGTGGATAGCCTATCTCCACCTACCGCCAATAAGAATGATGTTATTCAACATTCTGGCTTGTAGAGACTATAGCATCTTTTGTAAGGCGACTTCAGTCAGACTGAAAATCCATGGAGTAACCACGGTAACAGTCTGAACTTTAGGCAACTACCTTGTCTAACTATCTTAGCTGGCTTGCCTGCAGGAACGGTTGGTAGACTTTAGAAAAGCAAGCAATAACTAAACGCTGGGGTCGCGTTAAGAGTTCAGAAATCTGCATTTTCAAAACTCAGACCTTCAAAAAACAAATGGTGTTTTAAACCATTTCTCCTGTGTTTTATATTGAAAGTCAAAAGAAAAAAATGCTTGCTTCAATAGTGATCATGGGCGTGCAACTATAGTTTTCATTCACAGATAATACATTAGTAGAACACATTCGGCTGAAAATAGCTTCATTTTCATCAGATGACAACAGAAGTGCAACGCTATTGGCTAGCAGCACACATGAGCTAACAATGAAAAGGTAAGGTATCTTTTGCAAAAACGATGCACATTTTCTAATGTTTATCCTAGAAAGAATGTAGCCAGCTACATTTCCTAGTGTTTTGGTTGAAATCAATCTTGCATTTTACCAAAGAAATGCAGGCTACACTGAGAGAAAAGTAGCTACACATCAATCAGAGCTCTGTCTGCTGATAGAATGCCTGATGGTGAATTCTCAGAGTGGAGAAGTGTAACTGAAACACAAAATGAGTCTGATGCCGAGCAGAAATTACAATAAGAAGAATATTGTATAGGATATTTCTTGTGTTTTATATTTTTTTGTGTGTGAAAAACGCAGAATTGTTTTAACGCGAACCCTGCTAAATGTAACTTTACTGAAAAACAATGAAACTCCTTTAAATCTTTTACCCAGATTTTAGCAGAGATGCAGATACGCATATTTAGTTTCTTTAAAAATATAACCAGCCAGGAGGATACAGACATAGAATTGGGCATGCTGATTATTGCTCTACATTGCAAGAAAAAGCTGTTTCGGGTGTTTGAATGGAAAATTATCAAATTTATGGACGGGGGCTACCACACAGGTATTCACTTTGTGCCCCCTCCGATTTTTGGGGTGCATGTCACCCGAGTAGGCCTAATCCGCATAAGATTCTGTTCATTATAAACAAGGAAAACTATTAAAAGATTGACAGGTATTCTACGAGTTACCAGTGTCTTTGTTTATGCGATTATAACAGCATATACTACCTCCTATATCATGTAGAAGTCCATTATTATTTAATGTCAATATACTGTCCAATCACGACGGTCTCCTTTCCATCGAGGAAAAACAAAACCTTCTTCGCAGACATAAAATATATACATCATTAAGTAAATACACTTACCAAATGTAACGTATTCTAGTCAACGAATGGGTTATAGTTTTAAAAGCTTTACATTTGTTTACATTTCCTATCTGAAAATAAACTTTGATGTTGCTTCTCTTCTCCAGTTATCTGCGCCATGATTCTGCGTCGTGTGAAGAATTGGGACAGTCACAGATTATCCATTATATTTCCCAGATATTCTAGTGGCCGCTCTAACCATGAAAATAAATGTCTTAAAAAATGGAAGGCAGGAGGCAAGATCAGGTGGGATCATTCTAGCCAATGAGAGGGCAGAAGCATGTGAACAAGTACAACTGTTTCCACTGGTTACCAAAGCCACAAAGTCAAAATTGGCTATATCGGAAGGTGTTTTTTTTTGTGTGTGTTTTTTCGTCTTCATTTAAAGTTAGGGTTAGGCATAGGGTCAGCAGCGTGATACATGTTAGGAAGATAACTTTGTGGCTATGGTAAATAGTGACGACCAGGCATAACTCACAAATAAAGTGTTTTTTCTCTAAATGACCGGGATGTCACCTCTCCTACTTATATCAGTACACTCGTAACAACCTAATCATTACGAAACGTATATTTGATCAAATAAGCCACACGTAGCAAATAAGCCATTACATGTGTTGTTCACCAAATTCGACACACATTGACCACACAAAAACTCCTCGCTTGGTGAGTGAAAAAAACGAAAAACCGCCACCTGCTGGAGATGATACATTTTGGGCCCAGTTATCCCTCTCGCTTCGACTCTTCCTCTCTGGTACAGCCTCCAAACGTGCTTCTTCTTCTTCTTCGGTATAGTGACGGTCCACACAAACAAACGTTTAGTGTGCATGCCGCCACCTACTGTGCCAAAGGCCTGTGCTATCCCAGGATCCTTTGAAAGTCCCTACCCCATTGAAGCTAACATTTAAAAGGTTTAAGGTAAGGGTTAGGATTAGGTAAGGTTTATTTTTAGGGTCAGGGTAGGGGTTAGGGTTACGTTTTAGGGTATGGACATCCCAAGTATCAAATATTGCACTGACCCTGTGCCAAATGCTCCTCATTGGATACAGTAGTTGGCACAGTGTGACATTCACAACTTGTTACAATGTGGTTACATACAATGTAGCAAGAACCTAAAACCTAAAACTACTGGATATATTTTATTTTGATCACCATATTTATCCTTAACAATCATTTTTTTTTGGTGTCTTCTTCATGCTGTTGCTTGAATCTGCATCATGCAGTTATGGGTTATTTTTTCTTATTTAAATAGAGAAAATCTGTTGCAAATTAAACCATATTGCACACATGAATTGTCAACATTTAGTTATGCTCTTGTTATAAAATGTATATTTTATTTATTAGAAGCGCCCCCCTTGCCAAGAAACTGAAAATCTCAACACTGTGTACTACTCCCTTCACAGAACAGTGCAAACTGGCTCTAACCAGAATAGAAAGAGGAGTGGGGGGCCCCAGTGCACAACTGAGCAAGAGGACAAGTACATTAGAGTGTCTAGTTTGAGAAACAGACACCTCTCACAAGTCCTCAACTGGCAGCTTCATTAAATAGTACCTGCAAAACACCAGTCTCAACGTCAACAGTGAAGAGGCGACTCTGGGATGCTGGCCTTCTAGGCAGATTTGCAAAGAAAAAGCCATATCTCAGACTGGCCAATAAAAAGAAAAGATTAAGATGGGCCAAAGAACACAGACACTGGACAGAGGAACTCTGCCTAGAAGGCCAGCATCCCGGAGTCGCCTCTTCACTGTTGAGACTGGTGTTTTGCGAACCCACAAATACTTAAGATACTCAACTAGTCTAAAGGCCAGTTTTATTGCTTCTTTAATCAGAACAGCAGTTTTCAGCTGTGCTAACATATTCACAAAAGTGTTTTCTAATGATAAATTAGCCTTTTAAAATGATAAACTTGGATTAGCTAACACAACGTGCCATTGGAAAACAGGAGTGATGGCTGCTGATAATGGGCCTCTATACGCCTATGTAGATATTCCATTAAAAACCTCCCATTTCCAGCTGCAATAGTCATTTACAACATTAACAAGGTCTACAATATATTTCTGATCAATTTGATGCTATTTCAATTGACAAAATATTGCTTTTCTTTCAAAAACAAGGACATTTCTATGTGACCCCAAACTTTTGAACAGTAGTGTATATATATATATATATATATACACTGCTCAAAAAAATAAAGGGAACACTAAAATAACACATCCTAGATCTGAATGAATGAAATATTCTTATTAAATACTTTTTTCTTTACATAGTTGAATGTGCTGACAACAAAATCACACAAATGATCAATGGAAATCAAATTTATCAACCCATGGAGGTCTGGATTTGGAGTCACACTCAAAATTAAAGTGGAAAACCACACTACAGGCTGATCCAACTTTGATGTAATGTCCTTAAAACAAGTCAAAATGAGGCTCAGTAGTGTGTGTGGCCTCCACGTGCCTGTATGACCTCCCTACAACGCCTGGGCATGCTCCTGATGAGGTGGCGGATGGTCTCCTGAGGGATCTCCTCCCAGACCTGGACTAAAGCATCCGCCAACTCCTGGACAGTCTGTGGTGCAACGTGGCGTTGGTGGATGGAGCGAGACATGATGTCCCAGATGTGCTCAATTGGATTCAGGTCTGGGGAACGGGCGGGCCAGTCCATAACATCAATGCCTTCCTCTTGCAGGAACTGCTGACACACTCCAGCCACATGAGGTCTAGCATTGTCTTGCATTAGGAGGAACCCAGGGCCAACCGCACCAGCATATGGTCTCATAAGGGGTCTGAGGATCTCATCTCGGTACCTAATGGCAGTCAGGCTACCTCTGGCGAGCACATGGAGGACTGTGCGGCCCCCCAAAGAAATGCCACCCCACACCTTGACTGACCCACCACCAAACCGGTCATGCTGGAGGATGTTGCAGGCAGCAGAACATTCTCCACGGCGTCTCCAGACTCTGTCACGTCTGTCACGTGCTCAGTGTGAACCTGCTTTCATCTGTGAAGAGCACAGGGCGCCAGTGGCGAATTTGCCAATCTTGGTGTTCTCTGGCAAATGCCAAACGTCCTGCACGGTGTTGGGCTGTAAGCACAACCCCCACCTGTGGACGTCGGGCCCTCATACCACCCTCATGGAGTCTGTTTCTGACCGTTTGAGCAGACACATGCACATTTGTGGCCTGCTGGAGGTCATTTTGCAGGGCTCTGGCAGTGCTCCTCCTGCTCAAAGGTGGAGGTAGCGGTCCTGCTGTTGGGTCGTTGCCCTCCTAGGGCCTCCTCCACGTCTCCTAATGTACTGGCCTGTCTCCTGGTAGTGCCTCCATGCTCTGGACACTACGCTGACAGACACAGCAAACCTTCTTGCCACAGCTCGCATTGATGTGCCATTGATGTGTGATTGACTTGGAGTTACATTGTGTTGCTTAAGTGTTCCCTTTATTTTTTTGAGCAGTGTATATATATATATATATATATATACACTTGGAAATCCCGTTTTTGACTGCAGTGGGCCTTTAAGAATTATTTAATCAAGATGGTGTATTGTCTTTTGTCTTCTGAATGTATTCAGTGAATCATTCCAGCCTCTTCCATCATGTCTTTGGGTGGGTGGTCAAAGTCCCACATTGTCTAATGAATGCCTGGCTTGCAACCAAACCAGGCCTCATTATCATGGGTTTTCTCCTAGCCAGGGCCCAACTTGGAAATAAATATTTATTTAGATAAAGTCTCTGCCTCAAGGCTTGTCAAACCTTATCTTGATGTCAGTAGAACATGTGTGCATATATTCATGCCCACTTCCCACTTTTAATCCACTTAAAAGCTTCTGATGCGTGAGACGTCTATTTTTAGATAGTGGTATGGCATTTAATGATGTGCCTTGCTGTTTGATTTCTCTTTTTATTTGTCTTGGAATATGCTGGCTGTCTTGATCCAAAGACCGACTGGTTTTGAGTGGACAGAATAATATCCATACAGCAATTTGTATTACCATATCCTCAATACATAATAACAAAATAAAATACAAATGTTATAGTATGATTTTTTTTCTTCACATTACAATTAATTGAATGCCTTGAGACTGATAGATGCTGGTGATAGTCAATCAAAGCGAATCCTCTTTGTAAAGGTCTCAGTACGCAGAAAATGCAGCTTGTAAAGGCATCACTAGTTACTCAATAACCATTTTGAAGCATATGAAGGAAAACAATGGTATACATGACCTTCATGCTTAATTTACAGAACTGCTTATAATTCAGACCATTCTTTGTACCACTCGTTCGTAAGTGAACAATAATACGATAATGAGCAAAGAAAAGGGAGTCTTGAATGTAAAATAAGGGTTAAATTACCCCTTGCAGTGCAATTAAAACTGGCCTCTCCATGAACTTTCTCTGGGCTCACTTGAGGTTCCCTCAGGCTGTTTAGGCCAGGGAAATGCTGACAGCACAGTACAGGCTCTACTTATAGAAGGAACATTGATTGCATTATCACTGCAGTTCTCAATTCATTACTTATGAATCTGAGGATACAGGCAAGAGATTGGAGTTGATAACTTTATTGTCTATGTTTATTGCTATTGTTCAATTTGTAGGATTCTTCATTAAATTCCTAGTTTAGATTTGCCCTTGAAAAATATTATCCAAATCCTATTTGTTAAAAGCTTTTGTGTAATTCTTATTTCTGTAAGACTTACCTCATTATATGTCTATTATCATGTATCATTGTCACACCCGGATCTGTTTCACATGTCTTTGTGATTGTCTCCACCCCTCTCCAGGTGTCGCCCATCTTCCCCATTATCCCCTGTATATTTATACCTGTGTTGTCTGTTGCCAGTTCGTCTTGTTTGTTAAGTCAACCAGCGGTTTGTCTCAGCTCCTGCCTTTCCCCAAGTCGCTCAGTTTCTCATCCTCCTGGTTTTGACCCTGTTCTGTCTCTGAACCCGCCTGCCTGACCACTCTGCCTGTGCCTGCCTGCTGTCCTGTACCTTTGCCCCACTACTCTGGATTATTGACCCCTGCCTGCCTTGACCTGTCGTTTGTATGCACCTGTTGCTGTATTAAACATTGTTACTTCAACAGTTTGCATCTGGGTCTTACCTTCATACCTGATAGTACGAACTGGCCATGACTGACCCAGCAGACCCGGACCAGCTGTGCAACGCCATCTCCTCCCAAGGAGCCTCCATTGGTAGGCACAAGCAATTACTTTGTGGTCTTATGGAGGGGGTCCAAACGTTGGCTGAGCGCCATGACCGGTACAGGTCGGTAGCGTATTGCTGCCACTCAGATTTTTTTTTTTTTTATGTAATTATTCCGAGATGAGATTACGTTACTACGAATTAATTGAATAACTCATTATATCGAGAAAGAAAACGTTATAACAAGAAAGATGTCATTATTATGAAATAATCCAGTTGCACATTATTGCTTGGCTTCCTCTCCTGCACAGGTTGACCTTATGGCTGGTCGATCAACTTTTATTTGCTCCTCGGTTTGAAGCATTGGGATATATTAGTGTCATTGAGCAATATAGACGGTGTTGTCATTAGTTTATGTATATTGCGGAGAATTCTGTTTTCTCTAAGGCTCTACAGACATAAAAAACATTCAGACCTCCTTAACATAGGGTTATTCCTTATGGATCAACAGATGCAGCTGTAGGAGTGGTGGTGGCCACTGGAGGGCAACTTTAACACTGGAGCATATGTAGGAGCTCATCGTCATGAAGTTCATCTATCAGACTGTTAAAAAGTCACCACTAGCCCAGTACCCTGCCCTGAACCTTAGTCACTTTTCTAGCCAGCTACCACCCTGTACCCTACCCTGCACTCTAGAGACTGCTGTTCTATGTACATAGTCATTGAACCCTAGTCACTGTCACGTCTGCTCCTGCTATATATATATATATATATATAGTGTATTCAGACCCCTTGACTTTTTCCATGTTACAGCCGTATTCTAAAATTGATTAAATCGTTTTCCCCCCTCATCAATCTACACACCAATACCCAATAATGACGAAGCAAATACAGGCTTTAAGAAATATTAGCAAATTTTAAACAAATAAAACAATGGAGATATCACATTTACATAACAATTCAGACCCTTTACTCAGTACTTTGCCCCTTTTTTAAATTTTCGCCTAAAATTCTATACCCAAAACTAACTGCCTGTAGCTCAGGACCTGAAGCAAGGATATGCATATTCTTGATACCATTTGCAAAGAAACATTTTGAAGTTTGTGGAAATGTGACATGAATGTAGGAGAATATAACACATTAGATCTGGTAAAAGATAATACATAGAAAAAACCAACCTTTTTTGTATTTTTTTTGTACCATCTTTGAAATGCTAGAGAAAGGCCATAATGTATTATTCCAGCCCAGGCCTCATTTTTTATTTTGGCCACTAGATGGCAGCAGTGTATGTGCAAAGTTCTAGACTGATCCAATGAACCATTGCATTTCTGTTCAAAATGTTGTATCAAGACTGCCCAAATGTGCCTAATTGGTTTATTAATAACTTTTCATAACTGTGCACTCTCCTCAAACAATAGCATGGTATTATTTCACTGTAATAGGTACTGTAAATTGGACATTGTGTAACGTCCTGACCAGAGTTCTTATGTGTTTTGCTTGTTTAGTGTTGGTCAGGACGTGAGCTGGGTGGGAATTCTATGTTGTGTGTCTAGTTCGTCTGTTTCTGTGTTCAGCCTAATATGGTTCTCAATCAGAGACAGCTGTCAATCGTTGTCCCTGATTGAGAATCATATATAGGTGGCTTGTTTTGTGTTGGGGATTGTGGGTGGTTGTTTCCTGTCTCTGTGTTTGTATTCTGCACCAGATAGGACTGTTTCGGTTTGCCACATTTTGTTATTTTGTTCGTTGTAAGTGTTCACTGTTTTTGTTTAATTAAACATGTTGAGCACTGGCTACGCTGCGTGTTGGTCCGATCCCTGTTTCACCCTCTCTTATAGTGAAGAGAGGGAAGGCTGCCGTTACAGAACCACCCACCAAACTCGGACCAAGCAGCGTAGCAACGGGCAGCAGCAGCAGCAGCGGGACCAGGAGAAATGGACATGGGAGGACGAGCTGGACGGAAAAGGACCCTGGGCAGAGCCAGAGGAGTATCGCCGCCCCAAAGCAGAGCTGGAGGCAGCAAAAGCAGAGAGGCGGCGTTTCGAGGAGCTAGCTCGGCAGCAGGAGCCGGATCTGGGTTACACCACTTGGGAGGAAATAGACAGGTGGTCGGTTGACCCAGGGAGAGTGCCGGAGCCCGCCTGGGATTCGATGGAGCAATGTGCAGAGGGATACCGGCGAATGAGGTTAGCACGACGACGCGGTAAGAAGCCCGTGAAGAAACCCCAAAAATGTATTGGGGGGGGGGGGGCTAAAGGATAGTGTGGCGAAGTCAGGTAGGAGACCTGCGCCCACTTCCCATGCTTACCGTGGAGAGCGGGAGTACGGGCAGACACCGTGTTATGCGGAAGAGTGCACGGTGTCTCCTGTATGTGTGCATAGCCCGGTGCGGGTTATTCCACCTCCCCGCACTGGCCGGGCTAGATTGAGCATTGAGCCAAGTGCCATGAAGCCGGCTCTACATATCTGGCCTCCAGTGCGTCTCCTCGGGCCGGTGTACATGGCACCAACCTTACGCATGGTGTCCCCGGTTCGCCAACACAGCCCAGTGCGGGTTATTCCACCTCGCCGCACTGGACGGGCTACGGGGAGCATTCAACCAGGTAAGGTTGGGCAGGCTCGGTGCTCAAGGGAGCCAGTACGCCTGCACGGTCCGGTATATCCGGCGCCACCTTCCCGCCCCAGCCCAGTACCTCCAGTTCCAGCACCCCGCACTCGCCTTATGGTGCGTGGCCCCAGCCCAGTACCACCAGTGCCTACACCACGCACCAGGCTTCCAGTGCGTCTCCAGGGGCCTGTTCCTCCTCCACGCACTCTCCCTATGGTGCGTGTCTCCAGCCCAGTACCTCCAGTTCCGGCACCACGCACCAAGCCTCCTGTGCGTCTCCAGAGCCCTGTACTCACTGTTCCTTCTCCCCGCACTCGCCCTGAGGTGCGTGCCTTCAGCCCGGTACCACCAGTGCCGGTACCACGCACCAGGCCTATAGTGCGCCTCGAGAGTCCAGTGTGCCCTGTTCCTGCTCCCCGCACTCGCCCTGAGGTGCGTGTCTCCAGTCCAGTACCACCAGTTCCGGCACCACGCACCAGGCCTACTGTGCGCCTCTAGCAGGTCAGAGTCGGCCGTCTGCCCAACGCCGCCTGCACTGCTCGTCTGCCCAGCGCCGTCTGAGCTGCCTGCCTGCCCAGCACCATCTGAGCCATCCGTCTGCCCAGCGCCATCTGAGCCATCCGTCTGCCCAGCGCCATCTGAGCCATCTGTCTGCACAGCGCCATCTGAGCCATCCGTCTGCCCAGCGCCATCTGAGCCATCCGTCTGCCCAGCGCCATCTGAGCCATCCGTCTGCCCAGCGCCATCTGAGCCATCCGTCTGCCCAGCGCCATATGAGCCATCCGTCTGCCCAGCGCCATCTGAGCCATCCGTCTGCCCAGCGCCATATGAGCCATCCGTCTGCCCAGCGCCATCTGAGCCATCCGTCTGCCACGAGTCTTCAGAGCCGTCCGCCAGTCAGGAGCCGCTAGAGCCGTCCGTCAGTCAGGAGCCGCCAGAGCCGCTAGCCAGTCAGGAGCCGCCAGAGCCGCCAGCCAGTCAGGAGCCGCCAGAGCCGCCAGCCAGTCAGGAGCCGCCAGAGCCGCCAGCCAGTCAGGAGCCGCCAGAGCCGCCAGCCAGTCAGGAGCCGCCAGAGCCGCCAGCCAGTCAGGAGCCGCCAGCCAGTCAGGAGCCGCCAGAGCCGCCAGCCAGTCAGGAGCCGCCAGAGCCGCCAGCCAGTCAGGAGCCGCCAGAGCCGCCAGCCAGTCAGGAGCCGCCAGAGCCGCCAGCCAGTCAGGAGCCGCCAGAGCCGCCAGCCAGTCAGGAGCCGCCAGAGCCGCCAGCCAGTCAGGAGCCGCCAGAGCCGCCAGCCAGTCAGGAGCCGCCAGAGCTGCCCTACAGTCATGAGCTGCCACTCAGTCATGAGCTACCACTCAGTCATGAGCTGCCACTCAGTCATGAGCTGCCACTCAGTCATGAGCTGCACTCCAGTCATGAGCTGCCACTCAGTCATGAGCTGCCTTCCAGTCATGAGCTGCCTTCCAGTCATGAGCTGCCCTCCAGTCATGAGCTGCCCTCCAGTCATGAGCTGCCCTCCAGTCATGAGCTGCCCTACAGTCATGAGCTGCCCTACAGTCATGAGCTGCCCTACAGTCATGAGCTGCCCTACAGTCATGAGCTGCCACTCAGTCCGGAGCTGCCACTCAGTCCGGAGCTGCCACTCAGTCCGGAGCTGCCATTCAGTCCGGAGCTGCCATTCAGTCCGGAGCTGCCATTCAGTCCGGAGCTGCCCCTCTGTCCTGAGCTACCTCTCTGTCCTGAGCTACCTCTCTGTCCTGAGCTACCTCTCTGTCCTGAGCTACCTCTCTGTCCTGAGCTACCTCCTAAGTCATGTGGGGGCCTTGGGGAGGATTCTTAGGCCAAGGTCGTGGGCGAGGGTCGCCACTCAAAGGACGCTAAGGAGGGGGACAAAGACAGTGGTGGAGTGGTGTCCTCGTCCACCGCCGGAGCCGCCACCGCGGACAGATGCCCACCCAGACCCTCCCCTTGAGTTTTAGGGGTGCGTTCGGAGTCCGCACCTCAGGGGGTTGGTACTGTAACGTCCTGACCAGAGTTCTTATGTGTTTTGCTTGTTTAGTGTTGGTCAGGACGTGAGCTGGGTGGGAATTCTATGTTGTGTGTCTAGTTCGTCTGTTTCTGTGTTCAGCCTAATATGGTTCTCAATCAGAGACAGCTGTCAATCGTTGTCCCTGATTGAGAATCATATATAGGTGGCTTGTTTTGTGTTGGGGATTGTGGGTGGTTGTTTCCTGTCTCTGTGTTTGTATTCTACACCAGATAGGACTGTTTCGGTTTGCCACATTTTGTTATTTTGTTCGTTGTAAGTGTTCACTGTTTTTGTTTAATTAAACATGTTGAGCACTGGCTACGCTGCGTGTTGGTCCGATCCCTGTTTCACCCTCTCTTATAGTGAAGAGAGGGAAGGCTGCCGTTACACATTGCAGTTAGATGAACAAGAATTTAAGCTTTCTGACAATATTAGATATGTCTATGTCCGGTGAAATGTTCTTGTTTCTTACAACGTCATGCTAATCACATTAGCGCACATTAGCTCAACCATCCCGAGGGTGGGACACCGATCTGTAGAGATCCTTGAGAGTTTAAAAGCTTGCCAGTCCAGGCCTAAGCCTGTGTTCCTGGCCTTAACCCAAGCATCATCTCTTTTATGAATGACTTCTGATAATTCCAGAGTGTACCAGGCATTCGATCTACCATTAACCCTTAATTGTTTTGAAGGGAACATGATTATTGTCACGGATCCCCCGGCACTGCTGCTCATTCCGTTCACCATCTCCGGAGGTCTACGTCACCAGCCTTCTAGGCATCACTGAACTGGATTCATTACCACCAACCCCGGACTGTCTTGTCTCATTACGCACACCTGGTTCCTATTCCCCCTGATTGGTATGTGTATATATGTGCTCTCTGTTCCCCATTGTCCTTGTCGATTATTGTCCCAGGTCCGTTGGTCTTGTGAGTACCTGTGCTCTGTTGTATCGGCTTTCGTGCTACGTGTTATTGTGCACTTGTTATTACGGATCTCCTCACGTGTTATTTATAGGTTTACACCTCGCTCTTTTGTGTGGGTTACATCCCTGTGTTATATATACAGTGGGGAGAACAAGTATTTGATACACTGCCGATTTTGCAGGTTTTCCTACTTACAAAGCATGTAGAGGTCTGTAATTTTTATCATAGGTACACTTCAACTGTGAGAGACGGAATCTAAAACAAAAATCCAGAAAATCACATTGTATGATTTTTAAGTAATTAATTTGCATTTTATTGCATGACATAAGTATTTGATCACCTACCAACCAGTAAGAATTCCGGCTCTCACAGACCTGTTAGTTTTTCTTTAAGAAGCCCTCCTGTTCTCCACTCATTACCTGTATTAACTGCACCTGTTTGAACTCGTTACCTGTATAAAAGACACCTGTCCACACACTCAATCAAACAGACTCCAACCTCTCCACAATGGCCAAGACCAGAGATCTGTGTAAGGACATCAGGGATAAAATTGTGGACCTGCACAAGGCTGGGATGGGCTACAGGACAATAGGCAAGCAGCTTGGTGAGAAGGCAACAACTGTTGGCGCAATTATTAGAAAATGGAAGAAGTTCAAGATGACGGTCAATCACCCTCGGTCTGGGGCTCCATGCAAGATCTCACCTCGTGGGGCATCAATGATCATGAGGAAGGTGAGGGATCAGCCCAGAACTACACGGCAGGACCTGGTCAATGACCTGAAGAGAGCTGGGACCACAGTCTCAAAGAAAACCATTAGTAACACACTACGCCGTCATGGATTAAAATCCTGCAGTGCACGCAAGGTCCCCCTGCTCAAGCCAGCGCATGTCCAGGCCCGTCTGAAGTTTGCCAATGACCATCTGGATGATCCATAGGAGGAATGGGAGAAGGTCATGTGGTCTGATGAGACAAAAATAGAGCTTTTTGGTCTAAACTCCACTCGCCGTGTTTGGAGGAAGAAGAAGGATGAGTACAACCCCAAGAACATCATCCCAACCGTGAAGCATGGAGGTGGAAACATCATTCTTTGGGGATGCTTTTCTGCAAAGGGGACAGGACGACTGCACCGTATTGAGGGGAGGATGGATGGGGCCATGTATCGCGAGATCTTGGCCAACAACCTCCTTCCCTCAGTAAGAGCATTGAAGATGGGTCGTGGCTGGGTCTTCCAGCATGACAACGACCCAAAACACACAGCCAGGGCAACTAAGGAGTGGCTCCGTAAGAAGCATCTCAAGGTCCTGGAGTGGCCTAGCCAGTCTCCAGACCTGAACCCAATAGAAAATCTTTGGAGGGAGCTGAAAGTCCATATTGCCCAGTGACAGCCCCGAAACCTGAAGGAACTATGAAATAACACATGGAATCATGTAGTAACCAAAAAAGTGTTATTTGAGATTCTTCAAAGTAGCCACCTTTTGCCTTGATGACAGCTTTGCACACTTTTGGCATTTTCTCAACCAGCTTCATGAGGTATTCACCTGGAATGCATTTCAATTAACAGGTGTGCCTTTTTAATTTGTGGAATTTCTTTCCTTCTTAACGCGTTTGAGCCAATCAGTTGTGTTGTGACAAGGTAGGGGTGGTATACAGAAGATAGCCCTATTTGGTAAAAGACCAAGTCCATATTAAGGCAAGAACAGCTCAAATAAGCAAAGAGAAATGACAGTCCATCACTACTTTAAGACATGAAGGTCAGTTAATACGCAAAATTTCAAGAAATTGGAAAGTTTCTTCAAATTCAGTCGCAAAACCATCAAGCGCTTTGATGAAACTGGCTCTCATGAGGACCACCACAGGAAAGGAAGACCCAGAGTTACTTCTGCTGCAGAGGATATGTTCATTAGACTTAACTGCACCTCAGATTGCAGCCCAAATAAATGCTTCACAGAGTTCAAGTAACAGACACATCTCAACATCAACTGTTCAGAGGAGACTGCGTGAATCAGGCCTTCATGGTCAAATTGCTGCAAAGAAACCACTACCAAAGGACACCAATAATAAGAAGATACTTGCTTGGGCCAAGAAACACGAGCAATGGACACTAGACTGGTGGAAATCTGTCCTTTGGTCTGATGAGTCGAAATTTGAGATTTTTGGTTCCAACCCCTGTGTCTTTGTGAGATGCAGAGTAGGTGAACAGATGATCTCCGAATGTGTGGTTCCCACCGTGAAGCATGGAGGAGGAGGTGTGATGGTGTGGGGGTGCTTTGCTGGTGACACTGTTGGTGATTTATCTAGAATTCAAGGCACACATAACCAGCATTGCTACCACAGCATTCTGCAGCGATATGCCATCCCATCTGGTTTGCACTTAGTGGGACTATCACTTGTTTTTCAACAGGACAATGACCCAAAACACATCTCCAGGCTGTGTAAGGGCTATTTGACCAAGAAGGAGGGTGTTGGTGCTGCATCAGATGACCTGGCCTCCCCAATCACCCGACCTCAACACAATTGAGATGGTTTGGGATGAGTTGGACCGCAGAATGAAGGAAAAGCAGCCAACAAGTGCTCAGCATATGTGGGAACTCCTTCAAGACTGTTGGAAAAGCATTCCTCATGAAGCTGGTTGTGAGAATTCCAAGAGTGTGCAAAGCTGTAATTAAGGCAAAGGGTGCTTCTTTGAAGAATCTAAATGTTATGTTTTTTCATAGTTTTGATGTCTTCACTATTATTCTACAATGTAGAAAATAGTGAAAATAAATAAAACCCTTGAATGAGTTGGTGTGTCCAAACTTTTGACTTGTACTGTATTTCACTGGTGTATTTGTTAAAATAAGATCAATCAGAGTTGACTTTGAAGGATCTTAAGGATTGGCTGTGTAGGCTTAGTCACCAGCTGGGTTGGGTTTAGATCATTAAACATGTTTTTAGATTGTCTAAAGCCTGCGTTTCCCAATCATAGTTTAGGTCACCCAGGATAATAACTTGTGATTTAGTAAACAAAGACAACAAACTAGTTAATGCCTTCGAGTGCAAAAAGGTTAACCAAGGGAGGAAGGTAGGCCCCTATAACAGTTATGGATATTTTTACCCCAGACAAACACTTAAAGATAATAGCTACATTGTTTTGGCATGGGGAAATGGATTTCAGAAAAGTAAAAATATTTCTTTATAAAAATGGCCACTCCACCACCTCTACCCTGTCTGTCAGCTCTGAACACATTATAACCCTCAATATTATTAACAGAGTCCCGATTGAGAGGCTTAATATCAGATGTTTACAGTCACACCACACCATTACTGTACCCACGTGACCTGTCACTATAAAAGGCGGTGTGGCATGACATACTGTCTGTTGCTTTACTCGAACTCCACAGAGGTGGAGGAACGACATGAAAGCTTGGCGACCCGTTACTCTACTCGAAGAACCAAGGCTACATCCATAACCCAAAGTTCTCTTTTGTTTTCGTAATGGATCACAAAACAACAATGGGTGTTGTAACTTTAATGGGTTACAGAGTTAATGTTTACAGTTAATTCATTGAGCTGTATCTACAGATATTTTCTTTAGAGTTATTTACAAATGTAATTGTATTAGAATTTGTGTGTTGGGAGAACTACATACATATTTCTGTTGTATTGGATTACGCTATTGACTGCAAGTTCCAGAATGCCTTGCGACAGGAGGGAGAGAGAGAAAACGGGCCAGTTATGTACAAGTGACAAGTGATTATGCTGACTTTCGCTAGCAACTTTCTTTTATAGTTTTGTAGAATCTAAAGTTGTTAAATGTAACGTGAACAAGTAGTATTACTAAAAGAAGCTTTCTTTTCAAACCCGACGTCCCGAGTCATTATTTTGAAGATAGTTATTCTATTATGGGAGAGGCTGTACCAAAGAGGTCGTTCAAACAACAGAGTGGGATAACCAACCATTTAACTTAGTCCAGATGAGTCACTGGGATGTCCTTGTATCCACCACAGGATGCAATAGAATATAATTACTCAACAGGGTAATACAGAATTTCAACTCTGGTATACAACCATAAACACAAGCAAGCTGAAAGCTAGAACTTAAAACATGAGGCTTCAATTGGGTACAAAAGCACCAAGAGTGGAAGGCCTCTGTATAGAACATCCATCTCACGGATGGTTGATAAGTATGTACAAGGTTCACGGTACGCTCACTTATCTGGGTGCCATGTCCAGAACCACAGACCCCACTGATGGTGTGGACATAACATTGAGTCTGTAGTACATCATGAATGTCATGGGTGTTGCCCAACTTGCAGCAGCACAGATAGAGTCCGGGAGACCCCTCTGAACAAGGCCCATGAAGTGGCCATACCCCTGGTGGAGTGTGCTACCACGCCGTCTGGAGTTGGTTTACATACTTCAGCGTATGATTCTGACACTGCATTGATCATCCAATGTGCCAGTCTCTGCTTTAAGACAGTGTGCCCTTTGGATTTCTTCCCATAACACATAAAAAGCTGTTCTGTTTGACGAACAGTTCTTGTTGCAGCAAGATAGGCACTCAATGCCCTAACCGGGCGAAGTGTATGCAACTCACGACTCTCCTGTGGGGAGTGAGGAAGAGGTGAAATGCCGCTATGATTAAGGGCTGGTTAGCGTGTGATGATGAACGCAAATGCTGGATTTGGCTGAAGCACTGCCTTAAATACATCTTCTGCTAAAGTGAGCCATGAAGGATGGGTAGAAAGTGCATGTCTTGACTGAAAGCATACATAGCTCAAGTGAAGACAGGCTCAAATGGTGGGCTCCTAAGTGACTTTAGGACAACATCTAACTCCCATGAGGGTACTGAAGGAGCCTTGGGGGGCTATAACTTGCGGGCACCTTTCGTGAATTGCGATACTGGAAGGTGTGTCCCTGGTGATGCACATGCAATCTGGTCATGACCCATAGAGATGGCTGCCATATACACTTGTAGATGGGGACTTCCCCGCAGCCATAAACTCCTGGAGGAAAGTCATAATGATAGAAATTTGTCAGGAAGATGGCGATTCCGCATGGTTGACACACCACTTCCTGAACACATTCCACTTTTAGGAATACAGGGTTCGCATAGAGCAGTTGTTCCCAAACTTTGTATAGTCCTGTACCCCTTCAAACATTCAATCTCCAGCTGTGTACCCCCTTCTAGCACCAGGGTCAGCGCACTTTCAAATGTTGGTTTTTGCCCTCATTGTAATCCTGCCACACACACACTATACGATACATTTATTAAACATAAGAATGAGTGTGAGTTTTTGTCACAACCCGGCTCGTGGGAAGTGACAAAGAGCTCTTATAGGACCAAGGCACAAATAATAACAACAATCAATAATTTTGCTCTTTATATAACCATCTTACATATAAACCTTAATTGTTCATAAAAATTGTGAATAACTCACCAAAGGTTAATGAGAAGGGTCTGCTTGAAAGGATGCATATAACTCTGCAATGTTGGGTTGTATTGGAGAGAGTCTCTGTCTTAAATAATTTTCCACACACAGTCTGTGCCTGTATTTAGTTTTTATGCTAGTGAGGGCCGAGAATCCACTCTCACATAGGTACGTGGTTGCAAACGGCATCAGTGTCTTAACAGCGCGAGGCAGGATACTCTGAGTGCAGCCCAATCCAGAAATCTGGCAGTGGCTTCAGATTAAATTACATTTTCACAGGACCGCTTGTTGCAATTTTGAGGAGGCTCTCTTGTTCAGATATCGGTAAGTGGACTGGAGGCAGGGCATGAAAGGGATAACGAATCCAGTTGTTTGTGTCATCCGTTTCAGGAAAGTACCTGAGTAATTGCACACACAACTCACTCAGGTGCTTGCTATATCACATTTGACATTGTCTGTAAGCTTGAGTTCATTTGCACACAAAAAAATCATACAATGATGTGTACTTGTGTGTTGTCCTTGTTAACGCAGACAGAGAATAGCTCCAACTTCTTAATCATAGCCTCAGTTTTGTCCCGCACATTGAATATAGTTGCGGAGAGTCCCTGTAATCCTAGATTCAGATCATTCAGGGGAGAAAAAACATCACCCAGATAGGCCAGGCATGTGAGAAACTTGCCATCATGCAAGCGGTCAGGCAAGTGAAAATTATGATCAGTAAAGAACTTTAAGCTCGTCTCTCAATTTAAAAAACGTGTCAGTACTTTGCCCCTTGATAACCAACTCACTTCTGTACGTTGCAAAAGCATTTCATGGTCGCTGCCCATATCATTACATAGTGCAGAAAATACACGAGAGTTCAGGGGCCTTGCTTTAACAAAGTTAACCATTTTCATTGTAGTGTCCAAAATGTCTTTCAAGCTGTCAGGCATTCCCTTGGCAGCATGAGCCTCTCGGTGGATGCTGCAGTGTACTCAAATGGCGTCGGGAGCAACTGCTTGCACAGGCGTTGCAACTCCACTATGTCTTCCTGTCATGGCTTTTGCTCCATCAGTACAGATACCAACACATCTTGACCACCAAAGTCCATTTGATGTCACAAAGCTGTCCAGTACTTAAAAAAAAATCCTCTCCTGTTGTCCTGGTTTCCAGTGGTTTGCAGAAGAGAATGGCTTCCTTAATTGACCCCCCATAAACGTAACGGACATATACCAGGAGCTGTGCCAGGCCCGGCATGTCTGTTGACTTATCCAGCTGTACGCATAGAATTCACTGGCAAAACATCTCCTGCCATGTCACTGATGCGTTATTAAACAGTGTTGTTTGATGAAGTCATTGTATATATTTTTTGGCCTTTTCCCCCAGCATTGTCCCAGCCATAACCGCGGAAGCAGGAATAATTAAGTCCTCCACAATAGTATGGGGCTTGCCTGTTCTAGCCACTCGGTAGCTCACCATATAAGTCGCTTCTAGCCCCTTCTTATTAGTGGTATCTGTTGCTTTTATACATGTCTTTTTACTTGAAAGTCGTCTTAATTATCACTCAAAAAACTCCCGTGGCTTATTTTTCAAATTGGCACGTTTTGTTGCTAAATGCAAGATTGAAGGTTTCATCTAGTCATGAGATAGTACGTTTGCACATATAACACACTGTGGTTGAGGAAGGGCACTACTCACAATATGTGAACCCCAAATCATAGTAGTTCTCATCATATTTGCGCCTCTTCGATGGTCCAACGTCCCTGTCTGTTGTTCGGTGCTTTCCCGGGTAAGGGGGAAGTAGCTCTTTGGCTGCTTCAGATTCACAACTGTCGGTGTCCATGCTAGCTGGGCTAACAACAAATGTAGAATTACTGATGCTAGCATTGGATGTGCTCTTGGAAGCAGAACAGGTGCAAGTGTAGTACTGCTGGTAGTAGCAGTACTACCAGTAGAGGTGGTATGTGTCTCTATGGATGCGGGCCTTACTTTTTTTTAACCATTTATCAATTTTCGAGAAAACAGATTGAACAGCAGCTACGTTTGGCTACATACGGACCGTTAGTGGTATTCCTGCGAGAGAGTAACGGTTAATGTGATTGGATGTTAGTTATTTGACTAGGCTACCTGTATTTGACATTGTATTGTTATTTCGCTGAACACTTAATGGTTTAATTTTATTTTTGGCAGTGAAACGAGGCTACTCAGGCGAGAAAAAAACCTCACCCAAATGTATAGCCCAGTTGGAAAATAAAATGGACCATTTGAAAATGTGAAGAATAAACAATGCTGAAAAAAAAGTATATACATATAAAAAAATAAAAAATAGAATAATTTTTATTTGGCGTACCCCCGACGGCATTGTGCGTACCCCTGGGGGGTAATGCTCTGGCCAATGTGGAGCAACAAGTAGAACTGACGTGCTCTCAATACTGATCTTCCTCAAGACTGCTGAATTGCTAAGCCTAGCGGCTGATTCAGTGCTGTCATGTGTCCTTTGTAGGAAGCGATCAGATGCCCTGCATTGTTTGTTATGCAGCTCTTGGTCTGAACTGTGATGGAGAGAAGCAGGCAGAACAAGCAAAGCAAATGATTTGTCCATACGGGGAAATGGCATTCTAATCTGCACCATGAATAAGCGAGTGAATATGCTTGCCATGGCAGGGGCTCTGTCATTTGGCATGCTCCATGTGCATTGGAGCTCACACACAAAGTATTTGAACAATGGGATGGATGTCTCAGTCTTTGAAGAACTGAATTCATCAAACTTGGATGTGGATACCATGGCAGTAGGTGCATGTTCCACGCTTGCACTCGCAAAGATTTCAGACAACCGACCGGGAGACCCATGAGGCGACGTACAATTGGCCCAGGGTCGTCCGGGTTAGGGGAGGGTTTGGCCGGCCGGGATGTCCATGTCCCATCGCGCTCTAGCAACTCCTTTGGATTAGATACAACGAAATTGGGGAGAAAAAGGGGGGAAAACAAAATAAATAATAAAGATTTCAGACAAGGATATTTTCTGGTCAACCGTCACTGCCAGGCCGGCTGGGTATACGATACTATAGCTGTGGCACATAGCATAATCATCATCAGAGTGCTCATAGTCTGTGTCATAAAAGTGGGAGGCTCTTGTGGACAGTACATCACAATCATCCGATTCAACATCTATGCTCTGTTCAGAGGTAGGGGTTGGATTTGGTACTGGCGGGGGAAGCCTGGCCAGGATGTTCTTGAGGGCAGACTCAATGGTTGGTGCCCAGGTGAAGATGAGCGATGACATGAGTGGAATGACATCCTGTGTACAGCACTAAATCAGTGTGCAAAGAATGGATTTTCACATAAGAGAAGTGTGTTCCAAGAAAAAGTTAACAAAAAATAGCTTTTTGTTTCAATGTGTCTCGGTCAGTGGTGTAAAGTACTTAAGTAAAAATGCTTTAAAGTACTACTTAAGTAGTTTTTTTGAGTATCTGTACTTTATTATTTATATTTTTGACAACTTTTACTTTTACTTCACTATGTTCCTAAAGAAAATAATGTACTTTGCACTCCATACATTTTCCGTGACACCTAAAAGTACTCGTTACATTTTGAATGCTTAGCAGCACAGGAAAGTGGTCCAGTTTACACACTTATCAAGAAAAGATACCTTGTCATCCCTACTGCCTCTGATCTGGCGGACTCAATTAACACAAGTGCTTTGTTTGTAAATGATGTCTGAGTGTTGGAGTGTGCCCCTGGCTATCCATAAATTTAAAAAACTAGAAAATTGTGCTGTCTGGTTGGCTTAAAAAAAGGAATAAGAAATTATTTATACTTTTACTTTTGATACTTAAGAACATTTAAAACCAAATACATTTAGACTTTTACTCAAGTAGTAATTTACTGGGTAACTCACTTTTACTTGAGTCATTTTCTATTAAGGTATCTTTAATTTTACTCAAGTATGACAATTGGGTACTTTTTCCACCACTGGTCTCAGTGTATGCCTCGATGGCCTTTGTATCGACATCGGAAGCTTAGAGAGAAAGTTATGCTTACCGTTGGCCTGGACCCATCGTGCTTCGGGGTCAAGACTCCCGCCTAAATATATATCAAGGTCTGGGCTCGAACTCACGCTTATATGAAGCTATCTGACTGGCACAGTCAAGCGTGGACTGTCAGTCTTGGCGTTGGTGGACTCAATCAAGCGAGGAAAGGTAGCCTTCAGCCTGAGCTCCGTGATCACAGCAAAACTCCAAGCTGGGGAGTTACACTGGATCAATGGGCTGGTGTGGCAGTCAAGCGGGGACTGGCATGAAACTGCGGTTCAACAAGCGCCAACAACAGGTACAACAAGCTAACTCGCTACAGTAGCTATGTGTGGCTAACTTAGCTAGCTACCTGTGAGCTATCTTCTGAGGTAACGGGATAGACCCAAAGCTAACTAGCTACCTTACACACAAGGAAAGAAATGCCTGACAAAAAGCAATAAAAATTAGCTAGTATGGGCAGGCACAATAACAGGAGAGAGGAGGCGTAGATTAGATAAAAAATCAACTACTCACGGTACCTCCTCAAGTCGTTGAAGAATTGTAATTCCGTAAGAAAGTAATCCGAAGAGGATTAATAGCAATCTCATAATTTTAAATACATAAATGTGAGAGTGAAGAAAAGACAGTACGTCAGGCCACACCACCTTTTATAGTGACAGGTTACATGGGTACAGTAAGGGTGTGATGGGTACAGTAAGGGGACTGATATCCCCATTTTGTTCAATTTTCGCCTAAAATGACATACCCAAATCTAACTGCCTGTAGCTCAGGCCCTGAAGCAAGGATATGCATATTCTTGGTACCATTTGAAAGAAAACACTTTGACGTTTGTGGAAATGTGAATTGAATGTAGGAGAATAACACAATAGATCTGGTCGAAGAAAATACAAAGAAAAAAACAACCATTTAAAAAAAAATGTTCGACCACCATAATTGAAATGCAACAGAAAGGTCCCAAATCTAGCCATCACTCTGGTTGGTGTCTACACGAGGGCAGCAGTGTATGTGCAAAGTTTCAGACTGATAACTTGAAGTATGAGCAAGCTACATGACATTTAGTGTGAAGTCACCCAGGTACATTTGGGCAAATCGTGAAGGACACATTTACATTTACATTACATTGTTCTGCAAGAATATCGTCAAATCTGTATATTTGGACTTTGATTTAGCTTTTCCAGTATTAGTAGCCATATTGTAAGTTCAACATTTGCAAAACACCCAGTTTTCATAACTCTCCATGTTCTTGCAATTTTTTTGTCCAAAAGGAAAAGGCTTGCTATCGCACAAGGTTAGCAGCAAAATTGTTTCTGTAAAGGCCAGCTCATTGGCTATCTAGCTAGCTTTGTTTGACCCCGATTGGTGCGTATTTGACAAAGTTACAGTCAATCAAGTGAAGACCGCCCGTGTCATCGACATGAGGGCGTCCCTCTCTGACCAAATGTGGTGTCCTATAGGATATACTACACTCCTAATGGATATAGTGAAGTCTGGTTATGTTCTAGGATCTCTGAGGAATAAATACGAACGTAATTTGAGTGGTTGAAACAACGTTTAGGGTTAGATTTTCACAGATTCCTTTCTTTGCAAATTGAACTAGTGGAAAGACAAAATCGATCGTGCATGCTATATGGACCTTTTTAGGATATGAGCAAGGATTTTATCTCTGGGACCCTTGGGATGATAAATCAGAGCAAAATTTCGGAATGTAAGTACACATTTCACCTTCGGAGGGGAATTTATCAAACCTATTGCGGTGAAAAAAGTGTTTTGTTGTTAGGAGCTCTCCTCAAACAATAGCATGGCATTTTTTCGCAGTAATAGCTACTCTAAATTGGACAATGCAGTTATATTAACAAGAATTTAAGCTTTCAGCCGATATAAGACACGTATATGTACCGACATTTGTTGTTTCTCTAAAATCTGCAATCGTGACACACGGCGCTGAATGATTTATAACTGCCCCGTTGACGGGACGCCTATCCCTAATAGGAAGTTTTTAAGCATCTCAATCGCATGAAGGGGAAAGAGTTCCGTTAGGCCGTTTGGCGACCCTTTACAAAATGAATGACAACTCAGAAATCTCTGCAATGTACACAAACTAATGACAACACCATCTATATTGCTCAAAGAAACGAATATCTCCCAATGTCACAAACCGAGGAGAAAATAAAATGTAATCAACTCAAGCAAACCGCCAATAGGTCAACCTGTGCATGAGAGGGAGCCAAGCCTGCAGAGTAGCCTATGCTAGTTTCAGTATAATAAAGGCTATTTATCATAATAATGTGCAACCGATTATTTCGTAATAATGTGATCTTATCTCGTAATAATTAAATCAACAACAAAAAAATCGTAGTGGCAGCAATATGCCTAAAACTTATGAAAATTAGCATTTATTTTTACATGTGAAATGTTTCTCCTTTGAGACACTAGATGGAGATATTCTTCACTTTTAGTTTTTTGGCACCCTTGTCTCTCTTGACTGCTCAAGATTGAATCAAGAGCTGTAGGAGAGGCATTGGAAGGTAAAATGATTTATTTCCAGCAGAAATTATATAAGGCTGTGTTCAGTGAACAAAAACAATTCCTAAGCAGATCTTTTGCTTGCCTCTTTAAAATGGCTCATATTGTAGTGCAATATTTTGTAGCCAGTGTCCAAAACTCACAAGCCCCAAGATCACACATTTACATTTCTCTTTCAAACTTATGGCTCCTAAGTGCACTGCCAATGATATTAATTGTATCTGTAAAAAAAGATATATTCTTAGCTTGCATTCATCACATTCTACATAGAGTAGATGATAATAATTTATTCTGGCAGCAGGATATTACCAGAGGTAAAGAGCCCATCATTAAGAACTTTGACTGATGTCCTCCTGACATCACTAGCCACATTGCAGTATGTCTCTGCTTGATGGAAATGTACCAGAATACCTAACAAAAATTAAAGGGCATGTCATGAAAATAGATTATTCCCTATTCAGTTAACATTTTGTAAAATGTAAAAAAAAAAAAAAAAAAAAAGATTTTTTTGCTTTATGTGTAGTGTTGTCATTGACATATAATTATGCATTTATGAAGATGCACATTAGACTGTGGTCGTGAATCAGCCGAATGGATGCGACGTCAAAAGAGTGATTATACACACACACATCTGTAAACCACACATAACTCCAGCTGGTAGTGGGATGGTACAGCAGGACTGATTAATGTAAGGCTTGCTAGACATCAGTCCTGATGACGTTGTTTCCATGACGTTGACTCCAGACATTTAGGAATTCAGCACAGTCGAATTGTTAATTATTATTAATATGACAGTTCAAGTGTGGGATTGAATATCAATACACACCTCTGGAGGGAGAGGTGGTAGAGAGATGGAGAGAGAGAGAGGGGGGGGGGGGGGGAGAGAAAAAGATGGACAGAGAGAGGGAGGGACTAGGAAAAACCCAGTATGGGGTAGGAACAAATACTCATAACCTGCTGAGCTAGTACACTTTAATTTCAGACAATAGTAATCATCTCCCTGTGCTCTGATGTGCTTTGCTTAATTAAATGCCATGCTAATTGTTTCATAGTATTGCTCTTCCATGGGGTGGAAGCTTTGGAGAGTTTGTAATAACACACCTTGGCTTTCCTCTATCAGGCAGACAAAAAGGGTGAATTCCTGTGAATCTCCAAGGAAATGCTTATTATGTATGAGCTCATGTGGGGTGCATTTTATGGCTGCCAACTGAAATGTAGGTGGTTTCTTTCTATGAGCACCCCATCCAAGTGGAGCACCAAGGGAGCATTTTCACTATTCATCAATGCCGAACAATACCTTGTTGATTTGGTCATTTTATGCCATTGTAGATGCACTTGATGTCTTAGTTCAATAAAGAGGAATAAGCAGTATGTGGATTTACATCACACTGCTTCAGCACCCTCTGCAAACCAGACCTGAGTTCAAATACGTGTATATGAATATTTGTTATAAAAAAAGTACATTCGGTGTATTTGAGTATTTTAAAATACACAGCCCAAAACAAGTACTTTTATTTGAGTATTTGAAAGGTTATTTGGTAAAAAAAAAACTAAACAAATTGTATTTGAAAGTATTTAAAAAAACATATTTCAAATACTATTATCATAAATACCTGGGTTAAATGCATGGGAGTGTATTTAAGTCAGTGTATTTAAGTATTTCCAAATACTTTCCAAGTGTATTTCCAAATACATTCCAATATTATACTAATTGTTTTTTTCTGAATACTTGTTTTGAAAAGTAATTGAAATACCTGAAATAGTATTTCAATCCAGGTCTGCTATAAACACATTGACATAATCTGGGTAGACATGCTGGAGAGAATGTACATAGGGTGGAAGACTAAACATACAGTATTTTAGTGTTGTTTTTGACATGAAAACACCGCTATCACTTAACATCAAATGCTAGGCGTAACAGTGGTTCCTTCTTTTATGCATACAGTGTCATCTAAGCAAACCTGTTATTAAGATAACATTCATATTTGAATTAATACGTCATTCTCTTCAAGGCAGATTATATCTCACCAGCGCAGGTCAGGAACAAAAAAGAAAGAGACAATGAATCTAAGACCCTTTGTAACATCTGAGTTGTTTGGATTCAAAATCTGAGTTGTTGACCAATAGTATTACTGTAAAGTTAACCTCCAATCAGATATCAGACCTACAGTCCTGTAAAGACACAGAACCTCTGCTTCTCAGAGGTGTGACAATAGGGGTTGGCAAGAGCAACACAGAGAATGCTGAATTCCTAACACAATACAGTTGATAAGAGTCCCTTCGGGGGCTGGGCCGTCCTACATCATTTTAGGGTCAGGTGGGTGACCTGTGTGGTTGTTTGTTGTTCCATGCAGCCTGAGCCCATACAGTTAGTTCTTTGTCAACCACGTCATAAAAGGATGTTTTTCATTTAGAGGGCAAAACAACTGCTTTTGTTTCCTGATGCCTCATTGGATGGCAATCAGAAGCCAACGATCTGTACCCTCGTGGACGATTGCTGTTTGTCAGCCCTTGTTTTAAAGACTTGGTACTCGTTATCACCCTTTAACGCCCCTTATTCCCAAATGCAATACATGTTTAAATCCAAATTACATACACACATGGGATGGTATTCTTCCTCTCAATACAGCCATTCAACGCTTGCCTGAACAGTCTAGTCTCATGTAGTTTGTCATGAAAAAAAACACACAAGTCTGCTTTATTATCATGATAAATCATGTCTGATGTCAGATTTGCTGATGGTGTACGCATCATAATCAGTAACTGAATGAGAGCATGGTGATGTGCATAAAACATGGATGGAATTAGGGGAAATGTCCCTCTGTCTTTGAAATGACATTTTGAAGTTTATACGGCCTATTCCTAACACCATCAAAGAGCTCCAACAGAACATTAGAAGTCTTTACATTATGTCCAGTCCCTTTATTTCGTAACGTCAGCAAAATGTTCTACTTTTTTTATAGACACATTCATCATATTTCTGTCTTGTCTACTTCAGACATGGGGAATAAAGAGCAACTGCTGCTTCCATCCGGCCTCCCACCCACTGCAGAGACTCACCAGACATTCATCCCTTACATGATCCCTATCTCCTCTCCATTAACACTGCACAATTAATCATCCATGTCACATAATGTATGCAACTGTAGAGGATGGCCCAGGGTAACCTAGCTCAGAATGACATATTTAAACAACATAGAGGAGGTTTAACTGCTATATTGACTATACCCTTCAAGAGGAAATCTGCAGTTGATACATCCATTTTTGGACTTATAAATTAATGAAATGCAGGGGCACAACTTTCCCGTGGGACAGGGGGACATGTCCCCGCCACATTCTGACATTGCATTTTTGGATGCCCCCCCAGTTTTATCATTGTGATGCAAAATGAGGCAACAGTGTGCTTTAGGACCATGCAGATGCCTCCGAGCGGTCGGGTAGGCTGTTTGGAGTATTTATCCAACTTGATTAAAAAAATAAATTATGTCCCCCCACTTCTAAAACCAAAGTTGCGCCCTTGATGAAATGTACCCATTGATTGTTGAAGAATTTAACTTATAAATGCCTCATGAGCTTAGTTTAACTGTTGCAGCCCATCAGAACCCAACATTTTTGTTTTTGTACTCCAATGTTTGTAAACAAATTAAAAGTAAACAAACACTGTATAGCCTCAAAACATGATTAAAATGTTCATTTTAACACCTTGCATCTATAGCACTGTCTGAATTTGAGAGTGGTTACATTTCTCCAGACCCATTCCTCAGCTTTATACCGAAACAGTGGTGAGGATTACGTTTTGCTATTGTTTTAACTCCGGATTACTCCTTCAAGTGGAATTTTTGTGTATTGACTGTGACTTTTAGAATTAAAATCTAATACACTCTTGTGTAGTTGTATGCAGTTTATGAAGTCAGTCATCATCATTTTCATAATTACTTCCAATGTACTAAAAGATTTATACGTTTTGCCTTAATGAGAGATAATGAGGGAGGAGATTTATAAATGGAGACACTATCTTTGACCCACCTCGGAATGTTGAACTTGCAGAATTCAGAACACGGAACACTCTGAACACTTTCAACAGTCAAAGTGAAAGAAAGTCAATATATTTTTTATTAACTCCACGAAGAAGTCAAGTGACTGTATGATGAGAAGGAAGTTTGCTGAAAAGAGAGACATGAAAGGAATCACTGAGAGATGTCTGAACGTCTTGTACTCACCATGTTAAACCGACTCAGTAGGGTGCAGTGGTGCATGTGCTTCGCTCCAGGCCCTGTCATGGCTGCTGCTGTGACTCACCGGGTGCAGAATAATGTATGTCCACAACAAGGTACACTGACTCACTGACTGACTGACCCAGCCAAACACAGGGCTTCAGCTAAAGATCAAGAGGTCAAATAATCAGTGTTGGTGGAGCAGACATAGCAAAATGTCACAGTGACATTATATGTCAAGCACCGGTTTAAATTCCTACAGGAGCATTAGAAACTACCATTGCATATTGTATTCAACTTGAAAATCATTGGGTGAAAGCTACTATGTTGGCGGAATGTTCTCACTGGTTTACTTATTATGCAAAACCACAACACTGCTGGACGGCATGTTATGCTACGTCAACCATATGAACAGCTCATAATCACGAGGGAAATGTGTTCCCTGCATTCCTCCCAACAGACTAATTCCCTGCATGTGGAATGAAATGACACCGACATGACAGTGGCCCTGCTGCTAAAGTGTTCATTCTGGTTCAGTTTGTGGAAAATAACAAGACATTAAACTCCAGGAGGCGTCGAGAGCTGGATGTTTCTGCTTCACAGACTGTCTATGGAGTGCAGCTTCGCCTCTCATCACTAGAGATACACACACACGCACGCACACACGCACACACACACACACACACACACACACACACACACACACACACACACACACACACACACACACACACACACACACACACACACACACACACACACACACACACACACCCCCCGAAGACACTTGACACTTACCATAGTGGCTCCTGCCATATTGTAGAGGCAGCTGTGTTATTAGGACGGTGGATGGCGCTTGTTGAGTCTTGGTGGGCTGGAGAAGGACTCAACTGGTCATTAGCTAGGAATAAAAGAACCCTGCAGCACTAACTACTGGTGTGTTTGGTGTGATGATGATCTGCTGCATGGGTGCATTTAGCTTTCAATGGCTCTCATGCGAGCTTACCGCCTTGTGGTGTATTGTAAAATGTTTCTCATGGCAAAACATTGTATATTATGTTTGTACGAGTGGAGCTGATTCATAACACAGCAATATTAAAGAATTAACTGGCTAGGCACAAAAAAACATGACCTCATATTGTAATGAAAAAGTTACATCAAAACAAGATGACTTGGTGAGATGTTTTCATCCTGTAGAAGATGTGATTATTTCCTGCCAAACACACTTTAAAATGGAAATATAAGTGTTTGCGACAGTCTCAGAACAGTGAGGGTTGTGTTTAACCACACAGAAAGAAATCTCATACTTCTGCCTCAGAGCCGACTATCAGATCATTCTGCCCCAGTAATTTCACACACCGAAAATCTGAAATTAGACACAATGCATCAGCTAGAGGTAGGGAGAGCAGGGTCTGCACTTTTCCAAAAAAGGGTTCTTCCTAGAACCATAAAGGTTTCTTCAGCTTACAAATACCCTAGTGCCTAATTCTCTGCACAGTGTGCTCTTTATTGCTGCTTAGTTTTGTCCAATGTCATCACTACACTCCCAATGGGATGCTTCACTGAATCCCATATCCATTTGACTCCCGAGTGGCAGAGCGGTCTAAGGCACTGCATCGCATTGCTAGAACAGTCATTACAGACCCTGGTTCGATCCCACAACCGGCCGTGATTGGGAGTTCCATAGTGTGGCGCACAATTGGCCCCACGTCGTCCGTGTTAGGGGAGGGTTTGGCCGGGGCAGGCCGTCATTGTACATTAGAATTTGCTCTTAACTGACTTGCTTAGTTAAATAAAGTTAAAACAAATAAATAAATGTACGTAAACTCTGAGGAGTGTCTGAATTGGCTCAGACTTATAATTGTTATAAGAATTTGACTGAAAAGGTTTTGATGTTTTTTCCTCACAAGATATTATATTTGAATTTCTCAAAGGATAGTAAGTAGACTTATCTCATGAGTAATTTAAACAAAACAGCACATTTAGAATAACCTGCGTTTCCTCTTTCATGAAGAGGGTATAATGAATATTGTTTTTCCCTGTGACTCTAGAAAGGTATGAACTCTCAGCTGTCAATCATTTATTTGGAATCATCTTTGTTATCTATTCTTTGCTGTTATCTTAGAGGATTTTTTGTTGTTGAATTCTTGGAATATAGAACCCCGCACCCCTCCCTCCTCTCCCTTTGGGATCTGTTGCCGTGGTGATGACTATAAGCATTTTATCCTGAGGAATGTGAAAAAAGCAAATTTAGCCTCTCATTTCCTGTTGTAGCTGCTGGTACCAGTCATTGGTATGAGGCTCCATACATCTTAAATCACTTACAAGACAAAGCATGAACAAAGAGATGTCTACTAGGCCAGAGGCCTAGAATCTTAGGAAATGAGAAAACCATACAACCGTTCTCCAATGGACAGGATACAGCATTAGGGATTTTATTCCATTTATAACATCTGAAGGTCTAACTTTTTCAAACCTAAACTAACCACCATTGACGTATAAACAATACCAAGTTTTCAGTAACCTGATCACCCAGGCTCGATATCCACAGGGTGTCACAGCATCTAAAGGCTTTGGATGAGACCCATTTAAATAAGACAGAATTCCTGAGAGGACAATAAAACCTTTTGCATAGAGTAATTTAGAGTTCACCCTGCACATATACAATTTTCCACTGATATCATACATCCATATAGATGGCATAAAAGTTCTCCTCAGAGGACATGTTTTAGATAGATACCTGACATGACTGCTATAGTATTATTCTATTGCACGTTCCAGTAATCAACCCTCTGGATACTGTAGAGAGAGAGAGATACATTTTGGCCCCTCAGAGAGGGGAAGGTCATACTAACCCTTAGGCATTGTCTTGGGCCATTTGCCATGCGGACGGTGGTGACAGAGAGCACATAAATTAGGGCCAAGCCTAAAAGGGTGCTGGCTGACTGGGGTCGCTGACTGGAGTACTTTAATTGTTAATCATTATAACAATTATTTAGCTTGAGCTTTTTTTCAATTGTGTACATTTTCACTGACTGGTTTAAAGCAATCTTTTTTAAGTGGTTTTGGTAGTCACAGAATGTTTCTGTGCATACAGATGCAATAAAGTGGTCAATGGAATTCGACCAAAACAATGGAAATGCCACAGAAATGCCACTCATGCAGAACAAATAGGAATAGCTGATTGGCAGCAGAGAGAGGCCAGGTGCGTCAGTGCACATGAAAGAACAGTGAAGACATGAGACACGCAGCTCAAAAGTCTCCCCTATTGATCTTGTTTAGGAACAAAATTCTACTCTAGGCTGCAGTGAAACTGTAATTTGAATAACGGCACAAAATGTTACATTCCATTCACTTCATTTGGATCAGCTTTACGTGTCCCCAACCGATTGTGTTTTTTTGTTTGTTTGTTTGGTTTGTTTGTAACTTATTTTTTTACTTATTTTGTACATAATGTTTACTGACCAAAAATAACTTCTGCGATTACTCACCACGGACTGGCAGAATCCTTTTTTTCCTTTAACGAGTCTGACGAGCCTGACGCAAATTATATACTGCTTTCTCAGAGACAGGCCTAGATCCCGTGATTTGCGTGAAGAGGAAAAAGGGGCCAGAGGGCAGGCTGCCTAATGAGAATTCGATCGAATAAACCCCCACTTCCTTCCATTCTGCTAGCAAACGTGTAATCTTTGGAGAATAAAATCGATGACATATGGGGAAGATTAAACTACCAACGAGACATTCAAAACTGTAATATCTTATGCTTCACGGAGACGTGGCTGAAGGACGACACTATCAACATACAGCTGTCTGGTTATACGCTGTACCGGCAGGATAGAACAGCGGTGTCTGGTAAGACAAGGGGCGCCGGACTACGTATTTTTGTAAATAACAGCTGGTGCATGATATCTAAGGAAGTCTCGAGCTATTGCTCGCCTGAGGTAGAGTATCTCATGATAAGCTGTAGACCACACTATCTACCTAGAGGGTTTTCATCTGTATTGTTCGTTGCTGTTTACATACCACCACAGACTGAGGCTGGCACTAAGACAGCATTGAATGAGCTGTATTCCGACCATAAGCGACTAGTAGCCGGGGACTTTAATGCAGGGAAACTTAAATCAGTTTGACCAAATTTCTATCAGCATGTTAAATGTGCAACCAGAAGGAAAAAAAAGTCTGGACCACCTATTTACTCCACACACAGAGACGCATACAAAGCTCTCCCTCCCCCTCCATTTGGCAAATCTGCCATAATTCTATCCTCCTGATTCCTGCTTACAAGCAAAAATTAATGCAGGAAGCACCAGTGACTAGATCAATAAAAAAGTGGTCAGATGAAGCAGATGCGAAGCTACAGGACTGTTTTGCTAGCACAGACTGGAATATGTTCCTGGATTCTTCTGATGGCATTGAGGAGTACACCATATCATTCACTGGCTTCATCAATAAGTGCATCGATGACGACGTCCCCACAGTGACCGTACGTACATACCCCAACCAGAAGCTATGGATTGCATTAGAATTATAATTCCAGCATCCAAACTCTGCAGCAGCCATTTAATGAATGAAAAGAGACATCTGTAACATCACACCAAAAAGTTTGCCATTTGGAGATTGTCAAGACAAGCTTGGATACTGGGTAGTTGTGCAAGGTAGGGATGTATTTTTTGTTTGTCGATATTGACATAGTCTATTTGATCATGGTGTTGAAAACGCAAACCGTGATATTGAAGCACCCAAAGTCTGTATGCTTTGCTTATTGGTTATGTGGTGCATTGGTGGAAAATGAATTGCATAGGCTGATCATTGTCTGCAGCTGGCTCTGATCGTAGTGTAAATGAAACAGGCAGGGAGAGTGAACTCATCCGTGGTGGTTGACAAACCCTTCTGGCCCATAGTCCTGCATTGTATCAACTGTGCCACAAAAGCATGCTGAAGTGGCAAAGTCCACATTTATAAACACAGGATCACTACAGTTATTGTTATTTGTGGTGGTGAACATTAATTTTGAGGGGGAGGCTGTGCAAAAAAAATTTTAGAGTACAAGCTGAGGGTCATGTAAAACATATTTTATACTTTGGGGACGAGTTGGACCAGCATACAACATAGCTCAGTATTTTAATTATGTATTTTATACAGTGATTTTTGCTAATCTTTGCTCATAATTATCGAAATGGGATTTTAGTAACCAGAGAAAGTGTACAATGACAGGATGTTCAGGCTCAAGAGAGCCCTGGACCTCTCCATGAAGGTTAGAACACATACTGTAAATCATGACGTATTTTTACGAAAATCCACTTTGTTCGAACAGATTGTTTTAACAGCTGCCAATGACATCGTCCTTGCGCTCTTTACATAATGGCTGCTGACAATACATAGGTGTAACGGATGTGAAATGGCTAGCTAGTTAGCGGGTACGCGCTAGTAGCGTTTCAATCAGTTACGTCACTTGCTCTGAAACCTAGATGTAGTGTTGCCCCTTGCTCTGCAAGAGCCGTGGCCTTTGTGGAGCGATGGGTAACGATGCTTCGTGGGCGACCGTTGTTGATGTGTGCAGAGGGTCCCTGGTTCGCGCCCGTGTCGGGGCGAGGGGACGGTTTAAAGTTATACTGTTGCATTGATGCTGTTGACCCGGATCACTGGTTGCTGCGGAAAAGGAGGAGGTTGAAAGGGGGGTGAGTGTAACGGATGTGAAATGGCTAGCTAGTTAGCGGGTACGCGCTAGTAGCGTTTCAATCAGTTACGTCACTTGCTCTGAAACCTATTAGTAGTGTTGCCCCTTGCTCTGCAAGAGCCGCGGCTTTTGTGGAGCGATGGGTAACGACGCTTCGTGGGTGTCAGTTGTTGATGTGTGCAGAGGGTCCCTGGTTCGTGCCCGAGGTCGGGGCGAGGGGACGTACTAAAGTTATACTGTTACATAGGCACATACAATGTTTTGTAGGACTTTTGTGTCTTTACCTATGTCTGCTCTTTACAGTCAATGTTCAAGGACGACAGTTTGAATTATTGATTCATGTATTTATTTATTGATTCCCCATTTATTTTTTGGGTCGGCAGGTAGCCTATAGGTTAGAGCGTTGGGCCAGTAACCGAAAGGTTGCTAGATCGAATCCTCGAGCTGACAAGGTAAGAATCTGTCGTTCTGCCCCTGAACAAGGCAGTTAACCCACTGTTCCTAGACCGCCATTGTAAATACGAATTTGTTCTTAACTGACTTGTATGTACAGTAGATAAGGGTTTTGTGAATATAGGATATTCCGTTTTGTATACAGACGTGTGTTTTGGTGGCAATTGTTATTATAAAAATGTATTTAACCTTTATTTATTACCTTCAGGTTTCTTCAGCATCCTGTGTTCAATACACCAGAGATGACGGTTAGAATGACAAATAGATTGTTAAATGCTGTAATGAGGACTTGGTATTGTGATATGGCTAATAATGTTCCTATTGAGTTGACATTTAGAGGGAATAGGGAATAGCTCCTTACCAGACAGATCATGAATCTTGGTCCTCGACCAAGAAGGTTTATGATCATTCTAATCAATGCAAATCTCCTGATATACGCTATAATCAAATATATTTTGTCTTAGTACAAACAACACAACACAAGCTTTCAATAAAAGTATACTTACTGCCTGCAGCGAGCTGAACAGTCATATCATTAAAGTTGAGAACTCAAATTATTCCTTTTAAAACATAGACAATACTGCCATTATCATTCTTCTTACACCATGATGTGTAGATAATGTAATTCTGTTCAGGGTTACCAATCCTGGAAAATGTTTAATGTAACATCCTTCTATTCCTGGATTGAGACATTATTGTGTGTCAATTGTCAACAATCAACCACACCATAATAATCTTCCCTCCGATGACATGTAGGACATGTTGGTAGTGGTGCTATGAAGTAATACTGTGAACGTCTCGCGGACTGAGACGCCTCATGTTGCTGTGACTAATGTTATGTCTCTCTATACACCAGGATGTAATGCATCCCCCATACATCACTGTATACAGTCTTAGACCCACATGTACAGTACCCTACATGTAATGAATTATACTTTGTGGGGACCTAAAGTTTTCCCTAAACCCTAACCCTAAACCTAATCCTAACCCTTATCATAACCCTAACCTTAACCCTAACCCTAATCTTAACCCATAACCCTAACCCAAACCCTAAATCTAAACCTAACTCCTATCCTAAGGGGTCAGCATGCTTCAGTTGGGCTGGCGCCGAGCCGAATCAGAACTCGGCTAGGCGAACCGAACGAGTGTGCTCGCATACTCCCTTAAAAGACATTTGCTTGAAAAACAAGAAAAAAGCAGCAATAGTACTGTTTGTCCATTTTGAGAAGTCGTTGTCAGTATTTTTCCTCAAAATAGTCAGAATTAATTTATTAATTTAAGATAACTCAAGAAATCTGTCATTAAAGGTTTTACATCTAACTAAGATGTTTGATGCAGTATTTCTTAATGAAAAAATGTGCATGAAAATGAGTCTTCTCTCATTGAATGACAACAAAGACTTTATTCAAGAATCCCTACTGTTGACCAATCACCAACGAAGGGGCATAGACTTCGACGACAGACTTTGGCTTGCCTCAAGAAAAAAAGTTGTGCACCTGAACAGCCTAAAAAACAGCCTAAAAAGTCCAAAACTAACAAAAACGTCATCATAATATGTGCACAAACTCTTCCGAACTGTATCAGCTGGGAAGCATGTGGACGCCTTAACCCTAAACCTAACCACTAACCCTTTACCATTACCCTAATTCTAACCCTAATTGTAACCCTAGACCTACAGTAACCCCTAAGCTTAAAATAGCCTTTGTCCTCATGGGGATGTGGGATATGTCCCCTCGAGGGAGAATTTTCCTTGTTTTACTGTCCTTGTGGGGACTTATGGGGATTTTAGGTCCCCACAAGTATAGAAGAACCAATCCACACACACACACACACACACACACACACACACACACACACACACACACACACACACACACACACACACACACACACACACACACACACACACACACACACACACACACACACACGCACACACACACACACACACACACACACACACACACACCATATACAGAAATCGTCACATGGCTATCCCTCAGGTCAAGTTCATAGGAGTGCTGATTAGCATAGCTTTGACTGAGCGGCCCCTTTGTCATGCATTTGCCACTCTGAATCAAGTTCAACACCTAAAGCCACAGACCTGTCAGAGCACAGAGATTTACCACGCATGATGTTGACACAAAACCCCATTTACATATCAAAGTGAGGACCTCGTGCAGCAAACTCCCTCATTTACTGAGAAGAATAACGCCCAAGCACACCTGCTACACGGTGATCAGTATTAGTAACACCCCGACCAGTCCTCATTATTTATAGATAGCCTAGCCTGACATCTTGGCCAGAAACGTAAGAGATGTAGTGTGTCCCAAATGGCATCTAGTTCCCTATATAGTGCACTACTTTTGACCAGGGCGCATAGTAATACACTAGGGAATAGGGTTCCATTTGGGATGCAGATTTTGCATACAAGGATGGGAAGGTTTAATGCTGAGGCTGACTGGATTAGCTTTGAGTGCTCTTAGCAGTGGCATGGAACCTTGATTAACACTTGAATTTGTCATTACCATACAGCAAAGTTTCCTTTAATGCTAAGTAGTTCTAAATAATTCAGAGAGTAGAATATAGTATTTACAATTCGGTCAGTTGCTATACAATGCAATATTGTGATCTTAAAGATGAATGAATAATGAAGAAGCTGGGTTATACATTAAATCTGTTATGTTTAATCAATATTGTATTCTGTTTAACAGATGGGGGATGGATGGCCATTACAGGGCTGGTGGTTCCCAGGAGATGGAGAGGAAATGGGGAGAACATGGTTAGAAATGAATATACATGTAGGTAAATTATACTTAAATTGTTAGTAGTTTGTTTCGGTCCCAAGCTAACTTTGTGTATCACTTTAAGAACAATTTGCACCCACACTATTTCTGGACCGAAATGCCCCTGTGAACAGCCCATATGTTATAAATGCCATGCTGCGCTGTATTGTAGGTAGTAGGCCTAATGAAAGTTTTGGGATGAATAGGGTGGCATAGCTGTTTGTGTTGTATCCCTTTCACCTCGGTGAAGCATATTACTTCACAGTCAGCTGTCACAGAATTATTAAATATGGGTATACATAGATTAAAAAAAATATATATTGCAATGGCACTATTTGTTTATATTAAGTCTGGATACTGCCAATCAGCAAGGCTGTAGGGCAAACAGGACTGTCACGTCCACAAGTCTATTTCTCTCTCAAGCGCATTAGCAAAATACAGAGCCGTCACACCAGTCTATCACCATGCTTAATGAATGTTTTTCAGCAGTGGCAGACATGATGCTGCTCTGTCCCGATAGTAATAGTGGTATATTATTTATATATAAGCATTTTAATATTTTAATTAAGTAGGGACAGACACAATTGTCTCCCCATTGATACAGTGTATAAACAACAGTCTGATGCATTACACCATCACACTTTAGTTTATGCCACTTTCCAGTGTTTCCTACTGCTCCCATATACAGTAATACCTACATTATGGCTTGGGCAACAGGTGGCTGGTGAGTGACCCTCCAGTATTAGCAAGATACACCACAGGTAAATAAAGATGACCGGATCAGCTAGAGCAGATGGAGAAAGTAATTGACTCCTTTGAAGAGGTGCAGCCGGAAATGATTTGTTGTCTGAGCAGATCCAATCCTCATTACCTGGGAGTAACCGATGTATCCAACCAGGCCCGGAGGAGACGAGGGGGCGAACAATGACAGAGATAAGTGTGCTATTATCCTAGCAACCATCTGAAGAAACACCTGCAAAAAATGGACACGACTCTTTCAACACAGCGGCTCTGTCTCCAGCCAGATCACGCCATTTGTCTCGGCTCAGTCAAGTAAAGGAATCAAAAAGGGAATCTAGGCCGATCCGGCCTCAATATGATTTTGTATGTAGGCGAGAGGAATTGTTTGCTCCATCCCATTCTTCATTAGGTTGATTAAATCCCAATTGAATAATGTTAAAGTCAGTATCAATGTAATTAAGGCTCAGCATCAGGGAAGTTCATGAAGAGTTTTACTATGATTGTGTGGAGACTAAGTCAAGTCAATTAAAACACGTTTCTACTGACTGTAGATTCATGCAAATGAATGATTCATATAAAATATATCTCGAGGGTCCAACCCTTATCATAATAATGATCTGAAAATAAACCCAGTATTGTGTTCAGTCAATAGTTGAATCAAATATTACCAAGAGAATGTAGCTGTTAGTTTCAATGGAATCCTAACACAGCAAATATCACACATTTATTATAGTATCAAGTGCAGTGTTCTAATATAACATATTGATAAAGCATCTAAACGTACACCTGCGCACACAGACACAGACACACTCACAAGATCGTCTCGTTTACCAATACACACATGTGCAGCCAAAAACACTTAAAAGGCTATTAAGATGCAGCCACTTGCAAAAATCACTCCGAAGTCGATACAGACAGGGATTAGGTCGGGTGATATGTCTCCCATACACAGTCAGTCCCTCTTCCTCCTCTCTCCTCCTCCACCCTCCTTCTAACTATTGTAAACACTCAGCACGCTAAGCAGCAATCTGAATTCAGGGCTAGACGTAACATAATAAAGTAAATCCGGGACACTCAAATTAGTATCATATGTTAAGTTTCGTATGGTATGTATTCATTTGTGAATTTCCATCATACGTTTCGTATGATATGTTTTGAATTACAATTCAAATGATATGTTACGAATTGCAATTTGTTCAATATGTTATGAATTTGCTAAACATATATGTTCCGAATTCCAATTTGTTGTGGCTAATGTTAGCTAGGTGGCTAACGTTAGCTAGGTGGCTAACGTTAGCTAGGCTAGGGGTTAGGGGTTAAGGGGTTAGGGGTTAAGGTGGGGGTTAGGGGTTAAGGTTAAGGTTAGGTTTAAGATTTGGTTTAGGAGTTGTGTTAAAGGAATTTATTTGAGAGGAAAGGTTAGCTAACATGCTAAGTAGTTGAAAAGTTGCTAATTAGCTAAAATTGTCTGTGATGAGTTTCGAACACACAACCTTTGGGTCGCTAGATGTTCACATTATTTGACCCATCCACCCTGATCAACTACCCTACTTTTGTTTTTGCCTTAAGTAACCTTCTCTAATATGTAACCATACCAAACATAACATATCACACTAATTTGAGTGTCCCGGATGTACTTTTACTATGTTACGTCTAGTCTGTGATACCAGGCTATAAGCACAAGCAATCACGTTGTGGAGGAGGAAGAGGGAGAGGAGAGGAGCAGTGAGCGGTGCCAGACACAGGGGATTTATTTATCTTAGCCCAGGGAGGGAGCAATACCGGAGGGGAGTGAAACCAGAGGGGAGACCCGGAGCGGAGGGATGAGCCGACCTGAGAAAAACAAGCAGCCCACTGGTCCTAATGAGAGGCTTTTCATTACTACACACACAGACAGAGACAGAGGTAGTGGCATGGCGTGGGAGGAAGGGGGAGGGGGGGGGAGAAACAAGGGGAGGAGGTCTTTAGTATCCATATGAAGGTGTTGCCGGGTAAACTCATCTGTTGCGGTTCTTTTGAAGGGGGTTAGACTGAGGGAGGGATGGGAGAACGGGGGAACGAGGATGCACAGTTCATATTAAATTGTTGCCGAGTGAACTCATCTGTTGCGTTCCATTTGCCAGAGCTTCAGAATAAATGTGATGCAATTATTCTGTCCCTAGAATACCTGGGGGCATAAATGATAAATTAAGCCTTAGCCTACACACTCGTACACACACACTGTCCCCAACCGTAAGCCACATGTGGGCATACACTCATACATATACACACACATAATACACATACACACAAACTTGGCCAAGATCAGACATACACTCACATTTAGACATGCACATACACACTAACCTCCACACACACACACACACACACACACACACACACACACACACACACACACACACACACACACACACACACACACACACACACACACACACACACACACACACACACACACACACACACACACACACACACTCTTGAGAGACAGTACAAGACAGAACAACAAGAATCAGCCGTACGGACAGAGACAAGTCTCGTTTATCTTCTGTCTATGCCGGGCGGCTGTGTGTCCGTTTGCCTGGGTGCAGTGCTGCATGCGTTACGTGGCGTGAGTCTCCTTAGATGATCACGTTGCTGAGATACAGTGCTGAGAGACAGAGGATGCAGCTGGGAGCATGAGTCCTGACGGAGAGGAGCATGACATGTTCTGTCAGAAAGCTGTGACCCTAATTGTTGACCTCTGCCTCCAGAACCACCAGTTATTGGACCAGGACACCTGCCAGGACTTCTTGTTTCTGTTGTCCAACCAGAACTCGGACTACAAGGACCCAGGTAAGAACATTTAGAACATATTAATAGAACATTACGCATGTTCTATTATAGTGTCTATATTCCAGAATATTCCAGGCACTATGTTTCTCCACTGTGTGAGTTGGTGACTGTAATTGGTTTTCCCTGCTGTCACTACTTTTTGTTTCTGAAACAGTGAGCTCATATTTGTGACATTAGCGCTGAATGTGCCTTTCTTGAGGTAACAACTTGTATATACAGTACAGTATGATTGGGACTTCGATTTAATTACATTTTATATGTAGATGCAAGTTTCCAGAACTAATGTATTTTTTTGAAGAAAGAAATCACACATGCACGTGCACACGTTCGTGCTCACATTCGGTTTTACTTATTTTTACTTATTTTTTTACCACCCAGTCGATGGTTGCTTGGGTAGGGGTCAGGCTGTGCCTTGGACCCATCTAAGGAGTTTGTGTGACCGCAGGGCAGAGCAACCATAAGTATACAAAAATAAACTCAGAGTGACTTTTTAGTTTGTCTGGGTGAACAGAGCTCCTATAACACTAACAAATCAGCCTTTAGCTGACTAATGACTAAGCCTTTAGCTGATGCTGTCCTGATCACTCAACCTTAATATTAGCATTATAACAGTTGTGCACCCACAACTCCCTGCCGCTGAAATTAATAATATTCAGTGGTGTAAAGTACTTAAGTAAAAATACTTTAAAGTACTACTTAAGTAGGTATTTTTTTATATCTGTGCATTACTTTACTATTCATATTTTCGACAACTTTTACTTCACTATATTCCTAAAGAAAATAATATATTTTTTACTCCATACATTTTCCCTTACACCCAAAAGTACTCGTTACATTTTGAATGCTTAACGGCACAGGAAAATGGTCCAAAAGAAAACATCCCTTGTCATCTCTACTGCCTCTGATCTGGCGGACTCACTAAACACAAATGCTTTATTTGTAAATTATGTCTGAGTGTTGGAGTGTACCCCAGGCTATCCATGAATTTAAAAAACAAGAAAATGGTGCCTTCTGGTTGGCTTAATATAAGTAATAAGAAATTATTTAAGGCCTCCTGAGTGGCGCAGTGGTCGAAGGCACTGCATCGCAGTTGCTAGCTGTGCCACTAGAGATCCTGGTTTGAGTCCAGGCTCTGTCGCAGCTGACCATCACCGAGAGACCCATGGGTTGGCACACAATTGGCCCAGCGTCATCTGGGTTAGGGGAGGGTTTGGCCGGCAGGGATGTCTTTGTCCCATCGCGCTCTAGCGACTCCTGTGGTGGGCCGGGCGCATGCACGCTCACACGATCGCCAGGTGTATGGTGTTTCCTCCGACACATTGGTGTGGCTGGCTTCCGGGTTAAGCGGGCATTGTGTCATGAAGCAGTGCGGCTTAATTGGGTTGGGTTGTGTTTCGGAGGACACATGGTTCTCGACCTTTGCTTCTCCCGAATCCGTATGGGAGTTGCAGCGATGAGACAAGACTGTAACTACCAATTGGATACCATGAAATTGGGGAGAAAAATGGGTAAAAGTAATTTTAAAAAATATATATATTTTGACTTATACTTTTGATGCTTAAGTATATTTTAGTGATTACATATACTTTTGATACTTAAGTATATTTAAAACCAAATACTTGTAGAATTTTACTCAAGTAGAATTTTACTGGGTGACTCACTTTTACTTGAGTCATTTTCTATTAAGATATCTTTAATTTTACTCAAGTATGACAATTGAGTACTTTTTCCACCACTGACAATATTGATGCTTGGATGGAAATATGTAATAAAAGGACTCATGAGAATCTAGACACACTTTACTTTAGTGAAGAATCTCGCTCAATGCTATTAGTACATTTACTGCAACAAAGTTAACGCAATGTATGAGAGGTACTTTCAAAAGTTCTCAAATGTCCCACTGTGATCCGTTATAGGAGTCATCCCAATCATTAATTATATCATGTGCACACTGTCTATTTTTTCCGTTGACATTTATCATTTATCTGAGGGCCTATCATAATGAAAAAGATTACTCATCCTACATTACAGTCATCTGCATATTATTGGGTATTGAAATGGCTAGGAAGAGTTCTGCTCATACAATTAACATAAGTGTGCAAATATTAGCTTTTGATGACATAACCTGTAGGCCCATATATTGCAATCTATTCCAGAGATTTATAGAACAACATAGCCATTTATATAACAGTTCATATAGCAAGTGTACTGATTTAGTATTCATATATTTGACCATTATTTTGTATTCATGATTATAAAAGATCTTGATATATACAGTACGGATATGTCTATATGAATGGAATACGATGTTAACATTTAAATGGTTTTGTAAATGCTTATGCATAGATCAATACATCAGTGAAACATAGAGCTACATACAGTATAAGACATGATTGAAGAGCCAGCCAAATAATTTGGACTGTAGGCAGGTACACAACAAATGTCATTCAGCTATGTTTCTGCTAAGATGAGTCCCCCGGGGGTATGCGTCACACCATTCCTGACAAAATCCTGTGTCACTCCGCATTATCCTCAGCGAGGGAATCGAACATACTTCACCGTGCCATGGGCGTCCGCCACTAAGCTGTGGGGGCATTAAATGCCATTGCATGTTATTCACTCATCACTGCCAATCTCTTCTGCCACATGAAGGCTAAACTGAAGGCGTTTGTCTTTCTTATTGTGTGGGAGAGATGTAGAGGGGAGATATAGACAGAACTCAGATCAGGCGAAAGCCTGGCACTTGCTACCTGGGACTGTGTTGGGCAACTGTAGGATACTGTTTACTGTATATTCACATACCAAAGGAGAGGCGACTTAGAACGGTTTATTATAAGACATCCACTTTGTATGAGAGGCTATATGTCAAATCAAATGTATTTGTCACATGCGCCGAATACAGCAACTGTAGACTGTTTACTGTGAAATGCTTAAGGTGGCAAGGAAAAGTAGGTGAACCCTTTGGAATTACCTGGATTTCTGCATAAATTGGTAATCAATTTGATCTGATCTTCATCTAAGTCACAGTGTGCTTAAACTAATAACACACCAATTATTGCATTTTTCTTGTCTATATTGAAAACGTCATTTAAACAAATCTCGGTATGCGATTTGGAGTGGGTCCAGTTTTTCTGTGATGATGGTGTTGATGTGAGCCATGACCAGCCTTTCCAAGCATTTCATGGCAACAGATGTGAGTTCTTGAGCATGTGGACTATGGTTGTCTGCTTGAAAAATGTGGGTATTTTAGACTGGTCAGGGAGAAGTTGAAAATGCAATTGAAGATACTTGCTAGCTGGTCAGTTCATGCTCTGAGTACGCGTCCTGGTAATCTCTGGCCCTGCGGCCTTGTGAATGTTAACCTGTTTAATGGTGTTACTCACATCGGTTATGGAGAGCGTGATCACACAATCGTCCGGAACAGCTGATGCTCTCATGCATGGTTCAGTGTTGCTTGCCTCAAAGCAAGCATAGAAGGCATTTAGCTTACCTGGTAGGCTCGTGTCACTGGCCAGCCCGTGGCTGGGTTTCCCTTTGTAATCCGTGATAGTTTGCAAGCCCTGCCACGTCCGACGAGCGTCAGAGCTGGTGTAGTAGGATTCGATCTTAGTCATGTATTGGCGCTTTGCCTGTTTTATGGTTTGTCAGAGGGCGTGTCTGGATTTGTGTCCCACCCCTTGAAAGTGGCAGCTCTAGCCTTTAGCTCAGTGCAAATGTTACCTGTAATCCATGGCTTCTGGTTAGGATATGAATTTACGGTCACTGTGGGCACTGCGACGTCGATGCACTTATTAATGAAGCCGGTGACTGATGTGGTAAACTCCTCAATGACATCGGATGAATGCCGGAACATATTCCAAGCTGTGCTAACGCAACAGTCCTGTAGCTTAGCGGACGCTTCATCGGACTTCTTCCGTATTGAGCGCATCATTGGTACCTCCTGTTTGTGTTTTTGCTTGTAAGCATGAATTAAGAGAATGGAGTTATGGTCAGATTTTCCAAATGGAGGGCGAGGGAGAGTAGAGGTGACAGAGTTGTTTCGCCTCTAATTGCACAGGAGACAAGCTGGTAGAAATTAGGTAAAACAGATTTCAGTTTCCCTGCTAGAAGCGCCGCAACTGGGTGAGCATATTCTTGTTTGCATCAGTTTGTGGTGATAAATAGACAGCTACGAAAAATATAGATGAAAACTCTTGGTAAATAATGTGGTCTACAGCTTATCATGAGGTATTCTAACTCAGGCAAGCAGAACTTCGAGACTTCCTTAATATTAGAGATTGCGCAACAACTGTTGTTGACAAATAGACAAATAGAGATTTTGTGTCACTGGCCGACACGATACACTATAATGTCAAAGTGGAATTATGGTTTAGAAATTTTTACAAATGAATTACAAATAAAAAGCTGAAATGTCAATACTTATTCAAGCCCTTTTTTATGGCAAGCCTAAATAAGTTCAGTAGTAAAAATGTGCTTAACAAGCCACATAATAAGTTGCATGGACTCAGTCTGTGTGCAATAATAGTCTTTAACATGATTTATGAAAGACTACCTCATCTCTGTACCTCACACTTACAGATAATTGTAAGGTCCCTCAGGCGAGCAGTGAATTTCAAACACAGATTCAACCAATTCAAGACCAGGGAGGTTTTCTAATGCCTCGCAAAAGAAAGGCACCTATTGATAGATGGGTACAAATTTAAAAAAGCAGACACTGAATAACCCTTTGAACATGGTGAAGTTATTATTAATTACATTTTGGATGGTGTATCAATACACCCAGTCCCTACAAAGATACAGGCATCCTTCAGTTGCCAGAGAGGAAGGAAACCGCTCAGGGCTTTCACCATGAGGCCAATGGTGACATTCAACAGTTACAGAGTTTAATGGCTGTAATATGAGAAAACTGAGGATGGATCGACAATATTGTAGTTAATCTATAATATTAACCTAAATGACAGAGTGAAAAGAAGGAAGCCTGTACAGAATAACATATTCCTAAACATGCATCCTGTTTGCAAAAGGGACTAAAATAAAACTGCAAGAAAAACTCTTGAATAAAAATCATTATGTTTGGGGCAAATACAACACATCACTGAGTACCACTTCATATTTTCAAACATGGTGGTGGCTTCATCATGTTATGGGTATGCTTGTCATCAGCAAGGACTTGGAGTTTTCTTTAGGATAAAAATAAACGGAATAGGGATCAGCACAGGCAAAGCCCTAAAGGAACACCTGGTTCAGTCTGCTTTCCAACAGACACTGGGAGACAAATTCTCTTTTCAGCAGGACATTAACCTAAAACAGCTTGACATTAGAGTATTTTCTGTGGATTGTTGATAAAAAAATGACAAATACATTTTAATCCCACTTTGTAACACAACATTTGGAAAAGTCAAGGGGCGTGAATACTCTATGTCACGGCCATCGTTAAAGGAAGACCAAGGTGCAGCGTGGTAAGCGTACATTTTCCTTTTTATTTCAAAATGTCGCCAACAAAACAAACAAAAAACAACCGTGAAGCTTACAGGGCATTAGTGCCACAAACAAAGTTAACTACCCACAACCAAAGGAGGGAAAAGGGCTACCTAAGTATGGTTCCCAATCAGAGACAACGATAGACAGCTGTCCCTGATTGAGAACCATACCCGGCCAAAACATAGAACCACAAAATCATAGAAAACAAAACATAGAATGCCCACCCCAAATCACACCCTGACCAAACCAAATAGAGACATAAAAAAGGTCAGGGCGTGACATTCTGAAGGCACTGTACATACATTGAATGGTATACCTTGAGAGAGATGGCTTGAATGGGTTTATATAAGACATCCACTTAGTGTTAGAGGCTATCCTCCTCACCTTCTAGAACATGCTTTGAGGATAATTTGTAGTGGCAGAAGATTTAATCAGAAATGTAGTGACATGTACCCTCTAGAGCACATATGTCAGAGTCAAGGCCCGCGGGCCACATCCGGCCCGCGAGAAGGTTTTTTACGGCCCCTGGGATGATCTTGATTTATTATTAGAACCGGCCCGCAGACCGCAGCAAGCCGGCAGCCCGCAGATCTTTTACACGCACCAATACTACATTTCCCACAATGCAACGGTGACGCACCGAGCAGTAGGCTGCTTCATTTCAATATTTATTGGCACAGCAGTCGTCAGCATCACAGTAAAATTAACTTTCAGATACCCATCAAAAATGGCAAAACGGAAGGTGGACACTGAGAACCGGGGGTTTCAAACAAGGTGGGAGTCGGAGTATATGTTCACGGAGGTAGCTGGAAAACCTGTGTGTCTTCTGTGTGGAGAAAGTGTGGCGGTACTGAAAGAGTATAATCTGAGACGACATTATGAAACGAAACACGCGGACAAAAACAAGAATATGGACATGGAACAAAGGCTACAAAAGGCAGAGGAATCTCGACAGGCTCTGTTCAAAAAAGCCAAATCACAAGGCCAGGCTGCTGTCAAGGCCAGTTTTATTTTGGCAGAAGAGATCGCTAAATCAGCCCGGCCATTTACGGAGGGGGATTTCATCAAAAACTGCATGATTAAAGTTTGTGACGAAGTTTGCCCAGAAAAAAGGCAACTCTTTTTAAATGTGAGTCTGAGCAGAAACACCATTGCCGAGAGAGTAGACCAGTTGTCCATCAATCTAAAAGAGCAGCTTGTGAAAAAGGGAAAAGATTTCATTGCATATTCCTTGGCTGTGGATGAGAGCACCGACATTTCTGACATTGCCCAGTTGTCAATTTTCATCCGCGGAGTGGACTCCAGCCTAAGCGTGACAGAGGAGTTTTTGGCTTTACGTCCTATGCATGGCACAACTACGGGGCATGATTTGTATGAAGAGGTGTCAAGATGTGTAAATGAGATGGAGCTGCCTTGGGAAAAACTCGTGGGTTTGACAACCGACGGAGCACCTGCGATGTGTGGACACAGGAGCGGACTGGTGGCGAAGATACGGGAAAAGATGCAAGAGGAAAACGCGACAGGTGAGCTGACAGCTTATCATTGTATCATACACCAGGAAGCGTTGTGCGGTAAAGCCTTGAAAATGGAGCATGTAATGAGCATCATCACGCGCACAGTTAACTTTATCAGAGCCAAAGGTTTGAATCACCGCCAGTTCAAGGCATTTCTGACGGAGTTAGAAACGGAGCATGGTGATTTGCCTTATCACACAGAGGTGCGATGGCTAAGCCAGGGAAAGGTGCTTCAAAGATGTTTCGAGCTTCGTGAGGAGATTTGTCTGTTCTTGGACAGCAAAGGGAAAGACACAACACAACTCCGAGACGAAATGTTTCTGTGTGAAATGGCTTTTCTGTGTGACATTACGAGTCATCTGAATGCAATGAACTTGCAGCTGCAGGGTCGGGATCATGTCATCTCTGATATGTACAGTACAGTGAAGGCATTTAAAACCAAACTGACTCTGTGGGAGACGCAGATGCGGAAAGAAAATTTGAGCCACTTTCCCAGCTGCCAGACCATGAAAGAGAAGCTCTCTACCAGTGCGTTCCCGAGCGCACAGTTGGCTGATAAAATAGGTATGCTTGCCGCTGACTTTCGACGCCGATTTGCTGACTTTGAAGCACAAAAAAGCAGGTTGGAACTGCTCGGTAACCCATTTGCTGTTGACGTGGAAAGCTCACCACCAAACCTCCAAATGGAGTTGATTGACCTCCAATGCAATGATGCACTGAGGGCAAAATATGCGGCAGTGGGTGCTGCGGAGTTCGCCCGTTTCCTCCCCGACACAATGCCCCAGCTGCGCATCCAGGCTGCTCAAACGTTGTCTATGTTTGGCAGCACATACCTGTGTGAACAACTGTTTTCTTTGATGAACCTGAACAAAACATCACACAGAAGTCGACTTACTGCTGAACACCTCCACTCAATTCTGAGGATTTCCTCAGCTCAGAGCCTTACCCCGAACATTGATGAACTTGTGGAAAAGATGGGACACCACCAAGTATCACCCTCAACCTCAAACAAGTGAACATTACTGTGCAATCACATATTTAGAGTTTTTACTCAGTTCAAGTTTAAAAGTTAAAGTTTAATATTTGTTTTCACTGCATGTTACTTCTCCTTAAACAAAGTGTTGTTTTTGATTAATAGATTTTTGCACTTTATTTTATTGTATTTCAATCCAATTATATTTTAAAAATATTTCAGTTGAGTGGATGATAGAAAATTGCTATTATTGTTTTTTTCTTTGAAGTAAATTTAGCCCACTTTTGCTAAAATAGAAAATATAGGCTACTGATGGTGCCTTGAATACCGGTTTCTTTCATTTAATGTTCATGTTATGGGGATTTTTATATAAAGGAAATTTGTCTTTTGTGTCTGTTGAAAATTAAAGATTACTGACAGAGCCATAAGAAAATATTGCTTTATTTATCTGATCATATTGGAATATATTTGTTAGGTTTTCAGTAGGTTCAATTAGGTTCACTAGACTATATGCGTCATTTAAAAATTTTTCAATGAACATTCGAACAGTCCGGCCCTCGGCTTGTAGCTAAATTTTTTATTTGGCCCTCCGTCCATTTGACTTTGACACCCCTGCTCTAGAGCCATCATTGTCGTGTAGAAACTCTTTATAGTTCCAATGTCTTAAAAATGTTTGACAGTGACATGAGGATTGAAGCTGTTCAGTGAAAGGAAAATGCCAATGGGAGGTCTTGATTCAAGTCATTATTGTTATTTGTCACTCCCAGGGAATGTATTTTAAAATATCCTTATTGTGTTGTGTTTACCTTTTTGCTGCTGCCTTTGGAGAGATAGGAGGGTATGAAAAAGCTAATGCATTTTTCTGCTGCTTTTCATGGTGGTGATTGAAGTCATTTTCTTCTTTTGACAAAGCTAAAGAACTATGGCTTTGAAAACAAACAATCATATATCTTCAACTGTCAGACGGCAGACGCACAGCAGCAGTGGTAATGTACAGGCAGGGGAATTTCCCAGAGACCACTGTGGTTCTCGTGTAGGTTTTAATGTTTGTCTTTCCTCATTTATTCAAATGCTGTTAGGAGAAATTTCGAAAGGATTAGAAATCTATGTGCATTCCTTACAGAACAGGGTCTTGGTATTGTTTTAGAATATTGATCTTCGTGTATGGTATTGATGAGGATAATTTGTTGAAATTGAGTTTGGTTGTATTCCTACGAAAATGGTCATATAGAGGAACACACCTGCTGCTTCTTATGAAAAAGAAGACAACGCTGTTTAATAAGATGAATGAGAGAACAGAAAACCATCTCAGACAGATACTACTGAGATAACATTAGATTTCCCAGTTGACAACTTCCTGAACTGACATTTATTCAGTTGATGATACAGGCTAGAAATGATGCAGAATGATACAGACTAGAAAGTGTGTCACTCAAGCTGTGGCGCATTGGTCAATGAGACTAGTAGCGAGATTTTCCCATTCACTTGTGGAGCCTCGCATACACACACACACACGAAATGTTTGACTGATTTCACGTTGCATTCACGTTATTTGACAAGTCAACCAAATGTAAATCAAAACACGACGTTGAACTGACGTCTGTGCACAGTGGGTCAGGCTTATTACATATGCAGGTCTCATTACTAGGCACAGCTTCAGGTGGATGGGCTTGACAAGGCTGATGTGATCACATCATACAGTATCTCACACGCCTCTGTCATTGATAGATTGTATTACCTTTATCACTTGTGCCATTTTTACAAGTATGTGGTACATTTTCACAACTCTAAGCTCAAAAATCTAAACAGATCATCAAAATGGCTCGTGTCAAAACTCTAAGCACATTTTCAATTGACTGTACAACAAACAAATTCACAGTCACTTGTTCACTGCACCAATCAAATCACTCTTTCAATTTGGATACAACTATCTGCTTTTCAAAATGCAATATTCACTTTATGATTTGTTAACAATACATTTAACTATCAATTCATTAAAATGTGTATGTGTGCCATTCAGATGGTGAAAAGGGCAAGACAATTTAAGTGCCTTTGAACAGGGTATGGTAGTAGGTGACAGGCCAGGCGTAGGGGTTTGTGTCAAAGATTGCAACGTTGCTGAGTTTTTCACTCTCAACAGTTTCAAGAATGGTCCACCACGCAAAGGACATCCAGCAAACTTGACACAACTGTGGAAAGTACTGTATGAAAATTTGTTTACCATAGACTATTCTTTGTATTCAGCACTTCAAAAAGAACAGTTTTGAAATGTGTATATTGTATTTTTTGCTTTTGGATTAAATGTTTGTTTAGTCATTTAACTGTGAACCTATCATTAGCTGTTGTATTGGTGACTAAATTAAATGTTCATGGTATTTCACAGAAAACTCAGATGAATGCACAATCAAAGGTTCTGAACCTAAGATGGGGGCATAACAAATGTTATCAGTTTAGACTTTTGTACTTAGAGTTTTGAAAATATATCACTTACATCTGAAATGTGTGCCAAAGTGATTGAAAAAAAACTGTACCCAGGACCTGGCTGGTGCATGGCAGAGGAGATTGGCATCACTCGGTTTGCATCCCAAATGACACCCTATTCCCTATGTAGTGCACTACTTTTGACCAGGACCCTATGAGTTCTGGTCAAAAGTAGTGCAATATATAGGGAATAGGGTGCAATTTGGGACGTAACCCAGATCATTTATTTATGATGGTCTGGTCGCTCCTCAGTCATCTATTGGCAGGCCAGGAACGGATGACGCATTGCAGGTGAAATCCAAAACAACAAGACAAGAAGATCAAACTGTGGAGATTACTGTAGAACACCCCAGAAGAACTACCCTTCAATCATTTATATTCATACACTCACACTGACTCTGTGTTTTACAGAGACAACATTTCACAGTGAGTACACAAACACAAAAAAAACCTTTGGAAAGCAGTCCATTTCACTGTGTGAGACAACATAGTGATTGATGCCTATGTCTCATTATTACGACATGAGCACTGCTGTGGTAGATCTTCCGACAAATACAGAGTCTGATCGGTGACAACATCACGGGTGGATTGCAATGAAGACGATGAACTTCGCATGGAGCACTGTGTTAGCGCTAGTTTTCTTAAAAAACTTCTTAAGGCTAGGCGTCCCGCTAGAGGGACAACTTCTGGTGAAACTGGAGGGCACACAATTCTAATAAATAATCATAAAAATGGATATTAAACATTTAGGTACATACAAGTGTTTTCTATCGGTTGAAAGCTTAAATTCTTGTTAATCTAACTGCACTGTCCGATTTACAGTAGGCTTTACAGTGAAACCATGCCATGCGATTGTTTGAGGACGGCGCCCCACATCAAAATATTTTTCCACCGGCACAGGTTTCATAAATAGCGATTAAATATTCACTTACGTTTTTGAAAATCTTCCTCTGATTTGTCATCCAAAGGGTCCCAGCTACAACATGTAGTGTCGTTTTGTTTTTTTAGTTTAGTTTAGTTTATTAGACCATTTAAAAAAACAAGCACACATAAAGCCATACATGCACATGAATAAAATCATTGAGGATAACACACAATAAAGTTTGGGACTCATTTCCATTGTGGTCCTCTTGAGACAAGATTGCTAGACAAGATCAAACACAGTATGGCAGTGAAATAATAAAACAAAAACATTGAAGAAGAACATCTATCTCATCATTCCAGTTACATCATAGGGGTTATTCATATGGGCACAGAGGACATCAACATATTTTTACTTTATTTTTAAAGCTGTCCAGAGAGGACATTGTTTTTATAGGCAGAGGCAACTCATTCCATTCTGAGGCTCCAGTATACAAGAAAGTACCTTTCCCAGCATTACTCCTGAACCTGTATATACACACATCAGCAACACCTGATCTGGTGCTGTGATTGTGTGCATCCCTAACACGAGGAAAGTAATCACTTAGATATCTGGGCGCAGGACCATAAATACTCCTGTACATAAGTTTAGATAAGCCCCCAAACCAGGAAGTACTAGCATAGTCAAAATGGCATTGAATGAGGGCAGTAGCTAGCACTTTCATGGAGTCCTTATCAAGCAGCTTGGACTTTCTAGACAAAAATGTAGTCCTGGCATTAACCCTCCCTAGCACCTTATTGGCCATGCTCACACCTCCAAAGCTTCCATCAAGGATACATCCCAAGTAGCTAACAGAGGTTTTAGTAGTCAGCACCTCACCCCCTAACTCCACTCTGATTTCAGACGACCTACACAATTTAGGTCTGGATCCCAAAATAATTGCTTCAGATTTCCCTAAATGCAGAGATAGCTTATTATCTCCAAGCCATTTTCTAATGTTAGTAAGCTCTGTGCTAAGTATGCTCTCCAACATAGTTTTACTTTTGTGAGACACCAGAAGTGTAGAGTCATCCGCATAAAGAAAAAGACGGCAAGAACAAGCATCTTTCATATCGTTTATATAACAGCAAAGGCCCAAGCACGCTCCCCTGTGGAACGCCACAACTCATTGGTTTTGCATGATACAGTGAACCATTAACCTCTACTACTTGCTCCCTTCCTGATAAATAGGACTTTACGCAGCCTAGAGGGATACTGCTTAACCCCAGTGCCTCCAGTTTGGAGATTAGGAGACAGTGGTTAACTGTATCAAAGGCCTTCTGTAGGTCAAGCAGTACCATTCCACACAGATTTCCCTCATCAATCTCTTTCCTTAAATACAATCTTTCTTTATATCCCAAAAGGTCTGTTTAGTTGGCGCCATCGATTTGAGTAATCCACCCGTTCAACATGCCACGATAGGAATCCGAAAATCTACCCCTAAACTTTGTTTCAACAAGTCAAAATATATTTCTATTTAATCCTCAGATACCCTAAAATGTAATCAAACTATAATATTTAATACGGAAAGAAGTATGTTCAATAGGAAAGTGATATTAACAGGTGCGCGTTGTCTTTTCTTTGGATTTTCTCCTGCCACATCTATTGTGTTATAGTCTCCTACAGTATTTTAACATTTCTACAAACGTCAGGGTGCTTTCTTTCCAATGGTACCAATTATATGCATATCCTGGCTTCAGGGCCTGAGCAACAGGCAGTTTACTTTGGGCACGTAAGTCAAGCAGAAATTGAGAAAAAAGGACCCTAGCCTGTAGAAGTTTTTTAATTAAAGCGATACTAACAGGAGATCGTAATGGCACCAGAGAGGATGGCTGCCGTTTTATTGGCTCTTAACCAAACGTGCTATTCTGTTTGTTTTTTCACATTGTTTGTAACTTATTTTGTACATAACCTTGCTGCTACTGTCTCTTATGACTTAAAAGAGCTTCTGGACATCAGAACAGCGATTACTCACCTTGAATTGGATGAATACTTTTTTTTTCATAAGTCGGACGAGAGGGATTTACTCCAGACACACAAACTCATCCCTGTAATTTGCAGGAGAAAGAGATGGAGGTTTCGCGGAAGGAGATCAGGGTGCCACTGACGAGTGGCTAATCCGCCTTTGCCATCAATTGTCCTATTGGCCAACATACAATCGCTGGATAATAAATTGGACGAACTAAAAGCATGTATATCCTACCAACGGGACATTAAAAATGAATATCTTATGTTTCACCGAGTCGTGGCTGAACGACGACATGAATAACATACAGCTGACAGGTTATACACTGTATCGCCAGGATAGAACAGCAGCCTCTGGTAAGAGAAGGGGTGGCGGTCTATGTATATTTGTAAACAGCTGGTGCAGAAAATCTAATATTAAGGAAGACCGTTTTCCTGTTTGCCATAAGCGAACATGAAAACGCTCATCCAGAGGCGGCGCTCCTAGTGGCCGGGGACAAAACAGTACAGTACTGTTTTGCTAGCACAAACTGGAATATGTTCCGGGATTCTTCCGAGGTCATTGAGTAGACCACATCAGTCACTGACTTCATAAGTGCGTCGACGACGTTGTCCCCAAAGTGACTGTACTTACATACCCCAACCAGAAGCCATGGATTACAGGCAACATCCACACTGAGCTAAAGGGTAGAGCTGCCACTTTCAAGGAGCGGGATTCTAACTCGGAAGTTTATAAGAAATCCCGCTATGCCCTCTGACGAACCATCAAACAGGCAAAGTATCAATACATGACTAAGATCAAATCGTACTAGACCGGCTCCGACGGATGTGGCAGGGCTTGCAAACTATTACAGACTACAAAGGGAAGCACAGACAAGAGCTGTCCAGTGACAGGAGCCTAACAGACAAGCTAAATTACTTCTATGCTCGTTTCGAGGCAAGTAACACTGAAACATGCATGAAAGCATCAGCTGTTCTGGATGACTGCGTGATCACGCTCTCCGCAGCCGATGTGAGTAAGACCTTTAAACAGGTCAACATTCACAAGGCTGCAGGGCCAGACGGATTACCAGAACGTGTACTCGGGAGCATGCGCTGACCAACTGGCAAGCATCTTCACTGACATTATATTTTCAACCTCTGTCTTGTTAAAAGCAGACCACCATAGTCCCTGTGCCCAAGAACACTAAGGTAACCTGCCTAAATGACTACCGACCCGTAACACTCTTGTCTGTAGCCATGGAGTGCTTTGAAAGGCTGGTCATGGCTCACATCAACACCATTATCCCAGAAACCCTAGACCCACTATAATTTGCATACCGCCCCAACAGATCCACAGACGATGCTATCTCTATTGCACTCCACACTGCCCTTTCACACCTGGACAAAAGGAACACCTATGTGAGAATGCTATTCATTGACTACAGCTCAGTGTTCAACACCACAGTGCCCTCAAAGCTCATCACTAAGCTAAGGACCATGGGACTAAAAATCTCCCTTTGCAACTGGATCCTGGAATTCTTGATGGGCCGCCCCAAGGTGGTAAGGGTAGGCAACAACACATCCGCCACGCTGATCCTCAACATGGGGCTGGTTGAGAGAATGTCAAGAGTGTGCAAAGCTGTCAAGTCAAAGGGTGGCTACTTAGAATCTCAAATATAAATTATATTTGGATTTGTTAAACACTTCTGGTTACAACATGTTCCATATGTGTTATTTCATAGTTTTGATGTCTTCACTATTAATCTACAATGTAGAACATTGTAAAAATAAATAAAAACCTGGAATGAGTAGGTGTGTCCAAACTTTTGACTGGTACTGTAAATAGCATGAGCGCAGCATTTTTCCCCCAACTTGAATCAATGAGCCCAATCAGTCCTCCATGACAACAAAATCAGAAACAACAGAGTAGGGCTGGCTAATAAATCCTTTGTTTTGAAGTTATGCTAAGGTAAACAAATTGGCTAATCTATACTTCCATATTTCCAAGTCCTATTCTTGAAGATCAAGGTATAACATTTATTGGAATGACAGATTCTGATAGACATTGGTTTTTAATGTAAAGATATAATTTAATCATATCATTATATGTAGTAGAAAGCAATGGGTTAGAAGAAGCCTACATAACCAACCCATAAAGTAAAATATAACATCCATATATGGCCAGCTATGTAAACTTTAACATTGATTTATCCTACAATAGCTGTCGTTCAATTGGTAATTGGTCTTCTAATGCCTCTTAAGGGGAAAGTAATTTAAAATTAACTGAATGTAATCAGATTACATTACTGAGTTTGGGTAATCCAAAAATTACGTTACTGATTGCAACTTTGGACTGTCGCGGATTACATCTAGAAAGCAACCTACCCAACCCTGCTTACCAGAAATTCAACTTTCCTTTTAATCACGTGAGCCCTTCCTGTTGCATATCTTAAATGCTTCATCAGAAACAACAGTTCATTGGGCTGTATTATCTCTTGATGCAGAAAAAGCTTTATAAAGATTGGACATACAGCATCTCTGGCCTGTTTTAGAACATATGGGAATTGGCTCCAATTTCAATAATTTGATTAAAATGATATATGCCAATCCTTCAGCCATAGTTCTAACAGGCAATGACTGCTCCGCTCTGTTCAGAATCACTAGAAGCAACAGACAATGCAATCCAATTTTTCCTTTGCTATTTTTATTATCCATGGCACCCAAGGTAGTAACACTAATTTCCTTAAAATCTATTGATCACTTCACCTCATTATATGCAGACTATATTTTAGTAAATCTAGACAATGTATCTCAATCGCTTCCGAAGTTTATAAATCAATTCAAATACGTCTCAAGTTATAAAATGGATCTAACCAAATCAGCTTTACTGCCTCAAGACCCTGATGGAGGATTCCATCTCTACTTATGGAATCCCAATCGTTTCCCATTTTAAATACTTGGGATTAGATATATTTCCTTCTTTAGATAAAACCATTGGCAAAACCTTTAACAGAAAGCTCAAATCAATTCAATCCGGTCTCGTTAGATGGAATAATATCCCAGTTGCTTTAACAGGCAGAATATCTATAGTCAAAATGAATATATTGCCACAGCTGAATTTCTGTTGTTCAATACTTCCCATGGCTATTGGGATAAAATTCATAGTGCGGTTTCAAAATGAATATGGCAAGGTACATTTTTTTTTAAACAATGTAACTTGGAATCAAAATAGCATGCCCATACTCCAATATTTCTCAATAATGCTTTGCTATCCAGAGGGCGGCCTTTTAATTCCCCCGATGGTCCAAATGTGGAATCTGTACCCTTGCCGATATCATATAATGATTTGAGAACATTCCAAGATTTGAAAGATACATACAAAACGGATACAAAGCCCTCCATCACCCCCCCCCCCCCCCCCCCCCCCCCAACAAATCAGACTATGCCTCCATCTTACTTCTAACATTCAAGCAGGAAGTACACCTGGTAAGATCTGTTCAACGCTGGTCTGACCAATGAGAACTTATGCTACAAAACACCTTTGATCACATGGACTGGGAAATAATTGACAATAATGTCAATGTGTATACAGACTCAGTCACAGGGTTCATCAGGAAATGCACAGGGGATGTCCCAACAATGACTATTCACACATATCCCAACCAGAAACCTTGGGTAACTAGCAACATCAGCACAAAACTGAGAGCGTGGACCAACGCATTTTCAGTGCCTGTGTAACCGGTATGAAATGGCTAGCTAGTTAGAGGGGTGCGCGCTAATATCGTCTCAAACGGTGACATCACTCACTCTGAGACCTTGAAGTAGTTGTTTCCCTTGCACTGCAAGGGCCGCGGCTTTTGTGGAGCGATGGATAACGGTGCTTCGAGGGTTACTGTTGTCGATGTGTGCAGAGGGTCCCTGGTTTGAGACCAGGTAGGAGCGAGGAGCGGGACGGAAGGAACACTTACATTGATGCTGTTGACCCGGATCACTGGTTGCTGCGGAAAAGGAGGAGGTCAAAAGGGGGGTGAGTGAAATGGTTAGCGGGGTGCGTGCTAATAGTGTTTCAATTGGTGATGTCACTCACTCAGACCTTGAAGTAGTTGTTTCCCTTGCTCTGCAAGGGACACAGCTTTTGTGGAGCGATGGGTAACGATGCTTCGTGGGAGGCAGTTGTTGATGTGTGCAGAGGGTCCCTGGTTCGAGGCGAGGAGAGAGACGGAAGCAATGCTGTTACACTTTCAGAAAGTATTATACCCCTTGACTTATTCCACATTTTGGGGTGTTACAGCCTGAATTCTCAAATCTACACACTGGAATTGTGATACAGTGAATTATAAGTGAAATAATCTGTCTATAAACAGTTGTTGGATAAATTACTTGTGTCATGCACGAAGTAGATGTCCTAACCGACTTGCCAAAACAATAGTTTGTTAACAATACATTTGTGGAGTGGTTGAAGAAATAGTGACTCCAACCTAAGTGTATGTAAACTCCTGACTTCAACTGTAAGTCAAAACTGTAACCAGGCTGCTCAGGAACAGTCAATGTTGTCTTGTTAAGCAACTCCACTATATATTTGGCCTTGTTTTATGTTATTGTCCAGGTGATTTTGTCTGTGCTTAGCTCTATTCCATTTATTTTTATCCCTAGTCCTTGTTGATGACAAGCATACCCATAACACGATGCAGCCACCACCATGCTTGAAAATATGAAGAGTGGTACTCAGCGACGTGTTGTGTTGGATTTGCCCCAAACATAATGCTTTTCATTCAGGACATAAAGTTAATTTCTTTTCCACATTTTTAGCAGTTTTACTTTAGTGCCTTATTGCGAACAAGAATATTTGGAATATTTGTATTCTAAACAGCTTTCCTTGTTAGGTTAGTATTGTGGTGTAACTACAATGTTGTTGATCCAGCCTCAGTTTTCTCCGATCACAGCTATTAAACTCTGCCATTAAACTCTGTAACTGTTTTAAAGTCAGCGGTGGCCTCATGGTGAAATCCATGAGCGGTATTCTTCCTTTCCGGCAACTGAGTTAGGAAGGACGCCTTCATTAAGTTTGCCTATGACATGACGGACCTGATCGGCGACGAGACAGCCTACAGGAGGTTAGAGCCCTGACGGAGTTGTTCCAAGAGAATAGCCACTGTCAACGTCAGCAAAACTAAGGAGATGATAGTGGACTACAGGGGGAGCACATCCTTATTGTTATCGACAGGGCTGCAGTGGAGAGGGTCAAAAGCTTCAAGTTCCTTGACAGATGACCTGACATGGTCCAATTACACCACCATGGAGAAGAAGGTGCCACAGTGCCTCTACAACCTCAGGCAGCTGAAGAAATTCGGCATGGGCCCTCCGGTCATCAAGAAATTCTACAGCTGCACTATCGAGAGCATCTTGAGCGGCTGCATCACTGTCTGGTACAGCAGCTGCACCGCCCTCATACATGTGTGCGCATGGCCCAATACATCACTGGGAGGGAGCTCCCTGCCCTCCAGGACATCTACTCCAAATCGTTAAGCACTCCAGTCACCTGAGCCACAGACTGCTCACTCTGTTACCATCTGGCAAGCGGTATCAGAGCATCAGGTCTCGGACCAACAGGCTCCGAGACAGCTAGTACCACCAAGCCATCAGACTGCTGAACAGCTAATCCCAGCTGTCACCCTGCACCTTAGAGATTATTTGCAATGACTACCCACACATCCAACCCTTACACACAAACCTATACACAAACAGATGTGCACTCAAACACACACACACACACACATACGCTCACAGCCAACACTGCTGCCCTATTAGACAGTATATTATTTATTCCAATGCGTGACCAAGTCACTACCTACTTTATATTTGTGAATATAATGTAAATACAGTCCATTATTTCTATCCATACTGTCTCTTATTACTTCTATTACTTGTTATTTTTTTGACCTGACTCCGTTTATTGTTATTGACTGAATTACTGCACTGTTGAGGGAGCTAGCACAAAAGCATTTCACTGCACCTTTTATACCTGCTGTAAACTGTATGTGACAAATAGATTTATTTGATTTTAAGAATTATATGACCTGTATAGAAATACATGCATGTCTGTATCTCAACTAGAAGAATTGCATTATCTCCTCAATTTTCTCATTTACAACTCACATCAGTGCTTTGAGCCCAACTCATTTACCCAGAGATGTAGATTAGTCACCGCCTATGCTGCCGACAACGCCACTGAGAGAGGTTGGGATTGTTGATTTGGCTCCAAGCAGACAGAGTTTGCATCTCAAATGCCACCCTATTCACTTTATAAAACACTGACCAGTTCCCAAATAGTGCACTATATAGGGAATGGGGTCCCATTTGGGACACCAACAGTTATTCTATTCTGTTTCCCCATCATAAGGACTGCTCTATGCAGCCTGTCATGCTGAAAGCTATAGCTCCAGCTAACCCTCTGGGGGTAAAACTCCTGCAATGCTCACTGAGTTGATGTAGAAACACTTACAACCAGACGTGGGCCCCCACTTCATCAACCACATTGATGTGCGACATTAGACACTTGATTGTCTTAAAATGTTGATGTATCCAATCAACTTGGATTTGATCTTGGACTAGGCAACATTTGTGAGACTTAGTAGAGTAGATGCCTTAGCCAAATCTAGCCTCTTAGTATGTTGGTGAATCTTGAGGATGCTATAGCCAAATGTAGCCCATTCTTCTTACTTTGGTTTTGCTTGCAGTGAGGTGGTATGGTGTTATGGCTGTGGGCAGAGGGAAGTAAGAGAGCTGTTATTTACATGCACTACATTAGAGCCCTGAGGGTAATACAGTTGTATGGCAGTATAATGAAGAGGAGGTTAACATTGTCAACACCTTATTCGCTAATTGGATGAATACGTTGTATGCGTGAAAAACGTCATTAGTTACAAAATATCACAGCTTTTTCAGGGGCAAGCCAAGGGTATTGTAACGGCAGATTTCCTCCTCTTCGTCTGAAGAGGAGGTGTAGCAGGGATCGGACCAAAACGCAGCGTGGTAAGTGTCCATGTTTTAATAGAAACAACTGAACATGACACAATACAAAATAACAAAGAGAATCTAACCGAAACCAGTCCCGTGTGGCACAAACACTGACACAGGAAACAAACACCCACAAACCAGCAGTGAAAACAGGCTACCTAAATATGGTTCCCAATCAAAGAAAATGAATGACAGCTGCCTCTGATTGAGAACCATATCAGGCCAAACTAGAAAACCCCACATAGAAACAGACAACATAGATAATACCCACCCAACTCACGCCCTGACCAACAAAATAAAGACAAAACAAAGTAAATAAGGTCAGAAACGTGACAGGTATAATGTATTACATGTTGCTGGATGGTCAGTGTTGTCTATTGTTTAAGCTTTGCAGTAGAGCGCATCATGTGTTATCATCTAACATTACGGAGTGGAACTGAAAAGCAGATTAAGCATGCTTTAATTTTTTTAGCATGTTTGATAAATACTTACAAATTCTATGCAATATATATACACGTATATTACTCTTACTCAAGATATGTAATGTTCGTGCTCATTACTTTGTTGTAGGGTAAGTTCATAGAAACTGGGTTACTCAGCACACCTTCTGCATCTGTTGCCATTGGCCCTTTAATTTCCTGGAATCTTTCCTGGTTCCAATTCTGTGTTTTCCCTTATAGTCCCATTAACTGTCCCCTGAGGAAATGCTACTCCAAAAAAGTGTGTGTGTGTATTTGTGCGTGCAAAGAAGCACGTTTCTGTTTATGAGTGAGCCAGAGCATTTGAAGGGGTGGTGTTACGTTAAAGCTAATGACAATATGTTTGTCTCACTTGCACAAAGACAAAACAGAGGGGCAAATTAAGGTTTGTTGTGACATTTCATTTCTTGATTGTATTAGAACTCTGTGCAAACCGGCTACAGCATGAAGTGATGTTACCCAAGCTGACAGGAATTGATGGAATGACCTTCTAGCTTGTTAAACTCCTGATAACCTCTCCATGGGACACTGAGAAATACGTGGAAAGAGACAGTTATGCCTCTATGATGAATTTGTCACTTATGTTCTACCTACAAAACACTGAGGTTGCATGGCCACAGGAGATTTGCGAAGCATACTGAAGGAAAGGTAACTAGGGAAACAATGCATAAAGTAATGGTATTGGCTACATACATCCGGATCTTGGATTGTCATTTAGCTGTGTTGATCTTGGCTCATTTTACGTAAATGCTGGAATTATGAAAATGTGTTACCCCGTTCATTGGCTATGCCATTTATAGTAATTTTGTTTGCATATTTAACAGTCCAAAACATAAATGTAAAAATCACAGAATTGCACTTCACATTATCAGCTTCCAGAAAATATGAAAAACCAGTTAAACCAATTACGAGCTGTCAATAATGACCTGGGCTCAGTGTAGGAAATTCCTTCATGTTAATATATCACAAATGGCAATTCATTTTCAGGCAGATGATTGTCTTCTCCACAAGGTAATCTGCAATGAGGTGTGTAATTAAGAACATGATGAGGACGGTGCTAAGCGCCATCATTTGAGTGTTTTTAGTTGACTAAACAAATGGAAAACTGATGATGCTCTCAAACCCTTCAGATTATGACAAATACATTGGAAGAGGATAGTAATTAACTGCTGCACTGAATAGTTTACGAGTTCAACTTTAGATTCTCAGAATGTTTCTAGTACTCGGATGTTCCTGTAACAGATTCAAGTTGAGAATATTCTAGCAACGCTCAAAAGCCCAGGAGCATATTGAATTAGTCAGGAAATGAAGTGAAACATAATGCGTGACAAAAAATTATTCAAATCAAGCTTAAAAATGTCTCCTTTAATGTTAATATCCGTTTAGTGTGAACCCCTTTTAACTTCACCCAACACAGGATTTAATGTTCTCCAGCACACATGGGACCCACCCTTGGCCCTGCTCTAGTCTGCTAACCCCTCTAACGGACTCTACTGCTATGGGACAAAATAGGGAGGGGGAAAAGACAGACAACATATAGAAAGGGGGTGACAGTAACCAGGCCTCTCTCCCACAGAGGGGAGAGGGAGCTGCTGGATGGTTGACCGTTCACACCCGGTCGTAAATTAAAAGAGAGGGAGACTCTCTCGCTCTTTAGTATCAACCAAAGGAATGCCTTTCTCTAGAGAGGCTTCTGCCCGCCCAAAACGCTAACGTCCATAAAGTGAATAGAACAATATCTCTAATGGGAAAATGTAGAAAACTAATGTAATAAAGGTTTTTATTTTGTGATGTTATTAAAAACTGTAGGGACTAAATAGTGTAACTTGGAAAGGATACCCCCTTAATCTGTCAAGTTTTCATCCAATGTGCTTTGCATACAATGTGATTTTTTTTTAGTGTTTTTGTTGAGATAGGAATGTGATTTTAGGAGTCAGGAGAGAACTTCTAATCATATCCTTTGCACATTAAGTAGCCATGCCCAAAGTGAGGTCAGAAGAGCGTGTCAGAGGGACAGAGCCATCTCCTTTGGCCAGAGTGCATAAAAGCTTTAGTAACAAAATTAACATTAGACCAGGAAACGTGAAGCAAGAACTACATGTTTTAAATGGTTGAAACGCTGAACCTCAACATGAGGTGAAGAAATAAACTCACCTTCCTTTAGACCAGAGAGAGGAAGAGCTGCAGCTCATGTCTATCATGGTCCGAATCCTGAATAACACCACAAGGAGGAAGAGGCGAGAAGCTCACCTCAGACAATCACTGGGACAGCTGATGAGATGTCAGATATCAAGAAAATATTATCTAAACGACTATCCTACTATGCTCATCACCAATGGGAATCATTGAGGCACAAATGAGAAATTGCAATTAATGTGAGAACAGTCCTGAAAAGTATCCACGATAAGTGTCCTTTCTTTCTCTTCCCCAACCCTTTTCATTAGTTTGGTAATAGCCACAATATTTTGTCAGTCTACTAGGGACCTTTCTTCTCATGTATTATGTGTGTATGTTATCCTGTTCTCATTTTAGTTGGCTCGTCAATAAATAATTACACCAATTGGTGTGGTACTAAATAATGCTTAAGGCTGAGGTTTTTGCAGATCCAAGGTTACGAGCGTTCAGAATGAGTATTTGATAAGAGGTAATGATTAATAAGATAACTGTTTATCGATGTTATAGGTAAAGACCTTAGTTTTATTCGGGGGAGGTAACTCTAAACGACTTCTTCCGTGGTGCCCCAAATCCTAATGATTTAATTGTTACATGATCATTTAATCATGCAACAATTAAACAGTTAGTGGATTAAATAAATAGTCATCAGAAAGTGGGGATAGGCTCTCAATTTCTAGGGCCCAACGATGCCCCACAAAATAAAAGTCTGTATGGTGATATCCAGATCCGCACGGCTCCCTGTCCTGGAACTCGAACGGTCTGAGACTCTGCTTGGCTACGTCACCGATGGCCTCGCCTCAATCAATAGTGGCTTCAATAGTGGCTTTAGTGCCATCAATAGTGGCTTTCAGTACTGTGGAAAAAGATAGCCCAGAGAGAGAAGAGTAGTGTAAGGGGAACACAGGAAAAATCCCATCCCTTACTTGGTGGAGCTAAAGATCCTAGATCTGCACTGTACCAATGCCTCTCTCGGTCCTCTGCTCTTGGATCACCTCTCAACTCCACAGCCCCAGTTCGTCAACAGCGCAGCCACCCACTTTCTCACTTGAATTCACCAGGAAGACTTCTCGTCCCGCAGACACTGGTCCAGTGCAATCACAGCAAACACCCAAGACATGGACACTTGCATATGGGACCGATCCACAAAAAGAGACATTATCCACTCAACTCCCAGCCCCGAACAACACAAAACACAGGGCTTTTAAAGGAAATTACAGCCAATCCCCAGCTACCTGTCTGATTAGCTAACTCGCTGCTGGTGCGTCTGATCACACCAGCCCTGCCACCCACTTCTCCACATAACTACCAATCCATCTCGTGACATTATCATACAACCAAGTTGGACCAAACTGAAAAATAAACTTCTGCTTTCTGTTAACTGTTATTATGTTTTGTGCCTGGTTTGTTAATGCAGTTAAGCCTCCAAATGTGTTAATGTTAACACATTACAGTAATAAATAACACAATATATGAGAACAATATTTTTTGTGAACAAATTTTGGCGTTATAATAACGTTGGTAGCAACATGGAAAGTCATTGTGGAAATCAGTTGCATCTAAAGTCAAAATCCACAATGCAATGCTCTCTCTGTAGGCTGGCTGGCTAGCTAGCTAGGATTGTCTGACATTCTGCTGGGTGGGGCGTTATATGTTCCTTCATTCATTGGATTCCTATCTCCTTTCTATAATATTTCTGGTAATGGCACCATGTAATGCACGCTGGACTAAAGAGGCAGACAAATAGGAAAAATGTGCTAGACCCTCAGTTAAATTACACATTTTTCGAGGTAGGAATATCACAAAAATATGATCAATGGCTCATTCGAGAGAAGACATCCTCCCGAGTTATGACATCGGTCAGTATTGAAATCGGATAGATTTACAGTATGATAGACGTTTTTGTGATCTAAAAGTCACATTCCTATTAACTTCCAGTGTAGTGAGAGCGATTTTATCACAGTGCTAGGTCATACCGGTCGGATTTCTGCCTGCTTGAACTCCAATAACTCAGATACATGTGAAAATATGAAATGACTCAGGGAATCAATAGAACATCACTCAGAGATGCACAAAAACAATATAACATTCAAAATGGGTGAACCGTTCCTGTAATACCAAAACGACACCATTTTTCCCCAAACGAAGAGCAGTTTAGAAGCAGAGATGTTCAGTGTTTCCTCGTAATTTGCCCTTATAATGGTATTGCTGATTGAATTCAGTTTCAAGTGGCCCTCCTCTTCCCAATTTAGGTCAACAGCCGGAAATACAAATCACGCTCATCACAACAACAGGGGACTAAAACGAACAGACAATGCATGATTATGAATCTGTCGCAGTGTATACGACACAGAAAGGGTGTCCATGCAATCTGGTGTGTGGTCTATAGGGTTAGAGTGAGGTTGCTCAGTGGGTTCAGTGCTAGAGACGTCCTTAGCATTCAGAGCAGATAGAGGGAACGATGGGTCATCATGGGAGCACAGCAGTGAAAGCACCCTGCCAGATAAAGAACTTCTGGATATGAAAACTGCAATAAATGTGGTGAAGAAGTCAATGGAACGCAGTGAGGAATAGAAGAAAGACGCCGGATAGTTGCACATTCAAATTCTAATCTAACCAAGTGGAAATATGTCAAATCAGTCACTATTGATGTATAATAAGAGGCCCACAATGTGGTTACTAAAGTCAGTTGTTGATATATTTGGCTGTTTTCACTGGATAACATTTAGAAGTTGTCCTTTATCCGGTTTAGAAGAATTGACTGCTAAATGCTAACTCCCGTTTGTATAAACTGGTAGCATAGCTAGCATAGAGAAATCTGTGGCGGTAGTCAAGGTCTTTTTAAACTGTAATGCAGTTGATTGGTGACGATGGCATGAACATGTGTTGGACATCCATACAGCATTATACTCTGATTTTAACCTCAACATAGTGTGAAATACACATATAAACAACAGCCTAAATGTAAGCTAATTTTGCCTGTGGGGCAATGAGGAGATTCGTGATCTTTCACCACGGCATCATTCCCCCACGTGTTTCCATGGCATTTCCATTGTTTTGGTTGAGTTCCATTGACCTATTTTCCACATCTATTTAGCTTATCCAGTTTTTTGCTGTTGTCTGGTTTCATGGTCAATAAAGACATGAGATGACAATGTATTTATGTTGTTCCATTGTATCCCATTTTTTTGTTGGTTTCATGGTCAATTAAGACACGGCAAATTGAACAATTGAAATGTATTGATCTACTGCTTAAATCTTTTAACGACAACTGCTCTGCACTAATATATCCCCAAAATATTGTAGTCCTATTTATTTAGACAGGATGTTTTTATCAAACAGGGCTCACATGCATTGAAATAAACAAACACTGCAACAAGGTAGAATATCCTTATATTGGTCTTTTTATTTTTTGCTTTCTATGAATAAAGCCCCTTGGTAGAGAAGATGAGTCATGTTAATGTCAGGGACCGCAGCACTGCTGTAGTCACAATGTCACATATAATCTACACTGTCCGCTTCAGTGGTTTCCCTGGTAATTCATATCACAGATTACTTTCAACTGTGAGCAACACTGAATTAATTGCAGATTTGTTTGCTCGTACTACAATATTGGCTGGTGTGATACATATCACAGGGCCATTACAGCTTTCACTGATTACATTTGGAATGAATAGACCCCCCCCCCCCCGTCTATTGTCAATTGGTGTGTTTCTGAAAGTCACAGTTTGTTCCAAACACTGTTTAGAGATAAGCATTGGTTAGATACTGTAGCTCTAAATCCCCTGAAAGGAAAGGACTGTAGACATTAAAGCCACCCCCATCCTCCATTGTGTCTGAACTCCCTCTTATCATGCCCTTTTTTCGCTAATCTCTGCACCGCCTCAGCACTCAGTCCGTTTTTTACTTGCGTCTGTCCTCTACCTTCTTCTCTCCTCTCCCAAGTTAACACACTGGTCTGGCTTTGTCAACAGATCGGAAGGATTTTGAAGGAGGCTATATTAAATCTCTCGAAAGGCGTCTTTGAATAACTGAGTGGAATTCGATTTTGATTTCGATTCGTATTCTCAGAGAGCAGTTCCAAGAAGGACACATCTCAACCCTGGGCTGAGCTTTCCCTTTGAACCTCTGTTCTTTAGATTCCCGTGGTGGGGTTTCAGGTACAGAGTGATCCGCAAGCCGTTCATGCCTAAGATGACAGAGGCTGTTGATGTATGGTTCAGTAGAAAGATGAATGGTGTGGAGCTATATGCTTAGTGAGGCCTGACCCGGAGATGTGCCCGTAGTTCTACTATGTATTCAGGGCAGAGCGCCTTCCCTCTACTTGGATTGGCAGGCCCCATGCTTCCTCCATGATCAACTGACAGGTACTATGTTGAATCTCTAGCTACAGACACAATGAAAGAGGCAATTAAATCCATGCACAGGGGCAGATCATGAATCAGGAAGCACACCACTAGCACATGGCACACCCCCTCTACAAGGCAGGGATACGTAACTGTCCCTATGAGTCATTTCAAGTTGATAGGAAGTACGCTTGGAGAATGAATTATAATACCTGCCACTAAGTGAGACATTGTTAATAGGATGGCATGTCGTCAAGTTTAGTCATGGATTGGATTCAGCCAGTGAATTTGCTTCATACGGTATATGACAGTGTAAAGGGTTCAATATTAAACCCTTTTGTAGTCTATATAGAACCCTTTGGCTGTATACCTATGGTCAAAATGTAAGAACCATTTTCGGTAAAAGATTCTATATAGCCTACGAGGGTTCTACAGGTAACTGCCAAAATAAAGGCAACGCCAACATAAAGTGTCTTAATAGGGCGTTGGGCCACCACGAGCCAGAACAGCTTCAATGTGCCTGGAACTCTATTGGAGGGAAGCGACACCATTCTTCCAAGAGAAATTCCATAATTTGATAATTTGTTGATGATGGTGGAAAACGTTTTCTCAAGGATTGCTCCAGAATCTCCCATAAGTGTTCAATTCGGTTGAGATCTGGTGACTGAGACACACACAAACACATACCCTTTAACCCATAAGAGTCAAAGCCCTGTCTAAGCCGGGGGGTTCTATTAAGCAATATGGAATTGTTTTAAGAAAGTCATACCAAGGGTCATTTTACTATTTGATTTTGAATTTTAAGACCCCTTGAAGTATCAAAAAAACATTTTTTTTTTTTTTTTGATGAAACATTTTATTTGGCCTTACTGCTATTAGCCCATACAAATGACAGACGCATTGAATAACATATTCACGACATGGAACAACAGATAGTCCCAAATACATTTCAAAAGGAAGTTTGTCCTAAAATGTCTCTCCTATATCTGAGCGATATGAGAAAGGTCATGTTTATATTTATTTAACCCCATATTTTTGCCATTAAATAGTCTCCATATATACTTCCATTCACTTTTTTAACTTGTACCAAGGGCCTTCGGACGAGTCTTGTGAGGCGTCCTAGAGCAAAACAACCAACATGTACGTGTTTGTGAAAGTCTCACCTTTGCTCAGAGGGGTCATATTAGTTTGGACGCTACAGATAGAAGTTGGAAGTTCAGAAGACAGAAGTTCAGACGAGTCTCCTGACACTTGTGGAGGTCTTAAAGCAAAATGGAGAACACCATTGTGTTCGTGAGAGTCTCATCTTTCCATAATATTTTCTAGGCCAAAATGTTTGGACGCTACAGACGATTTTGTGAGAAGACCGATTTTCAGGGTCCGACAAACACTGCTCTAGCTCTGCCACCTCTCACCACAGATGCGGAAATGTGACATAGGCGAATGTGGTGGATTGAAATGCATTCAATGCAAAAATGGACATCTCTAGTTTAAACTGATGGATTTTTATGGTGATTTTTTTTATTATTCTAAATTATTTTAAACCTATGCTCATTTCAGACCCCTCTTTCAAAGTGGACATTTTTATACACTAAGCATGGTGGGATGTTAAGTGCTTTTAATTAACCTGCTTCCAAAAGACTTTGTATCCCTTATTTACTCAAGTGTTTCCTTTATTTTGTCATTTACCTGTATATAGAACCTTATAAAGTGCCATATATGAAGCAAGCGATAGAACCCTTTTTGGTTCTATATAGAACCTTTTTCTCTAAGAGTGTACTAAACCTACAATATTCTAGAATATTCTATTTTTGGACTGAGGGTTGAGGCTCTGACTCAGCTTTGTCATTGACCTATCACTTCAAATGCACAGTTGTGCCTTTACTGCCCTGTCAAGTGTCAGTCCAGCTGTTGTCAGCTCACTGTCATAAGGTCCCTGCCCTTTTGGACTTCTCTGTCATGAATAGTTTATGTAATACAATAAATAGCACATTTGACTCCATATAAATGTAATACAGTATAACATATTTCTCAGATGCTCTGTGAATTGACCTGTCTATTTTCCATTAGAGGTGCATTTTCATTACATTTTAAACATGTTTGGTGCTGCTGTAAGTAGAAAGGCAAGGACAATGTCCGTTTTTACATCTAGTAGAACAACATTTATTTGTTGTGCAGCATCCTTCAAAATTCCAAGGCCTGTGTCTCCAGTAGCCACTGCTTCTAAGAGTTGGCAATGTTGATAATGTAATCTTGTGTATTAATCAGTGTACTAGGCATTGGTGTTGGTGGACATACTGTACAGCAGACCTAAGATGGTAAATTAAACTTGCAGTTTTTCTAATCTCGGCTCTGACACCACTGAGTAATGTTCACCATAATGGTTATTACCCTGTAGTAATGTATAGTGTGTGTGTGTGTGTGTGTGTGTGTGTGTGTGTGTGTGTGTGTGTGTGTGTGTGTGTGTGTGTGTGTGTGTGTGTGTGTGTGTGTGTGTGTGTGTGTGTGTGTGTGTGTGTGTGTGTGTGTGTGTGTGTGTGTACGGCAGAGACTCCTCCAAGCAGGCCATGCAATAGTAGTTGTATTTGGCGTATCGTATATGACACTAGGTCCATTTTAATCTAAACTTTAACTCATACGTCTCCATAGGGAGACTCCACTGCAATGCTAGCAGTTAATGTAAGCAGCTAAGGGATGTTCCTCTTATCTGCTCCTGCAGTACAAAACCCTCTTCTAAGGGTCCCAGTTTGAGCACCTGCCACCGTACCATGAAATAATGCATCTGTAGATCTGATAAATCTGTGTATTTTCCAGTGTGTAGTTGGGTATTTAATTGATTTCAGGCTGCCTTCACTGTGGCTGCTGGCTGCTGGTAAGGGTGTTTCTCTCTGTGCAGAGTCGACTGCATCAAGGCTGCTCAAGGCTAAACTGATGCCAGTGGTGTAGTGAAGGGTATACATCTACAGTGGGCATTGCGTATACTCCCTTCTTAATCCCCAGGATGCGTATCCTAAGTAGTGTAGTGGAGGTATACACCGTATCAATTAATAAGGCTGATGGAACAGATCAGAATGTTTATGTTAAGACGTTCATGAACTGTTAGTTGTTCACATTTTAAGTGCAGCAATGTGCACGCGGTGGTAGGTCCAAGCATAAATGTGCACCGAACATGCAAGCGGTTTCATGGACAGAGATGGAAATATCCATTAGGAATTTAGAATGAGGGTAGATCTAAAGATTCAACAACTATCATGGGTATCTGTCACGACTTCCGCCGAGGTCGGTCCCTCTCCTTGTTCTGGTGGCGTTCGGCGGTCGACGTCACCGGTCTTCTAGCCATCGCCGATCCACCTTTCATTTTCCATTTGTTTTGTCTTGTTTTCCCGCACACCTGGTTTGCATTCTCTCATTACTCGTCTTGCATATAACCCTCTGTTTCCCCCCATGACTGTGTGCGGAATTGTTATATGTAAATGTATGCGTACTCCAGGCTGGTTTGCGCCAGGTTATTGTAACCCATGTGTGTTTAGTTTTCTTAGTACTGTGTTCTGTTCGCCTCAATAAAGGGCTCCGTTTGCTACCCATTTCTGCTCTCCTGCGCCTGACTTCCCTGCAGCCAGTTACGCACACCTTTACAATTTCTCATGTGACTAGGATCATGCCGTTGGCTGCTAGACAGTGAAAAGAAGTTTAATGCATCTGAGGAAGTCTTAATAAAATAATTGCGTCTACATTTCTATGGTGGGATTTTGTCTATAGGCTACTTTGAAGCAATGTAAGACATGCCTCATAATATCAAGTAAAATGTTCAGGTTTCAAACAATTAAGAAACAGGAAAACTATAGCGATGCTAATTACAGGCCTAACCATCTCCTTGTAGATGGAAAGCCTTTCCCAAAAACCTTCTCATTTAAATGTTAACTAGCTGTGCCTGGCAGAATGATATCATGATAATTTTTTTTACTGTCAAAAAAAGTGTGACTTTCAGAGCGAAAGCCTCTGATACCTGGGAATTTCTGACTCAGTTAACAGCCTCATTTATCTGTTTCAATAGTAGGCCTACTATTAGCTTACTGCAAAGTACAGCTTGGGTTGGCCTGACTGTGAAAGACCAATATGGGATTTATCCTTTTAGATCATTCAGCGTGTATGTCACTGTTTCTCATTTAATTTTTCACAAGGGGCACATTTCCTTTGCCGGGCGGGCCGTTGGGGAAATGTTTGGCAAAATTAGAGTATACCCACTTCTTCAGGCACCACTACACCAATGACTGGTGCTAAGCTCGTCAGAGAGAGGGGGAGGTTAGGAGGTATTGCTATCTCTCTCTCGCTCTCTCGCTCTCTCGCTCTCTGTGCTGCAATATCTTCTAATCTCAGACAGAGCTATAGCTGCAGACTGAGGCAAAATGTTTCTCAAGCGCATTCAATCGATAAAATAAAACAAACCTTTGGAGAATCTGTTATCTGGGCATCTATTCAAAAAGATGTTTGATATTCATAAGAGAACGTCTCCTTTATTGATATTCATTCCGTCTAAACTTCTGTGTGTCTTCCTCCTCCTTTTGTTACGCATATATTCTGGGCACAACATACAGAGTACTATTTACAGAGTATGTTATGTTATGTTTTGTCACCCACAATTTACAAATCCACATATATTCTCCACACACATACAGTTGTACACTTCATTTCATCACTCTGTTGTCGCAGAGAATTTACCTGCATAGCAGGACATGCTAATTGTACTGTATTCAAGGTTAACAAGGCTTCTAAAGTTTGTAATTTCCAATTTAAAATGTCCGATTTGATTTAGCCTAACAAAAAAATTATCAAACCCTACAAAAAAGTCCTGTAAAACCCTTGGCATACAATTTCCACACCTCTGCGGAAATTGAATTAACACAATCAAAAAATCCCTATCAAAATCTATTTATTTAAAATTAGAGACATCAGTTTTTTTCACCGCTGTAGCGGTGTTTGTCAACCCATGTGACATCCCGAAAATCGGTCTTCTCAGAAAAAGTCTGTAGTTTCCGAACGGTTTGGCCTACAAACTATTATGAACACGCCCACAAGCCTATAGGATGCCCACAAGCCTTACGAGACTCGTCTGAAGGTCCCTGCTACCAGTTTATTCGACAGTACATTCGGAAAATTATTCTGAACCCTTGACATTTTCCACATTTTGTTACGTTACAGTCTTATTCTTTTTTTCTTGTATTTTATCCCCCTTTTTCTCCCAAATTACGATCTTGTCTCATCGCTGCAACTCCCCAACAGGCTCAGGAGAGGCGAAGGTCAAGTCATGCGTCCTTCGAAACATGACACGCCAAGCCGCACTCCTTAACACCCGCCCGCTTTACCCGGAAGCCAGCTGCACGATGTGTCGGAGAAAACACAGTTCAACTCAGTTAGTCTGCAGGCGCCCGGGCCCCCACAAAGGAGTTGCTAGAGCGCGGTGACCCATGGAATGCCCCCCGGCCAAACCCTCCCCTAACCTGGACGACACTGGGCCAATTGTGTGCCGCCCTATGGGACTCCGGGTCACGGGCGGTTGTGATACAGCCTGGGATCGAACCAGGGTCTGCAGTGCCTTAGACCGCTGGGCCACTCGGGAGGCCCGTTACAGCCTTATTCTAAAATGGATTCAATGAAAGAACATCCTCATCAATCTACACACAATAATCCATAATATTTGCAAATGTATTACAAATAAAAACAGAAATACCTTATTTACATAATTATTCAGAGCCTTTGCTATGAGACTTGAAATTGAGCTCAGGTGCATCCTGTTTCTATTGATCATCCTTGAGATGTTTCTATAACTTGATTGGAGTCCACCTGTGGTAAATTCAATTCATTGGACATGAGTTGCAGCACTGAAGGTCCCCAAGAACACAGTGGCCTCCATCATTCTTATATGGAAGTAGTTTGGAACCACCAATACTCTTTCTAGAGCTGGATGCCCGGTCAAACTGAGCAATCTGGGGAGAAGGGCCTTGGTCAGGGAGGTGACCAAGAACCCGAAGGCACATGACAATGCTCTTAGAGTTTGCCAATAGGCACCTATATTAATCTGAACCTAGAGGAAAGTCTTTGTCCACAGGCCTGGAGCGAAGCTGAAGTAATTCCGCTACCCAAGATTGGTAAAGCGGCCTTTACTGGTTCTAACAGCAGACCTATAAGCTTGCTGCCAGCTCTTAGCAAACTTTTGGAAAAAATTGTGTTTGACCAAATACAATGCTATTTCTCTGTAAACAAATTAACAACAGACTTTCAGCATGCTTATAGAGAAGGGCACTCAACATGTACTGCACTGACACACATGACTGATGATTGGTTGAAAGAAATTGATAATAAGAAGATTGTGGGAGCTGTACTGTTAGATTTCAGTGCAGCCTTTGATATTATTGACCATAACCTGTTGTTGAAAAAACTTAAGTGCTATGGCTTTTCAACCTCTGCTATATCGTGGATTCAGAGCTATCTATCTTAGAACTCAAAGGGTTTTCTTTAATACAAGCATCTCTAATGTCAAACATGTGAAGTGTGGTGTACCACAGGGTAGCTCTCTAGGCCCTCTACTCTTTTCTATTTTTACCAATGACCTGCCACTGGCATTAAACAAAGCATGCGTGTCCATGTATGCTGATGATTCAACCATATACGCATCAGCAACCACAGCTAATGAAGTCACTGAAACCCTTAACAAAGAGTTGCAGTCTGTTTTGGAATGGAACATCTCTAAAACTAAGAACATTGTATTTGGTACAAATCATTCCTTAAGTGCTAAACCTCAGCTGAATCTGGTAATGAATGGTGTGGCTGTTGAACAAGTTAAGGAGATTAAATTACAAGGCATTACCTTAGAGTATGAACTGTCATGGTCAAAACATATAGATTCAATGGTTGCAAAGATGGGGAGAGGTCTAGCCATAATAGAGATGCTCTGCTTTTTTGACACTACACTACAAAAAGCAAGTTCCGCAGGCTCTGGTTTTGTCTAATTTTGATTATTGTCCAGTCGTGTGGTCCAGTGCTGCAAGGAAAGACCTAGTTAAGCTGCAGCTGGCCCAGAACAGAGTGGCACGTTTTGCTCTTAATTCTAATCAGAGGTCTGATATAATACTCTGCATGCCAGTCTCTCTTGGCTAAGAGAGACTGGCAATCCCCGGTTTAGACAGGGCTTGGACTCCAGAGGGTTAATTATAAACCACTAAATAAATCCTGTTGCTGTAGGGTTATTTTCCTGCTGTGGGGAACTGGTCAAATTAAGATTGTACACCTGTACACACCACTATGTGAAAGCAAACTGAAGTGGCTTGGGGGGGGGGGGGGGTTGATCACAACAGGAATTAGGTTATTTGTGAAGCGAGTGACTATAACTGCTCTGGACTGAATGAGGAGGGATCTGCCCCTAGACATTTTCTACGGTACAATATCCTGCTGACTGGCTTGCTCTCGCCTCGCAGTGCCATAGAAACGGGGTTCCTGAGTGCAGTGGAAGCTCATTCTGTCTAGGAGCTAGCGAGGGAGGGGATCGAGAGGAGAGAGAGAGAGTGAGAGAGAGAGAGGGACTGAGTGAGTAAAGAAGAGAGAGTGAAAGAGAGAGGGAACAGGGAAACATAGTGAGAGAGCCAGTCACCGGTGAGTACCATGCAAGCTGTCACTTTATATTGGATGAGTTGGTGAAAATCCTTTGCTTTGAGCTCTTTCTTTCTTTTGATCTTTGATTTCTCCAGGTGGTTTTCTCTGATGGTATGGCTGTGTGAGAAACAGGTTGTCAGTTTTTGGGGGATGAGAGGAGAGAGAGAGAGCCTAGCCCTGTCTTGTCTGTGTGATGCTTTGGTCTTCGAGGTAAGCGGATGGACGGTACACCTCTGGCTTTTGTTTGCTGATTGGCTCAAGTTCATTATTGTTGCATAATTAAATTGTGTATGCATGTGGCACAGTGTGTGTGTGTGCGTGTGTGTGTGTGTGCGTGTGTGTGCATGTATGTGTGTTTGCCTCTTCAAAGAGGGGGCTATCCTCTGATCCTTTTAAGCGGGGACAGACTGCTCTCTTCTTATTTGTTGATTATGTTTTGCCACTATTTAAATCTAACCAGTGTCAAATCAGTGTCTTCTCGGCTGTGAAACAAGTCTGACTTTCTCTTTCTAATAGTGTCTATTTCTCTTCTGTATCATTTATGAAGCACTGTGTAAATATTTGATAAGAATGATTTTCTACTGCCACAGTTTTTGGCCGCATCTTTTTTCACACCTTAGCTTCAACCTAGGGTAAATTTGCCAAAATCTGACTTATTTTCTGTCTCTTGTATCTATGTAACTTTGTATATCTCTTGTATTTACTGTATTTTGATCTATATACAGTAACTGCAGAGTCAATATCTCTTGTGTTTTCTAATGTATCTCTTGTGCATCCATAACTACGTAGTCAATGGTCCTGTACAATAGTACTGTAGCAGGGGCACATGTTTAGCTGCATAGCAGGAAATGTACAGCAGAGAGTCAGGTTAGTCACAGGTGTCTGCTATTGTTTCCTCCCATCTGGTAGTTAACCCATGTTCTCTGTGGACACATGAGCCGTGCATGGGTTTCATTATCAAGCCTCAGCAGACGGATCAGGGCTCTGTCACATTGATTAACGCTCCCGGTCTGCTGCCAAGCTAATGTGAGAGACGGACCAGGGTGTCCTTTGCTTGCTTTCATCTGTAGCTAGCACATGTACAACACGGATCGGACAGAACATCATTATGTAGTTCACTGTGTATTAGGATATAGAAGTTAGTGGGGTAAAGTACTTATAACTATACTGAACAAAAATAGGTTAGGTTAGAGTCATTAAAACTCGTTTTTCAACCACTCCACAAATTTCTTGTTAACAAACTATAGTTTTGGCAAGTCGGTTAGAACATCTACTTTGTGCATGACACAAGTAATTTTTCCAACAATTGTTTACAGACAGGCTATTTCACTTATAATTCACTGTATCACAATTCCGGTGGGTCAGAAGTTTACATACAGTAAGTTGACTGTGCCTTTAAACAGCTTGGAAAATTCCAGAAAATGATGTCATGGCTTTAGAAGCTTCTGATAGGCTAATTGACATAATTTGAGTCAATTGGAGGTGTACCTGTGGATGTATTTCAAAGCCTACCTTCAAAATCAGTGCCTCTTTGCTTGACATCATGGGAAAATCAAAAGAAATCAGCCAAGACCTCAGAAAGAAAATTGTAGACCTCCACAAGTCTGGTTCATTCTTGGAAGAAATTTCCAAACGCCTGAAGGTACCACGTTCATCTGTACAAACAATAGTACGCAAGTATAAACACCATTGGACCACGCAGCCGTCATACCGCTCAGGAAGGAGACGCCTTCTGTCTCCTAGAGATGAACATAGTTTAGTGTGAAAAGTGCAAATCAATCCCAGAACAACAGCAAAGGATGCTGGAGGAAACAGGTACAAAAGTATCTATATCCACAGTAAAACGTGCCCTATATCGACATAACCTGAAAGGCCGCTCAGCAAGGAAGAAGCCACTGCTCCAAAACCGCCATAAAAAAAGCCAGACTACGGTTTGCACCTGCACATGGGGACAAAGATCGTACTTTTTGGAGAAATGTCCTCTGGTCTGATGAAACAAAAAATAGAACTGTTTGGCCATAATGACCGTCGTTATGTTTGGAGGAAAAAGGGGGAGGCTTGCAAGCCAAAGAACACCATCCCAAACGTGAAGCACGGGGGTGGCAGCATCATGTTGTGGGGGTGCTTTACTGCAGGAGGGACTGGTGCTCTTCACAAAATAGATGGCATCATGAGGGAGGAAAATTATGTGGATATATTGAAGCAACATCTCAAGATATCAGTCAGGAAGTTTCAAGCTTTGTCGCAAATGGGTCTTCCAAATGGACAATGACCCCAAGCATACTTACAAAGTGGTGGCAAAATGGCTTAAGGACAACAAAGTCAAGGTATTGGAGTGGCCATCACAAAGCCCTGACCTCAATCTTATAGAAAATTTGTGGGCAGAACTTAAAAAGCATGTGCGAGCAAGGAGGCCTACAAATCTGACTCAGTTACACCAGCTCTGTCCGGAGGAATGGGCCAAAATTCACCCAACTTATTGTGGGAAGCTTGTGGAGGGCTACCCAAACCGTTTGACCCAAGTTAAACAATTTAAAGGCAATGCTACCAAAAACGTATTGAGTGTATGCAAACTTCTGACCCACTGGGACTGTAATGAAATAAATAAAAGCTGAAATAAATCATTCCTTCTACCATTATTCTGACATTTCACATTCTTAAAATAAAGTGGTGATCCTAACTAACCTAAAACAGGGATTTTTTACTAGGATTAAATGTCAGGAATTGTGAAAAACTGAGTTTAAATTTATTTGGCTAAGGTGTATGTAAACTTCCAACTTCAACTGTAAAAGATCCCAGAAATGTTCGATATGCACAAAAGCTTATTTTTTTCAAATTTTGTGCACACATTTGTTTACATCCCTATTAGTGAGCATTTCTCCATTGCCAATATATTCCATCCACCTTAGAGGAGTGGCATATCAAGAAGCTGATTAAACAGCATGATCATTGCATGCTTCTACACCTGCATTACTAGCTGTTTGGGGTTTTAGGCTGGGTTTCTGTACAGCACTTCGAGATATTAGCTGATGTACGAAGGGCTATATAAAATAAACTTGATTGATTGCACAGGTACACCTTGTGCTGGGGACAATAAAATGCCACTCTAAAATATGCAGTTTTGTCCAACAACACAATGTCGCAGATGTCTCACGTTTTGAGGGTGCGTGCTATTGGTATGCTGACTGCAGGAATGTCCACCAGAGCTGTTGCCAGATAATTTAATTTACATTTCTCTACCATAAGCTGCCTCCAACGTAATTTTATAGAATATGGCAATACATCCAACCGTCCTCACAACCGCAGACCACGTGCAACCATGCCAGCTCAGGACCTCCACATCCGGCTTCTTCACCAGCGGGATCGTCTGAGACCAGCCACCTAGACAGCTGATGAAACTGAAAATGATTTCTGTCTGTAATAAAGCCCTTTTGTGGGGAAAAGCTAATTCTGATTGGCTGGGCCTGGCTCCCCAGTGGGTGGGCCTTGCTCCCAAGTGTGTGGGCCTATGCCCTCCCCTGCGCCCCTGCCCAGTCATGTGAAATCCAGACATGGGCCTAATTTATCTATTTCAATATATTGATTCCTTACATGAACTGTAACTCAGTAAAATCATTGAAATAGTTATTTTAAATAAAAATGTTGGTTCAAAATAAAAACTGATATGAATTGCATTGGTATTTATAGGGATAGGATCTCTTGTTGGCAGTGGATTGTGTCTATAAAGGCTTTTTCTGCCAACCTCAAATTGCTTTAGATTGTTTGTGGATGGCTGGGCATTCAGTGAAGAATGATGATTGCATCTCTGTGGTAGGCATTGGTCCCCCATAGAGATAAGACTGTTTTATCTCTGGGTCCTCCACGTACCTTCACCTGTTCCTACGGTGCTGTTCCAGGCTGCCCGTCACTCTGTTCTCAGCGGAGTACAGCAGTAGGAGGGAGCCTAAACTAAATAAATCCTTTCCTGCCTTATCAGTTTTCCTTTGAGTCCTGCCAAAGACAGGACCCTGGTGGCATACGAGGCGGTCAAGAGGCTGGCGTCGTGTGTGCAGGCAGGCAGCAGCCGTGACATGATTGTGGTTGATTAGAATGACCGCAGGGGTCTTTCTCTCCTTTTTCTGAGGAAGAAAACAGAGGGGTGGATGGTCTTTTTTCTTCATGCTGCACATTTTACAACTTCTTGTTAAAATGTCACTTGCCAAGGGTTGCCTGTAAAAAGCCCCAGTGAGGCAGCTCAATGTGTGACTAGTGATGCACAATGGAGCAATAAACGTCACTGAGTAATGTGTGAGATGCTTGTGGTACGGTTTTCCACAGTTTCCAATGGCCTTTTGGAGATACAATCTGTGGATGCAGCGCTGACGCTGTCAAACATGCCCTTCTGGATGATACATGATGAAAGGCTAGATGGTGATGGTAGCCATTCCTCTAGTTCATTTTCACCTTTAATGCATCATGATGACGTTGCCCTCTGACTCCGACCACTGTGGCCTGTCATTGGTTCAGAGACTCATAATGATGATGCATCAACATCATCTCCGTATGCTGGCTGGAAGTTGTGTTTCATGGCAGAAGACCAAGGTCAGATTACATCAAGGCCATTGTAACAGATGTCATCGTTTACTCTCTTGCGTTGTGTAATAAAGAAAGGAATGCCTGCCAGTGGCCCCAGTTGGTCCCACCACATTAGATGTGCAATGCTTGATGTTGTTGATGGCTGTAGATAACATTACCGCTTGCATAGAATTTTCAGACTGGGATTTGCAATAATCAATGACAAAATTAAAAAAAATATGACAAAATACAACATGTGTAAGTACCTCATAATAGATAGTGACAGCACATTAGATGTGCAAAGCTCGATTTTGTTGATGGCTCGACTGCATGAATCTGTAACTCTGTATTAGCAGGGAGCTAAATAAATTTAGAGACCATTACATTTAGAGCATGCTAGCTAACTTGTTCATACAGCAATAACATATAATAAAAATAATAATAACACAAAAGCACACCACAGGAAGCCCCCAATATCTAACAGGTACCATACACATATACATCAGGAAATGTACATAGTGTACACGTTGTAAACAGAATATAGTATTTCAGACTGGGAAGAATTAGCATTCGCAATCTCCCTCTATCTGCAAGCGTAGCCAATGACAGTACAGTTATTGAACCAACCATTTGGAATACATAAACACTGAAAACATATTTCTGCAGTGGGAAGTGGAAACATAACCAACCCTTTTACACCGTCATAGAAAACAATATTTAACAGCAGTTTGGAGTAGTGGCTACTGACTAGGGAATGGCTTATTCAAAGACGTTGTGTGTTTTTCAACACAGGGTTTCAATGGACTGAAAAATGGATGTAAGCTGTGAAGGAGGAACATGAAGGTTGTCAAGCGTCAGAATCCCAAACTGACCATGACTGGTCCTGTTGAATACATTTAGAATGAACATGAAACACTCTTGATCAAAATGAATAAGTAGACTACTCGTCTCATTTTAAACTCTGCAGTGGACCTATATGTGGTGTGGGAGGTTGAAACCTAAAGAGATAGTGAGAGGAAGCAGAAAGCCCATGACCTGAACTTTGAGTAGCCTCGCCCACACCCGTTGATTGAATTGGTGTCAATCATCGCAACACTATACTGAGAGCATTTGAACAAGTCTAGTGCACCACATGCTCTCGTCTTAATGCATCCTCATGCTGTCATTTGCAACATCCCCCTGTGAGGATGTCCCTTTATCAGTGTTGTGCCTGTGCGACTTCGGGGTCCTTGTCACGCTGGCATAAAGGGTCGGGAGACAGGTGCAGGAATGCGTAATGTTTTTTTTATTATACCAAAATGACCGCGTGCCGTGTAAAAGCATGGGGACAAAGACCAAACAGACACTGAACAAAACACAGGGTTGAAAGGGCACACTTATACTAGTACTAATCACTGGGAATAGGGGACAGGTGTGCGTAATGAAAGTTCCGGAGGGATTCGTGGCTGTACCCCAACACGCTGCACCAGCAGTGCAATGACACCGGCCTCGGGGATGATCACAGGAACGCAGTCGATCAGGACCCGATGCAGCTGCCGAAGTTGCGTAGTTGTCGGAAGGGCCAGTAGCAGTGGAGTAGGACGGACCGGTTGTGGCGGCATCGGGCATCGGACGGGCCAGTTGTAGCTGCTGAAGTTGCGTCTTCGGAAGGACTCCTTGTGGCGATGTCGGATGACCCAGTTGCAGCTGCGCCGGACGGACCAGTCGCAGTGTCGTCGGACGGCTATTCCCGCTGTCTCCCTTAATGGTCCATTATTCTGTCACGTATGAAGAGATTCGGGAGACAGGTGCAAGAATGCGTAATAGTTTTTTTTATTAGTCCCAAATTACGGCGTGTCGTGTAAAGGCACGGGAACGAAGACCAAAATAACACGTAACAAAATACAGGGTAGAATACCAAAACAAAGAGCGAGGAGTACTTCAAATAAATAACACACGCGCACAGTGATTAACTCACGGGATGAGACGCGTAATCATCTGCTGAATCCACAATGGCACGAAAGCCAAAACACGCAGCACACGCAACACGCAACACGCAACACGCACCAACGGACATTGTAACAATAATCAACAGAACACCGGTAAACCAAGGGCACACTTATACAATTACTAATCACTGGGAATAGGGACCAGGTGTGCGTAATGAATGTTCCGGAGGGATCCGTAACAGTCGTCTTAAACTCCATTAAATGTTAATTTAGCTTAGCGCTTTAATAAACAATCAAGATGTGTTAATTATTTTCTTGACGCACGGATCCCTTTAGCGGGATCATTTTCGTAAACAACCGCTGAATTGCAGAGCGCCAAATTCAAAAGAAATTGCTAAAAATATTTATATTCATGAAATCACAAGTGCAATATAGCAAAACACAGCTTAGCTTGTTGTTAATCCACCTGTTGTGTCAGATTTTGAAAATATGCTTTACAGCGAAAGCAATCCAAGCGTTTGTGTGAGTTTATCGATCACTAGACAAAACATTAAGAACACCTAGCAGCAATGTACTGTATATTGGTCACGAAAGCCAGAAAAGCAATAAAATGAATCGCTTACCTTTGATGATCTTCGGATGTTTGCACTCACGAGACTCCCAGTTACACAATAAATGTTCCTTTTGTTCGATAAAGATTATTTTTATATCAAAAAACCTCCATTTGTTTGGCGCGTTATGTTCAGTATTCCACAGCCTTAGGCAGGTCATCAAGGCTTGACGAAAATTCCAAAAAGTATCCGTAAAGTTTGTAGAAACATGTCAAAAGTTTTTAATAATCAATCCTCAGGTTGTTTTTAACATCAATAATCGATAATATTTCAACACTGGAGAGAAAGAAAATGTCGAGCAACCAGTGTCGAGCGCATGAACTAATGTAAGGACATCCGTCTATCCACTGAAGCGTTTTGATAAATCTCGCTCATTTTTCAGAATAAAAGCTTGAAACTATGTCTAAATACTGTTCACACACGCCATTGGAAAAAGAATCTGGTTGATATCCCTTTAAATGGACGAAAGGCAGGCAATGGAACAGTGATTTTTCAAAATAAGAGTCACTTCCGGGTTGGATTTCCTCAGGTTTTCGCCTGCAAAATCAGTTCTGTTATACTCACAGACAATATTTTGACAGTTTTGGAAACTTTAGAGTGTTTTCTATCCTACTCTGTCAATTATATGCATATTCTAGTATCTGGACCTGAGAAATAGGCAGCTTACATTGGGAACGTTATTTTTCCAAACATAAAAATTCTGCCCCTAGCTTCAAGAGGTTTTACCTACTAATAGGAAGCAAGACTTATCTCCATTTTTATTATATTCATCCACATATCTTTTCATACCCAATCAAAGGCAATAAGAACCCATCTGCCTTTCCACTCTATGTACCAGCACTCATATCTTTATATGTGACAACTGGTAGTTAGTGATTATTCATTGCTGAGAAATGGCTTGTTTTTTGGGCAATAAAGCATTTTGTGGGAATTAAGATCTATTTAGATGGAAAATGGGCTTAATCTATTTTTATAGCAGCTCGAATGAGACCTGACAGTTTTATTGTGATACCTTTGGAAATTAAAACCTATGAAGTGGCATGGCACAGCGTTGGGCTGGGCTGCTGCAACCTGGTCTCAGAACAAAGGCTTTTATGTTTTGCTAGAATGTGTGCCACTCCATTTAGTATGATATGCTACTTTACTTTAGATTACATTACATTGTCCAACCAATGTTATAGTGGTCACATTTGACACGTTTAGGATGATATATTACGTTCAACTGCTTTAGTATGATATGCTACATTAGGTTAGGGTTTAAGGTTAGGATTAAGGTTAATGTTAGGAGTTAGGTTAAAAGGTTAAAGGGTTTTAAGGTTAAGGTTAGCGGAAGGGTTAGTTAACATACTAAGTAGTTGCAAAGTAGCTAAAAAGTAGTAAGTAGTTACGGTTTAGCTAAAGTTTTCTGTGATGAGATTTGAACATGAAACCTTTGGGTTGCTAGACGTTTGCATTGTATGCCCACCCATCCATCCAACCTGACCAATCATCCTCCTTTCGTTTTTGCCTTAAGTAACCTACTGTCCATACCAAACGTAACATACAGTATCATACTAATTTGAGTGTCCCGGATTTACATTTACTAGGTCTAGTCAATGTAATGTAGCCTAACGTAAAGTAACATATCATGCTAAATGGAGTGGCATGAGTGAGTGAGTGAGTGAGTGGTTAAAACTTCTTATGGCTGCAATCCCGGTAACGGGGTGATATGACAACAGCCAGTGAAAGTGCAGGGCTCCAAATTCAAAAAACAGAAATCTCATAATTAAAATTCCTCAGACATACATGTGTCTTATACCATTTTAAAGGTAATCTTGTTGTTAATCCCACCAAAGTGTCCGATTTCAAATATGCTTTTCAGCAAAAGCACCACAAACGATTATGTTAGGTCACACCAAACCACAATAAGCACAGCCATTTTTCCAGCGAAAGATAGCAGTCACAAAAAGCAGAAATAGAGATAAAATTAATCACTAACCTTTGATGATCTTCATCAGATGACACTCATAGGACTTCATGTTACACAATACATGTATGTTTTGTTTGATAAAGTTCATATTTATATAAAAAGATCTGAGTTTACATTGGCGCGTTACATTCACTAGTTCCAAAAACATCAAGTGATTTTGCATAGCCACATCGTTTCAACAGAAATACTCATCAAAAATGTGGATGATAATACAAGTTATACACATGGAATTATAGATATACCTCTCCTTAATGCAACCGCTGTGTCAGATTTCAAAAAAACTTTACGGAAAAAGCAAAGCATGCAATAATCTGAGATGGAGCTCAGAACAATAGCCAAATTAGCCGCCATGTTGGAGTCAACAGAAACCAGAAATTACATGATAAATATTCCCTTACCTTTTACCTTACCACTCCCAGGAATCCTAGTTCCACAATAAATCGTTGTTTTGTTCGATAATGTCCATTACTTATGTCCAAGTAGCTACTTTTGCTTGCATGTGTAGTACACGTGTCCAAACGCTCGCGCAGATGCAGGCAAACGTCGGACGAAAACTTCAAAAAGTGATATTACAAGTCGAATAAACTGGTCAAACTAAGTAGATAATCAATCTTCAGGATGTTGTTATCATATATATCCAATAACGTTCCAACTGGAGCATTCCTTCTGTCTGTAGAAGTTATGGAACGCAAGGCGATATCATGAGGAATGCGCGTGACCAGGAACTGGCAATCTGCCAGACCAGTGACTCATTCCCCTCTCATCCGGCCCCACAACACAGTATAAACTTCATTCAACGTTCTACCGACTATTGACATCTAGTTGAAGGCGTAGGAAGTGCAAACAGATCCATATATTACAGGGAATTGAATAGGCGATGAGTTTAACATCGACCAGCCTCAGAATTTCCACTTCCTGTTTGGATTTTTTTCTCAGGTTTTTGCCTGCCATATGAGTCCTGTTATACTCACAGACATAATTCAAATAGTTTTAGAAACTTCAGAGTGTTTTCTATCCAAATACTAATAATAATATGCATATATTATTAACTGGGACTGAGGAGCAGGCTGTTTACTCTGGGCACCTTTCATCCAAGCTACTCAATACTGCCCTTGCAGCCATAAGAAGTTAACATGAGGGGCTGGGTTTCAACGAGGCTAAGTCATGATACTCCAATACTGTATAATCAGTTATGATCTTCTCATATGTTGAAGTTATGCAGAGTGTGTCAGGAGTTAACATTTCCTCACAGAGGATTTAAGCAATTGTATAAAATGCATAGAAATAGAATGACTAGAACATGGCATCATTGACTTGAATGGGGACGCCCATTTTATTCATTCTATTTCTATGCTTTTAATCCTATCCGATTTCCGAAATCCGATCAGATAACTTTTAAGAAACTGGGCCTTGGAGATAAAAGTAAGGAATAAAAGCAGGGTTGGCATGCCGATTGGCACAGGCCCCCTCATTTTCTTTCCATTTGTACACTGAAAATGCACAAGATAGCCTATTATTTATAATACACATCATTATTTCAAAAACAACATATTTGCGCATCTGAATAAAAGGCATTATGAATTTAATATGAAGTAGACATGACCAGAGGGTTATCATTGTCAGTTTATTGTCCTCCTGAAAGCAGGGCGTGGAATTTACATGTACACATTTTATGTCATTTAGCAGACACTCTTATCCAGACTTATTTACAGGAGCAATTAGAGTTAAGTGCCTTTGTCACGTTCCTGACCTGTTTTCTGTTGTTTGTATGTGTTTAGTTGGTCAGGGCGTGAGTTGGGGTGGGTAGTCTATGTTATGTGTTTTCTATGTTGGGTTAATGTGTGGCCTGGTATGGTTCTCAATTAGAGGCAGGTGTTTGACGTTTCCTCTGATTGAGAACCATATTAAGGTAGGTTGTTCTCACTGTTTGTTTGTGGGTGATTGTTCCTGTGTCAGTGTTGGTGCTACACGGGACTGTGACGGTTAGTGTTTTTGTCAGTTTGTATAGTGTGTTGTTTTTTGTTTAATTAAATTCATTATGTCTAATAACCACGCTGCACATTGGTCCTCTGATCCTTCCCGCCTCTCCTCGTCTGAGGAGGAGGACGAAGTAGACTGCCGTTACAGAATCACCCACCAAACCCGGATCAAGCAGCGTGAGAACGGGCAGCAGCGACAGCAGCAGCGGTACCAGGAGGAATGGTCATGGGAGCAAATATTGAACGGAGAAGGACCCTGGGCTAAGGTTGGAGAATATCGCCGCTCTCGGGAAGAGATGGAGGCAGCTAAAGCCCAGGAGCGGTGGTATGAGGAGGCAGCACGGAAGCGTGGCTGGAAGCCCGTGAAGAAACCCCCAAAATTTCTTGGGGGGGGGCTAAAGGGTAGTGTGGCGAAGGTAGGTAGGAAACCTGCGCCCACTTCCCATGCTTACCGTGGAGAGCGGGAGTACGGGCAGACACCGTGTTATGCGGAAGAGCGCACGGTGTCTCCTGTACGGGTGCATAGCCCGGTGCGGGTTATTCCACCTCCCCGCACTGGGCGGGCTAGAGTGAGCATTGAGCAAAGTGCAATGAAGCCGGCTCTACATATCTGGCCTCCAGTACGTCTCCTCGGGCCGGTGTACATGGCACCAGCCTTACGCATGGTGTCCCCGGTTCGCCAACACAGCCCAGTGCGGGTTATTCCACCTCCCCGCACTGGACGGGCTACGGGGAGCATGCAACCAGGTAAGGTTGGGCAGGCTCAGTGCTCAAGGGAGCCAGTACGCCTGCACGGTCCGGTATATCCGGCGCTACCTTCCCGCCCCAGCCCAGTACCACCAGTGCCTACACCACGCACCAGGCTTCCAGTGCGTCTCCAGAGCCCTGTTCCTCCTCCACGCACTCTCCCTGTGGTGCGTGTCTCCAGCCCAGTACCTCCAGTTCCGGCATCATGCACCAAGCCTCCTGTGCGTCTCCAGAGCCCTGTACGCACTGTTCCTTCCCCCCGCACTCGCCCTGAGGTGCGTGCCCTCAGCCCGGTACCACCAGTGCCGGTACCACGCATCAGGCCTATAGTGCGCTTTGAGAATTCAGTGTGCCCTGTTCCTGCTTCCCGCACTAGCCTTGAGGTGCGTGTCTCCAGTCCGGTACCACCAGTTCCGGCACCACGCACCAGGCCTACTGTGCGCCTCAGCAGGTCAGAGTCGGCCGTCTGCCCAACGCCGCCTGCACTGCTCGTCTGCCCAGCACCGTCTGTACTGTCTGCCTGCCCAGCGCCGTCTGAGCCATCTGCCTGCCCAGCGCCGTCTGAGCCATCCGTCTGCCCAGCGCCGTCTGAGTCATCCGTCTGCCCAGCGCCGTCTGAGCCATCCGTCTGCCCAGCGCCGTCTGAGCCATCTGTCTGCCCAGCGCCGTCTGAGCCATCCGTCTGCCCAGCGCCGTCTGAGCCATCCGTCTGCCCAGCGCCATCTGAGCCATCCGTCTGCCACGAGCCATTAGAGCCGCCCGTCTGTCCCGAGCCATTAGAGCCGTCCGTCAGTCAGGAGCCGCTAGAGCCGTCCGTCAGTCAGGAGCTGCCAGAGCCGCCAGCCAGTCAGGAGCTGCCAGAGCCGCCAGCCAGTCAGGAGCTGCCAGAGCCGCCAGCCAGTCAGGAGCTGCCAGAGCCGCCAGACAGTCATGAGCTGCCCTCCAGTCATGAGCTGCCCTACAGTCATGAGCTGCCCTCCAGTCATGAGCTGCCCTCCAGTCATGAGCTGCCCTCCAGTCATGAGCTGCCCTCCAGTCATGAGCTGCCCTCCAGTCATGAGCTGCCACCCAGTCCGGAGCTGCCACCCAGTCCGGAGCTGCCACTCAGTCCGGAGCTGCCATTAGTCCAGAGTTGTCCCTCTGTCCTAAGCTACCTCTCTGTCCGGAGCGATTTCTCTGTCCTAAGCTACCTCTCTGTCCGGAGCCATTTCTCTGTCCTGAGCTACCTCTCTGTCCTAAGCTACCTCTCTGTCCGGAGCCATTTCTCTGTCCTGAGCTACCTCTCTGTCCTGAGCTACCTCTCTGTCCTGAGCTACCTCTCTGTCCTGAGCTACCTCTCTGTTCTGAGCTACCTCTCTGTCCTGAGCTACCTCTCTGTTCTGAGCTACCTCTCTGTCCTGAGCTACCTCCCGGTCCTGAGTTGTCTCCTCTATTTAGGAGGGGCCTTGGTGAAGGTTCCTGGACCATGGTCGGGGGCGAGGGTCGCCACTCAAAGGACGCTAAGGAGGGGGACTAAGACAGTGGTGGAGTGGTGTCCTCGTCCACCGCCGGAGCCGCCACCGCGGACAGATGCCCACCCAGACCCTCCCCTTGAGTTTTAGGGGTGCGCCCGGAGTTCGCACCTTGAGGGGGGGGTTCTGTCACGTTCCTGACCTGTTTTCTGTTGTTTGTATGTGTTTAGTTGGTCAGGGCGTGAGTTGGGGTGGGTAGTCTATGTTATGTGTTTTCTATGTTGGGTTAATGTGTGGCCTGGTATGGTTCTCAATTAGAGGCAGGTGTTTGACGTTTCCTCTGATTGAGAACCATATTAAGGTAGGTTGTTCTCACTGTTTGTTTGTGGGTGATTGTTCCTGTGTCAGTGTTGGTGCTACACGGGACTGTGACGGTTAGTGTTTTTGTCAGTTTGTATAGTGTGTTGTTTTTTGTTTAATTAAATTCATTATGTCTAATAACCACGCTGCACATTGGTCCTCTGATCCTTCCCGCCTCTCCTCGTCTGAGGAGGAGGACGAAGTAGACTGCCGTTACAGAATCACCCACCAAACCCGGATCAAGCAGCGTGAGAACGGGCAGCAGCGACAGCAGCAGCGGTACCAGGAGGAATGGTCATGGGAGCAAATATTGAACGGAGAAGGACCCTGGGCTAAGGTTGGAGAATATCGCCGCTCTCGGGAAGAGATGGAGGCAGCTAAAGCCCAGGAGCGGTGGTATGAGGAGGCAGCACGGAAGCGTGGCTGGAAGCCCGTGAAGAAACCCCCAAAATTTCTTGGGGGGGGGGGCTAAAGGGTAGTGTGGCGAAGGTAGGTAGGAAACCTGCGCCCACTTCCCATGCTTACCGTGGAGAGCGGGAGTACGGGCAGACACCGTGTTATGCGGAAGAGCGCACGGTGTCTCCTGTACGGGTGCATAGCCCGGTGCGGGTTATTCCACCTCCCCGCACTGGGCGGGCTAGAGTGAGCATTGAGCAAAGTGCAATGAAGCCGGCTCTACATATCTGGCCTCCAGTACGTCTCCTCGGGCCGGTGTACATGACACCAGCCTTACGCATGGTGTCCCCGGTTCGCCAACACAGCCCAGTGCGGGTTATTCCACCTCCCCGCACTGGACGGGCTACGGGGAGCATGCAACCAGGTAAGGTTGGGCAGGCTCAGTGCTCAAGGGAGCCAGTACGCCTGCACGGTCCGGTATATCCGGCGCTACCTTCCCGCCCCAGCCCAGTACCACCAGTGCCTACACCACGCACCAGGCTTCCAGTGCGTCTCCAGAGCCCTGTTCCTCCTCCACGCACTCTCCCTGTGGTGCGTGTCTCCAGCCCAGTACCTCCAGTTCCGGCATCATGCACCAAGCCTCCTGTGCGTCTCCAGAGCCCTGTACGCACTGTTCCTTCCCCCCGCACTCGCCCTGAGGTGCGTGCCCTCAGCCCGGTACCACCAGTGCCGGTACCACGCATCAGGCCTATAGTGCGCTTTGAGAATTCAGTGTGCCCTGTTCCTGCTTCCCGCACTAGCCTTGAGGTGCGTGTCTCCAGTCCGGTACCACCAGTTCCGGCACCACGCACCAGGCCTACTGTGCGCCTCAGCAGGTCAGAGTCGGCCGTCTGCCCAACGCCGCCTGCACTGCTCGTCTGCCCAGCACCGTCTGTACTGTCTGCCTGCCCAGCGCCGTCTGAGCCATCTGCCTGCCCAGCGCCGTCTGAGCCATCCGTCTGCCCAGCGCCGTCTGAGTCATCCGTCTGCCCAGCGCCGTCTGAGCCATCCGTCTGCCCAGCGCCGTCTGAGCCATCTGTCTGCCCAGCGCCGTCTGAGCCATCCGTCTGCCCAGCGCCGTCTGAGCCATCCGTCTGCCCAGCGCCATCTGAGCCATCCGTCTGCCACGAGCCATTAGAGCCGCCCGTCTGTCCCGAGCCATTAGAGCCGTCCGTCAGTCAGGAGCCGCTAGAGCCGTCCGTCAGTCAGGAGCTGCCAGAGCCGCCAGCCAGTCAGGAGCTGCCAGAGCCGCCAGCCAGTCAGGAGCTGCCAGAGCCGCCAGCCAGTCAGGAGCTGCCAGAGCCGCCAGCCAGTCAGGAGCTGCCAGAGCCGCCAGACAGTCATGAGCTGCCCTCCAGTCATGAGCTGCCCTACAGTCATGAGCTGCCCTCCAGTCATGAGCTGCCCTCCAGTCATGAGCTGCCCTCCAGTCATGAGCTGCCCTCCAGTCATGAGCTGCCCTCCAGTCATGAGCTGCCACCCAGTCCGGAGCTGCCACCCAGTCCGGAGCTGCCACTCAGTCCGGAGCTGCCATTAGTCCAGAGTTGTCCCTCTGTCCTAAGCTACCTCTCTGTCCGGAGCGATTTCTCTGTCCTAAGCTACCTCTCTGTCCGGAGCCATTTCTCTGTCCTGAGCTACCTCTCTGTCCTGAGCTACCTCTCTGTCCTGAGCTACCTCTCTGTCCTGAGCTACCTCTCTGTCCTGAGCTACCTCTCTGTCCTGAGCTACCTCTCTGTCCTGAGCTACCTCTCTGTTCTGAGCTACCTCTCTGTCCTGAGCTACCTCTCTGTTCTGAGCTACCTCTCTGTCCTGAGCTACCTCCCGGTCCTGAGTTGTCTCCTCTATTTAGGAGGGGCCTTGGTGAAGGTTCCTGGACCATGGTCGGGGGCGAGGGTCGCCACTCAAAGGACGCTAAGGAGGGGGACTAAGACAGTGGTGGAGTGGTGTCCTCGTCCACCGCCGGAGCCGCCACCGCGGACAGATGCCCACCCAGACCCTCCCCTTGAGTTTTAGGGGTGCGCCCGGAGTTCGCACCTTGAGGGGGGGGTTCTGTCACGTTCCTGACCTGTTTTCTGTTGTTTGTATGTGTTTAGTTGGTCAGGGCGTGAGTTGGGGTGGGTAGTCTATGTTATGTGTTTTCTATGTTGGGTTAATGTGTGGCCTGGTATGGTTCTCAATTAGAGGCAGGTGTTTGACGTTTCCTCTGATTGAGAACCATATTAAGGTAGGTTGTTCTCACTGTTTGTTTGTGGGTGATTGTTCCTGTGTCAGTGTTGGTGCTACACGGGACTGTGACGGTTAGTGTTTTTGTCAGTTTGTATAGTGTCTTGTTTTTTGTTTAATTAAATTCATTATGTCTAATTACCACGCTGCACATTGGTCCTCTGATCCTTCTCGCCTCTCCTCGTCTGAGGAGGAGGACGAAGTAGACTGCCGTTACAGCCTTGCTCAAGGACACATCAACACATTTTTCCCCTTGTCGGCTCGGGGAATCGAACCAGCTGTCCCAACGTTCTAACTGCTATAATATACCTGCCGCCCTATACATGTATTATAATACATATAATACACCATTCATTTCTATTGGGCGCAACATCATCTGAAACACAGCTAAAACAAACTGCAAATGCATTCAGCAAGTTTGCGTGCTAGGAATATGGGACCAAATACTACACTTTTGACTACTTTAATACGAGACTGGCCTCAGAGCCATACGAAACATATTCCACGTATTTCTGAGCACCTCCAAGACGTATAATATCTTCTAATAGAAATTAAAGAAGGGAGGATTGTCGGGGAGGATGGGTGGGCATAATCCGCGACCGTCTAGCAATCCAAAGGATGCATGTTGTAACGTCCTGACCAGAGTTCTTATGTGTTTTGCTTGTTTAGTGTTGGTCAGGACGTGAGCTGGGTGGGAATTCTATGTTGTGTGTCTAGTTCGTCTGTTTCTGTGTTCAGCCTAATATGGTTCTCAATCAGAGACAGCTGTCAATCGTTGTCCCTGATTGAGAATCATATATAGGTGGCTTGTTTTGTGTTGGGGATTGTGGGTGGTTGTTTCCTGTGTCAGTGTTTGTGCCACACAGGACTGTGACGGTTAGTTTGTTTGTTATTTTGTATCGTGTCTATGTCTAACGTTAGTAGCTTGTGTATTGCACTTTCGTTTGTAGCTTCACGGTCGTTTGTTGTTTTGTATTAGTTTGTCAGTATCTTGTCTTTGTGTTTATTAAATTCATGGAAAATTACCACGCTGCACATTGGTCCTCCGATCCTTCTCTCCTCTCCTCGTCCGAGGAGGAGGAAGAGCTAGACTGCCGTTACAGAACCACCCACCTAACTCGGACCAAGCAGCGTGAGTACGAGCAGCAGCGGCCCACTACACAGGAATCCTGGACATGGGAGGAAATTCTGGAGGGTAAAGGACACTGGGCTCACATTGGAGAATATCGCCGCTCTCGGGAAGAGATGGAGGCAGCTAAAGCCCAGGAGCGGTGGTATGAGGAGGCAGCACGTAAGCGAGGCTGGAAACCCGAGAGGAAATCCCCAAAAATTCTTGGGGGGGGGGGGGGCTACAAGGGTAGTGTGGCGAAGTCAGGTAGGAGACCTGCGCCCACTTCCCATGCTTACCGTGGAGAGCGGGAGTACGGGCAGACACCGTGTTATGCGGAAGAGCGCACGGTGTCTCCTGTACGTGTGCATAGCCCGGTGCGGGTTATTCCACCTCCCCGCACTGGGCGGGCTAGATTGAGCATTGAGCCAAGTGCCATGAAGCCGGCTCAACATATCTGGCCTCCAGTACGTCTCCTCGGGCCGGTGTACATGGCACCAGCCTTACGTATGGTGTCCCCGGTTCGCCAACACAGCCCAGTGCGGGTTATTCCACCTCCCCGCACTGGACGGGCTACGGGGAGCATTCAACCAGGTAAGGTTGGGCAGGCTCGGTGCTCAAGGGAGCCAGTACGCCTGCACGGTCCGGTATATCCGGCGCCACTTTCCCGCCCCAGCCCAGTACCACCAGTGCCTACACCACGCACCAGGCTTCTAGTGCGTCTCCAGAGCCCTGTTCCTCCTCCACGCACTCTCCCTGTGGTGCGTGTCTCCAGCCCAGTGCCTCTAGTTCCGGCACCACGCATCAAGCCTCCTGTGCGTCTCCAGAGCCCTGTACGCACTGTTCCTTCTCCCCGCACTAGCCTTGAGGTGCGTGCCCTCAGTCCGGTACCACCAGTTCCGGCACCACGCACCAGGCCTACTGTGTGCCTCAGCAGGTCAGAGTCGGCCGTCTGCCCAACGCCGCCTGCACTGCTCGTCTGCTCAACGCCGCCTGCACTGCTCGTCTGCCCAGCACCGTCTAAGCCATCTGTCTGCCCAGCGCCATCTGAGCCATCCGTCTGCCCAGCGCCGTCTGAGCCATCCGTCTGCCCAGCGCCATCTGAGCCATCCGTCTGCCCAGCGCCGTCTGAGCCATCCGTCTGCCCAGCGCCGTCTGAGCCATCCGTCTGCCCAGCGCCGTCTGAGCCATCCGTCTGCCCAGCGCCGTCTGAGCCATCCGTCTGCCCAGCGCCGTCTGAGCCATCTGTCTGCCCAGCGCCATTAGAGCCATCCGTCTGCCACGAGCCATTAGAGCCGCCCGTCTGTCCCGAGCCATTAGAGCCGTCCGTCAGTCAGGAGCCGCTAGAGCCGTCCGTCAGTCAGGAGCTGCCAGAGCTGCCAGCCAGTCAGGAGCTGCCAGAGCCGCCAGCCAGTCAAGAGCTGCCAGAGCCGCCAGCCAGTCAGGAGCTGCCAGAGCCGCCAGCCAGTCAGGAGCTGCCAGAGCCGCCAGCCAGTCAGGAGCTGCCAGAGCTGCCCTCCAGTCATGAGCTGCCTTCCAGTCATGAGCTGCCCTACAGTCATGAGCTGCCCTACAGTCATGAGCTGCCCTACAGTCATGAGCTGCCCTACAGTCATGAGCTGCCCTCCAGTCATGAGCTGCCCTCCAGTCATGAGCTGCCCTCCAGTCATGAGCTGCCCTCCAGTCATGAGCTGCCACTCAGTCATGAGCTGCCACTCAGTCATGAGCTGCCACTCAGTCATGAGCTGCCATTCAGTCCGGAGCTGCCATTCAGTCCGGAGCTGCCATTCAGTCCGGAGCTGCCATTCAGTCCGGAGCTGCCTCTCTGTCCGGAGTTGCCCCTCTGTCCTGAGCTACCTCTCTGTCCTGAGCTACCTCTCTGTCCTGAGCTACCTCTCTGTCCTGAGCTACCTCTCTGTCCTGAGCTACCTCTCTGTCCTGAGCTACCTCTCTGTCCTGAGCTACCTCCTAAATCATGTGGGGGCCTTGGGGAGGATTCTTAGGCCAAGGTCGTGGGCGAGGGTCGCCACTCAAAGGACGCTAAGGAGGGGGACAAAGACAGTGGTGGAGTGGTGTCCTCGTCCACCGCCGGAGCCGCCACCGCGGACAGATGCCCACCCAGACCCTCCCCTTGAGTTTTAGGGGTGCGTTCGGAGTCCGCACCTCAGGGGGGGGGGGGGTACTGTAACGTCCTGACCAGAGTTCTTATGTGTTTTGCTTGTTTAGTGTTGGTCAGGACGCGAGCTGGGTGGGAATTCTATGTTGTGTGTCTAGTTCGTCTGTTTCTGTGTTCAGCCTAATATGGTTCTCAATCAGAGACAGCTGTCAATCGTTGTCCCTGATTGAGAATCATATATAGGTGGCTTGTTTTGTGTTGGGAATTGTGGGTGGTTGTTTCCTGTGTCAGTGTTTGTGCCACACAGGACTGTGACGGTTAGTTCGTTTGTTATTTTGTATCGTGTCTATGTCTAACGTTAGTAGCTTGTGTATTGCACTTTCGTTTGTAGCTTCACGGTCGTTTGTTGTTTTGTATTAGTTTGTCAGTATCTTGTCTTTGTGTTTATTAAATTCATGGAAAATTACCACGCTGCACATTGGTCCTCCGATCCTTCTCTCCTCTCCTCGTCCGAGGAGGAGGAAGAGCTAGACTGCCGTTACACATGTTCAAGTCGAATGGGGAACAACTGTAGCATTTTAGCTAACCCCTCCCTTAACCCTTATTTTAAATTTAACCCAATTAATCTAAGCTTCTACGTACTGTAAGTTCACAGAACCTTTGTCATTTAAGTTCTCCTAACCTTTAACGTAAATTATCCTAACCTTTGTTGTTAGTTCGCTTTACCATCAACGTAAATTCTCACCGTAATTGTCCTTTGTTGTTACCACGCAACAAGCAACCTGGTCTCAGAGAAAGACATACTGAGTGTACAAAATATTAGGGTCACCTTCCTAATATTGACCTGCACCCCCTTTTGTCCTCAGAACAGCCTCAATTCGTTGGGGCATGGACTCTACAAGGTGTCGAAAGCGTTCCGCAAGGATGCTGGCCCATGTTGAATCCAATGCTTCCCACAGTTGGGTCAAGTTGACTGGAAGTTCTTTGGGAGATGGACCATTCTTGATACACATGGGAAACTGTTGAGCATGAAAAACCCAACCACGTTGAATTTCTTGATACACTCAAACCGGTTTTCCTGGCACCTACTACCATTCCTCGTTCAAAGGCCTTTATCCTTTCTCCTCCCCTTCATCTACACTGATTGAAGTGGATTTAACAGTTGACATCAATAAGGGATCATAGCTTTCACCTGGATTCACCTTGTCAGTCTATATCATGGAACGTGTTCTTAATGTTTTGTACACTCAGTGTATGTTCTCAATTTAAAATGATACTAGTAGACATTCATATGATATTGTACAACCGCTATTCCATTCATTAAGTAACCTAATGTAACGTAACATATCATACTAAATGGAGTGTCACAGATTTAAGTACAGAATAATATGAATTGCCCTGAGACAACGTTGTTAATCCACATAAGAGAATTTGTCCAAATACTTAGGACTAGATATATGAAGAGCTGTCGTTTCTAAACATTAAAACAGATATGCATGAAAATACCCTAAAATAAAAAGTGACATTCTGTACTGTCGCCTTATTTGAAACGTTTGATCTCAAATCCAAAATGCTGGTGTATAGAGCCTAATTAAAAGTTTCAGCTTCACTGTCCAAATAAATACATAGGGGAGTGTATTTAGGGCAGTCCACTCGGTGACAGGGTTGAGCACAGGGCAGGGCTGAAGGCTGTACGCAAGACAGGAAGCAGAGAGCCAGGAGGCAGGCAGGGGAGACGGCAGGGGGAAAGTCAACAGACTGCAAGGGCTGGTCAGGCGTTAAGGCTTGTAAGGGCTTGGCCTAGTGCTTCCAGAGAGGCTGAGTGGATGGTCCAAGGTCTGAGCTGGGCAGGTATGGAGTGTTCTCTGCTAGCTGGAGATGGGAAGAGTAGGGTGGTTGCTTTCAGCAGTGGAGAAATAAAAGAAGAATAAAAGAAATAGGAATATGGAATAAAAAAGAAGCCTAGTGCTGGCAGGAAGGATTGTCCAAGGTCAGGCTTATCTGGTAGCTGGAGACTGAGTAGAGTAAGGTGTAAGGGAAACATTGCACTGTAAACAAGCTTGTATCTTTTAAATACAAAACATTCATTCATGGAATGACTTCAGTGCCTTCCTCTCTGTGTGAACCTGTGAGAGAGAGCTGGGGCCTCATTCATCAAAGGTGCACCAGTTTTCACGCAAAGGTTGGTATTTATACTTTTTTAACTTGACGGGAAAGTGTGCGTATTTCTACGCACTTTTAAAACCACACGTACACACAACTTTTAGTGGTTGATCAATTGTATTGCAAATATTATTATTTTGGGGGGAAATGGAGGTGTTTGATCCACAGGAATTCTAATAATGCTAGGATAATACAAACATTAAAACATAGGCCTAATGATAAAACAGATGCATTTGCCATTTGGTAAGAAGATCGCACAGCAGCATGTAGCCTAATAAAAGTAACTGCCACAATAATGGAAACACTTGAGTAAATTAACGATACAAAGTATATTGAAAGTAGGTACTTCCACACACGTGTGGGTGCTGAGTTTATTAAGCAATTAATTAATTTAATCTCAGAGCCTATACCAAGGCAGGACATTTTCCCACCAGAGAAATGTTCAAATTGACTTGTTGCGGATAAAGGCTGCATGTGACGACGTAGTGCACAAACAAAACACTTGATAAATACAAGTTAAATGGGTATCCGTCACGTTTTGAACTTCACTGATGGTTTTCTCACATGAAATATTTGGAGTTATATAGCGAGTGTGCCCGCTCTGGTATAGGCACATGCGCTCTAGCCAACAGCTCGCAAATACAGTGTGGGTATAGCCTACATGATGCAGACATGCATCGATGATCACGTCACCAGAATAAGGCCCTTGATATTTATTGGAAAGGAGCATCAAGCTTATCACCTTGCACTTTCACCACCATGTGAAATTCATCACTAATTTCATCTGTAGCCTAATAAACTGCATGGTTTCCCGAGTCGTGGTGTGAGGAACACACAACATGTCATTTAATTCGATATGATGGTTATTACATCAATATCTGGCCTGTCATTTAAATGTTTTATCCAACATGTACTTCACTCGCTTAGAAAGGTTGGACGGAGACCTGGTTATAGAAACCAAATAATGTATTGATGAACAAAATAGTCTGTGTGGAGGAAACGGAATGGGATAATGAAAAGGAAATGTGATGATGGCCTGGAGATGGGGGGTGTGAGAATGTGGGTCTGGGCAGGTGTGATGTAGTTGATTGTTTTAAAAAATCGTACAAAAAAAGGAAAGGATTATGAGACATCCTGCCTCACAGTAACTCACTGGGTTGTGGTGAGGTGTACCGTGATGTATTTGTCAGGGGTGCATACTGGCGGCAGAGAAGTCAGACGCAGGAGAGCAAAACTGTGTTTCCAACGGCTCAGTTTAATCATCAAAACCCACCCGATACAGAACAATGAAATAAATGGGTACATAACCCGACGCACACCAGAACATACCGTGCACAAGCACTGACAACAAACAATTACGGACAAGGACATGGGGGGGAACAGAGGGTTAAATACACAACATGTAATTGATGGAATTGGAACCAGGTGTGATGGAAGACAAGACAAAACCAATGGAAAATGAAAAGTGGATCGGCGATGGCTAGAAGGTCGGTGACGTCGACCACGGAACACCGCCCGAACAAGGAGAGGGACCGACTTTGGCAGAAGTTGTGACAGTATTGATGTACTGGAGTTCTTTAAATAAGTGTCCCTGATCGTGTGTGTTTGGCAGTCATTTTAGCCACCCTTATTAAATTAATGGAGATCATGACATTTTTGTAAACTTTTTTCAAAGATGGGTGAAGCTATTATATTTCTGTGTGATTGGAGCGTAACGTATTTAGTCTCAGAGCACATACCAAGGCAGGAGAAACACAATCATCTACTGATAAACAAAATATTTAACAACAATTCATGTTTTACATAGACGTGTGGGCTGTAGCATTTACTTTTAAGTGGTTTGAATAGTCAATCAATATTGCAGAATACGCTGCCAGTGTTTGGCACTCGCTATAGGAGGCATGCATTTTTTTGTCACGGCCCAGTTCCAACTTCTCCAAATCATACAGCAAATGAGGGCGTTTTTGCTACCATAGAAGGTGGGCATTTTCCAAGTGAGGTTGTAACGCTCGTTCATGACCACATAAAAATAGTAAGGCTCTGATTTATCAATGAAAACATGTGTATATGTTGCGCGCGACAGTTTAATAAATTGCAATAATTTGTTGCTCACGCAAATCCTATAATCTCCACATATGCCAGAATTTAGTGAGAAATGTACACATAGTTGATTAATGAGGCCCCTGGAGAGGAGCTGGAGAATCCTGGCAGCCGGTTAAGAGGGCCTGGCTGGCACACCAAAAGCTGTTTGTCAGAGATAGAGGCTCCTGGTCAGCAGGCAGACTAATTGCCTGATAGGACCAGGGGCCTCATTTATCAATCGTGCGTAAATCTCACAAAATTGTTGGGGTCCTTTGTAACGGAGTTGGTAGAGCAAGGTGCTTGTAATGCCACGGTAGAGGGTTTGATTCCCAGGATCCCCCATACATAAAATGTATGCACGTATTACTATACGTCGCTTTGGATAAAAGTGTCTGCTAAATGGCATATATTGTGTACGTGGAGAATCTAGGATTTGCGTGGGCAACTATACTATACTATACTATATACTATATATATTTGTGTGCTCATGAACGAGCATTACAACTCTGCCTGCAAAACACCCTCCATTCACCTTTTATGGTAACAACCAAAACGCCCTCATTTGCTGAATGATTTGGAGATGTTGGTAGTGGGCCTTGAACATTTCTAAAATAAAATTTGATCAAATCAAATGTATTGATAAAGCCCTTTCTACATCAGCAGATGTCACAAAGTGCTATACAGAAACACATCCTAAAATCCAAAACAGCAAGCAATGCAGATGTAGAAGCACGGTGGCTAGGAAAAACTCCCTAGAAAGGCAGGAACATAGGAAGAAATCTAGAGAGGAACCAGGCTCTGAGGGGTGGCCAGTCCGCTTCTGGCTGTGCCGGGTGGAGATTGTAAGAGTACATGGCCATTAAGGCCAGATTATTCTTCAATATGTTAAAACATTCATAGATGACCAGCAGGGGCAAATAATAATCACAGTGGTTGTAGAGGGTGCAACAGGTCAGTACCTCAGGAGTAAGTGTCAGTTGGCATTTTATAGCTGAGCATTCAGAGGTCGAGACAGCAGGTGCGGTAGAGAGAGAGAGAGAGAGAGAGAGAGAGTCGAAAACAGCAGGTCCGGGACAAGGTAGCACATCCGATGAACAGGTCAGGGTTCCATAGCCACAAGCAGAACAGTTGAAACTGGAGCAGCAGCACAGCCAGGTGGACTGGGGACATTTTGTTATGTTACAGCCTTCTTCTAAAATGTATTAAATTCGTTTTTTTCCCTCCTCAATCTACAAGATTTGACCCGTAAGGACAAAGCGAAAACAGATTCTAGACATATTTTAGACAAATGTATTACAAATAAAAAACAGAAATACCTTATTTACATAAGTATTCAGACCCTTTGCTATGACACTCGAAATTGAGCTCAGGTGCGTTCTGTTCCCATTGATCAGCCTTGAGATGTTTCTACAACTTAATTGGTTGGAGTCCACCTGTGATAAACTCTATTAATTTGACATGATTTGGAAAGGCACACACCTGTCTACATAAGGTCCCACAGTTGACAGTGCATGTCAGAGCAAAAACCAAGCAATGAGGTTCAAGGAATTGTCTGTAGAGCTGTTGTTGTTTTTCAGAGGCAGGGACTGGGAGACTAGTCAGGATCGAGGGAAAGATGAACGGAGCAAAGTACAGAGAGATACTTGATGAAAACCTGCTCCAGAGTGCTCAGGACCTCAGACTGATGCAAAGGTTCACCTTCCAACAAGACAACGACCGTAAGCACACAACCAAGACAGCACAGGATTGGCTTCGGGACAAGTCTCTGAATGTCCTTGAGTGGCACAGCCAGAGCCCGGAGTTGAACCCGATCGAACATCTCTGGAGGGACCTGAAAATATCTGTGCAGCAAATTTCTCCATCCAACCTAACAGAGCTTGATAGAATCTGCAGAGAATAATGGGAGAAACTCCCCAAATACAGGTGTGCCAGGCTTGTAGCATCATACCCAAGAAGACTCGAGGCTGTAATCACTGCCAAAGGTGTTTCACCAAAGTACTGAGTAAAGGGTCTGAATACTTATGTAAATGTGTATACATTTGCAAAAAATTCTAAAAACCTGTTTTTGCTTTGTCATTATGGGGTATTGTGTGTAGATTGATGAGGGGAAAAAATAATTTAATCTATTTCAGAATAAGGCTGTAACGTAACAAATGTGGAAAAAGACAAGGGTTCTGAATACTTTCCAAATGCACTGTATGTACCGCAGGACCAAATCGGAGAGATAGTTAGGAGCAAGCCCATGTAATGCTTTGTAGGTTAGAAGTAAGACCTTTAAATCATCCCTAGCCTTAACCGGAAGCCACTGTAGAGAATTTGCTGCCATCAACTTCCTTATGTCTAAAACACAGGCTTCCAGGGTAGGCAATTTTTGGGCTTCACCATGTTTCATCGAAATGTACAGCTGTGTGTCGTCCGCATAGCAGTGAAAGTTGACTTTGTGTTTCCGAACGACATCACCAAGGAACCTAGAAGAACACCGAAACGTACAATTGATTTGACAGAGGACAAACCATCCACAGAGACGAACTGATATCTTTCCGACAGATAAGATGTAAACCAGGCAAGAAGTTGTCCGTGTAGAGCAATTAGGGTTTCCAATCTCTCCAAAACAATGTGGTGATCGGTGGTGTCAAAAGTGGCACTGAGGTCTAGGAGCACGAGGACAGATGCAGAGCCTTGGTCTGGCGCCATTAAAAGGTAATTCACCACCTTCATGAGCACAGTCTCAGTACTATGATGGGGTCTAAAACCAGACTGAAGCATTTCGTATACATTATTTGTCTTCAGGAAGGCAGTGAGTTGCAGTGAGTTGCTGTACAACTGTACATTTTTGAGAGGAACTTGGTCAAGGTTTGGCTTTTTCAAGAGAGGCTTTATTACTGCCACTTTCAGTGAGTTTGGTACACATCTGGAGGATAGTGAGCCGTTTATTATGTTCAACATAGGAGGGCCAAGCACAGGAAGTAGCTTTTTCAGTAGTTTAGTTGGAATAGGGTCCAGTATGCAGCTGGAAGGTTTAAAGGCCATGATTATTTTCGTGAATGTGTCAAGAGATACATGATAAAGCTGGTTTAGCTGGTTTTGCGACAGTATAAAAAATACATTTGGGATTGTTCCTTTTCTCCACAATTAGGTTGGAAAAATAGGCTGATCGAGCAGCAGTGATGTCTCTTCGATACTGCACGGTACTTTCTTTCCAATCTAGTCAGAAGACTTCCAGTTTGGTGAAGCGCCATTTCCGTTCCAATTTTCTGGAAGCTTGCTTCAGGGCTCGGGTATTTTCTGCATACCAGGGAGTTAATTTCTTGTGACAAATGTTTTTTGTTTTTGGGGGTGCGACTGCATCTAGGGTATTATGCAAGGTTACATTTAGATCCTCAGTTAGGTGGTTAACAGATTTTTGTACTCCGACGTCCTTGGGTAGGTGGAGGGAGTCTGGGAAAGGGAATCTAGGAATCTTTGGGTTGTCCGAGAATTTATAGCATGGCTTTTGATAATCCTTGGTTTGGAGTCTGAGCAGATTATTTGTTGCAATTGCAAACATAGTAAGATGGTGGTCCGATAGTCCAGGATTATGCGAAAAAATCCACATTTTTATTCCAAGGGACAAAACTAGATCTAGTGTATGACTGTGGCAATGCGTAGGTCTGGAGAAATGTTGGACAAAACTCACTGAGTCGATGATGGCTCCAAAAGCCTTACGGAGTGGGTCTGTGGACTTTTCTATGTGAATACTGAAGTCACCAAAATGTGAATATTATCTGCCATGACTACAAGGTCCAATAGGAATTCAGGGAACTCAGAGAGGAACGCTGTATACGGCCCAGGAGGCCTATAAACAGTAGCTATAAAAAGTGATTGAGTAGGCTGCATAGATTTCATGACTAGAAGCATAAAAGACGAAAATACAGTAAAAGAAAAAGATTATAGAAATGTTTTGTCCTAAATGTTAGCAGCACCTCCGCCTTTGCGGGATGTGTGGGGGATGTGCTCACTAGTGTAACCAGGAGGAGAGGCCTCATTTAACACAATAAATTCATCAGGCTTGGGCCATGTTTTAGTCAGGCCAATCACATCAAGGTTATGATCAGTGATTAGTTAATTGACTATGACTGCCTTGGAAGTGAGGGATCTAACAAACCTCTTCAGGATTGGTGGGTCCCCCTCAGGATGGTTGAGCTAACATAGGCTAATGCGATTAGCATGAGGTTGTAAGTAACAAGAACATTTCCCAGGACATAGACATATCTGATTTTGGCTCTTCTTGTTCTTGTTAATCTACAGTAACTGCACTGTCCAATTTACAATACCTACAGTTGAAGTCGGAAGTTTACATACACCTTAGCCAAATACATTTAAACTCAGTTTCACAATTCCTGACATTTAATCCTAGTAAAAAGTCCCTGTTTTAGATCAGTTAGGATCACCACTTTATTTTAAGAATTTGAAATGTCAAAATAATAGTAGAGAGAATGATTTATTTCAGCTTTTATTTCTTTCACCACATTCCCAGTGGGTCAGAAGTTTACATACACTCAATAAGTATTTGGTAGTATTGCTTTTAAATTGTTTAACTTGGGTCAAACGTTTCGGGTAGCCTTCCACAAGCTTCCCACAATAAGTTGGGTGAAGTTTGGCCCATTCCTCCTGACAGAGCTGGTGTAAGTGAGTTAAGTTTGAAGGCCTCCTTGCTCACACACGCTTTTTCAGTTCTGCCCACAAATGTTCTATAGGACTGAGGCCAGGGCTTTGTGATGGCCACTCCAATACCTTGACTTTGTTGTCCTTAAGCCATTTTGCCACAACTTGGAAGTATGCTTGGGGTCATTGTCCATTTGAAAGACCCATTTGCGACCAAAGCTTTAACGTCCTGACTGATGTCTTGAGATGTTGCTTCAATATATCCAAATCATTTTCCTCCTTCATGATGCCATCTATTTTGTGAAGAGCACCAGTCCCTCCTGCAGCAAAGCACACCCACAACATGATGCTGCCACCCCCATGCTTCACGTTTGGGATGGTGTTCTTTGACTTGCAAGCCTCCCCTTTTTCCTCCAAACATAACAATGGTCATTATGGCCAAACAGTTCTATTTTTGTTTCGTCAGACCAGAGGACATTTCTCCAAAAAGTACGATCTTTGTCCCCATGTGCAGTTGCAAACCGTAGTCTGGCTTTTTTATGGTGGTTTTGGAGTAGTGGCTTCTTCCTTGCTGAGCGGCCTTTCAGGTTATTTCAATATAGGACTAGTTTTACTGTGGATATAGATACTTTTGTACATATTTCCTCCAGCATCTTCACACGGGCCTTTGCTGTGGCTCTGGGATTGATTTGCACTTTCGCACCAAAGTACGTTCATCTCTAGGAGACAATACATGTCTCCTTCCTGAGCGGTATGACGGCTGCGTGGTCCCATGATGTTTTTACATGCGTACTATTGTTTGTACAGATGAACGTGGTACCTTCAGGCGTTTGGAAATTGCTCCCAAGGAAGAACAAGACTTGTGGAGGTTTACACTTTTCTTTCTGAGGTCTTGGCTGATTTCTTTTGATTCTCCCATGATGTCAAGCAAAGAGGCACTGAGTTTGAAGGTAGGCCTTGAAATACATCCACAGGTACACCTCCAATTGACTCAAATGATGTCAATTAGCCTATCAGAAGCTTCTAAAGCCATGACATCATTTTCTGGAATTTTCCAAGCTGTTTAAAGGCACAGTCAACTTACTGTATGTAAACTTCTGACCCACCGGAATTGTGATACAGTGAATTATAAGTGAAATAGCCTGTCTGTAAACAATTGTTGGAAAAATTACTTGTGTCATGCACAAAGTAGATGTCCTAACCGACTTGCCAAAACTATAGTTTATTAACAAGTAATTTGTGGAGTGGTTGAAAAACTAGTTTTAATGACTTCAACCTAAGTGTATGTAAACTTCCGACTTCAACTGTATTACAGTGAAAGAATACCATGCTATTGTTTTAGGAGAGGAGAGTGGAATGATACATTTTTAGCCAGTTAGATTTTGTTCCTGAACTACAGGCAGTTAGATTTGGGTATGTCATTTTAGGGTCGAAAATTGAAAAAAAGTGTCCGATCCTTAAGAGGTTTTTAGCCTTTATCTCTTTCAGTAATGCCAGGAATGGAAGAGGTCTTTATTCCAGTGAGGTGGCTAAGGCGAACACCACCATGTTTAGTTTTGCCCAACATAGATCGAGGCACAGACAAGGTCTCAATGGGGATAGCTGAGCAGGCTGGCTACTGGTGGCACAGACGCTGTTTCATGCTTTCCTACACTTAAATTGCCCTTGACTAATGATTGCATCTGAAGCTGGGCTTCCAACTCGGCTATCCTCACCATGAGGCGATAGTTCTCCTGTGTATTATGAGTACAGCGACTGCAATTAGATGGCATAGCGTTAATGTTACTACTTTTTGTTGTTGAGGTCCTGTAAAATCATGTTCAGCCAGATAAAGTGTCCGAGGTGAAAACGTTGAATGAAAATAGTAGAGCGCGGAAAAACCTATGATTTTGGTAAATGTGTTTAAATGCAGAGTTTTGATGAAACGGTTATTAAAAGTAAACAGACAGCAGAGCAGCACGGAGACAACGTGGTGTGGGCAGAATGTTTTTTTTAATTAACATTTATTGTGAGGGACTTTGTCTTACATTTCCTTTCCATAATCCCATCCCATTTTCTCCACACAAAATCAGGGATACTGCTACTATGGATTCCATCTAGCTCCAACCCTAAATAACAGCATTATCTAATAGTAGACCTCACCCCAGCACAGTGTGAGAATGTTACTGTGAGGGTGTAATATATTCTTTCCCATAATCCATTCCCATTTACTCCTCACACCTCTAGCAGGCAGGCAGATTTACTGGACATACACGCACACCTCTGGCAGGCAGGCAGGCAAGCAGATATGTTGGAGCCTAACCCTCGTCTTCCTTGCATGCTGTGGAGCTTAAGGATTTAGGGATGCAGAGGATTAGAGGATTTCAGATTGCGGCGGGGAAGAGAGAACAAAAAAAAGAGAAAGCCATGAAATGCAGCTATCTAAAAACGGCTCAGGGGCTGCAGCATCTAGATCAGAACCCATTATTTCACCCCCTGAGGGAGAGAAGAAAGAGAAGCCACCATTAAGAGCCCATTGTTGCATGCCTGGGAGGGCGTGCTTTAGAATACTTAGAAGTAAAGGAGATAACAGGGACATGGGAACCCTGCCTTTAATCTTCTTGTAGTTTCCTGGGTATACTACTCTTCAATTATACTAGTATACTATACAAATGCTGTGATATTTTTATCATGTTGTACTGTGTCTTAAGATATTTGCATTTCTTGTGAACATTGAAATTGTGTGAAAACCAGATTCCCCACTGGAAAATACAGAATTTTAAATTACAAGTCTTTCAAAGCCAATTTCACTTGGGGAGTTTGGAAATGCCACAGTTGCACATCTAAATAGTACATTTTAACAGTAATATTAGGGTTTCACAGCTGTCTGATACTTGTCTAAACTTCAAAGCAATGAAATGGTTGGAATCATATCCCAACATAAGAGCCATCCTACTGGGCACACACTGGTTGAATCAATGTTGTTTCCATGTCATTTCAAATCAAATCAAATTGTATTAGTCACATCCCCCGAATACAACTGAACAAAATACAACAAAATATGGATAAGAATAAGAAATAAAAGTAGCAAGTAATTAAAGTGCAGCCATAAAATAACAATAGAGAGACTTAATACAGGGGGGTACCTGTACAGAGTCAATGTGCGGGGGCACCGGTTAGTTGAGGTAATATGTAGGTAGAGTTTTTAAAGTGACTATGCATAGCTGACAACAGCAGAGAGTAGGCCATTTGGTTAGGTGTTCAGGAGTCTTATGGCTTGGTGGTAGAAGCTGTTTAGAAGCCTCTTGGACCTAGACTTGGCACGCCGGTACCGCTTGCCGTGCGGTAGCAGAGAGAACGGTCTTTGACTAGGGTGGCTGGAGTCTTTGACAATTTGTAGGATCCTTCCTCTGACACCGCCTGGTATAGAGGTCCTGGATGGCAGGAAGCTTGGCCCCAGTGATGTACTGGGCCGTTCACACTACCCTCTGTTGTGCCTTGCGGTCGGAGGCCGAGCAGTTACCATACCAGGCAGTGATGCAACCAGTCAGGAAGCTCTCGATGGTGCAGCTGTAGAACCTTTTGAGGATCTGAGAACCCATGCCAAATCTTTTCAGTCTTCTGAGGGGGAATAGATTTTGTCGTGCATTCTTCACAATGAGATTACATTGAAACAACATGGAATAGACGTTAAATTGACGTCTGTGCTAGTGGTGCACTGGTCAGCTGTTTGTTCATCCGCACCCAACCGCAATTACTAATAACCCATCCGCAACGGTATGTGATAAAGTGAAAATCTTTAGCAGATACTTTTTCTAAACCTGAAAAGGGACAACTTCTAAATGTTATTCAGCGAAAAAAGGCAAATATCCAAATCGGATCTTAGTAACCACATTGTGGGCCTGTACGTCAATCATGATGGATTTGACAAATATCCACTTTGTTACATCAGATTTGTTGAATGTGCAACAATCAAGCATCCTTCTGTCCCCCACGGTCTGCATTCCATTGACCTCTTTACCACATCCCCATTACCTTCCCGATGTCTTTCCAGGAGTTCAAACTCATTTTCGTGTCTTTTGAAATCCAGACACAAGGTTTCATAAAGGTGTTTTTTGTTCTTGTTCTGATAGCCTTTTGTTAAAGTTATCCATGTTTGTTGTCAAGGAAGTTGTTAAGGAAGTGAGTTTGTGTTTAAACAGGATGTACTGCCCCCCTACCGTCAACCAATCATGTCAATGTGGAGCTATGCAGATTCCTCTGCAATGTTACAAACTTCGGGCGGTGCTCGGCATCGCTGGGATACTCCGGACTGCTAGTATAGACAATGTGCTGTAGGCTACAGCTAGAGACTGCTGAACAATGTTTTAACGGGGTGCAGGATATTGTTTTTGCCTGATGTAGATTGCTTCTGCTTGTAATTTCTAGGCTATTTGTCAGTCAACTTGTCTATAATTAGATAGGCCTACGTACAGCTTATCTTCTGTTGTTATACTGTACAATGCCCAAGAACAGAGTTTCTGTTTTGGTTTTAGCCCTAGCACTACACAGCTGATTTAAATAATCAAAGCTTGATGATGAGTTGGTTATTTGAATCAGCTGTGTAGTGTTAGTGCAAAAAACAAAACATGCAACATGTAAAGTGTTGGTCCCATGTTTCATGAGCTGAAATAAAAGATCCCAGAAATCTTCAGATGCAAAAAGCACATTTCTCTTGAATTTTGGGCACAAATTTGTTTATATCCCTGTTAGTAAGCATTTCTCCTTTGCCAAGATAATCCATCCACCTGATAAGTGTGGCATACCAAGAAGCTGATTAAACAGCATGATCATTACACAGGTGCACCTTGTGCTGGAGACAATAAAAGGCCACTCTAAAATGTGCAGTTTTGTCACACAACACAATGCAACAAATGTCTCAAGTTTTGAGGGAGCATGCAATTGGCATGCTGACTGCAGGAATGTCCACCAGAACTGTTGCCAGAGAATGTTATGTTAATTTATCCACCATAAGCCGCCTCCAATGTAATTTTATAGGCCTGCATACTCACCAGACATGTCACCCATTGAGCAAGTTTGGGTTTCTCTGGATCAATGTGTACGACAGCGTGTTCCAGTTCCCGAAAATATCCAGCAACTTTGCACAGCCATTGAAGAGGAGTGGGACAAGATTCCACAGGCCACAACCAACAGTCGAATCAACTCTATGTAAAGGAGATGTGTCGCGCTGCATGAGACAAATTGTGGTCACACCAGGTTACTGGCTGGTTTTCTGATCTACTCCCCTAACTTTTTTTAATGGTATCTGTGACCAACAGATGCATATCTGTATTCCCAGTCATGGAAAATCCATAGATTAGGGCCTAATTTATTTATTTAAATTTACCGATTTCCTAATATGAACTGTAACTCAGTAAAATCTTTGAAATGGTTGCATGTTGCATTCATATTTTTGTTCAGTGTAAACTGACATTGGTAAAGTTTTCTCTGTCATCTCTGCTTCTTTCGCAGAGAAAATATGTCAAGGTACCGGGGATAAAATGCAATAAAGGAAAAAAGGGAAATATTTTCTTGTAACGGCGTTCCTCCTCCTCTTCATCCGAAGAGGAGGAGCAGGGATTGAACCAAACTGCAGCGTTGTGAAATGACATATTTATTCAAACAAGACGAAAAACGAACTATACTTGATAATAAACAAAATAACAAAACGAATGTAGACAAACCTGAACATACGAACTTACATAAAACACGAAGAACGCACAACAGGAAAAATGACTACATAAAACGATGAACGAACGAAACAGTCCCGTATGGTGCAACAAACACTGACACAGGAAACAACCACCCACCACAAACAGTGTGAAAACACCTACCTTAATATGACTCTCAATCAGAGGAAATGAAAACCACCTGCCTCTAATTGAGAGCCATATTAGGTACCCATTAACCAACATAGAAACAGAAAACATAGACTGCCCACCCAAACTCACGTCCTGACCAACTAACACATACAAAAACTAACAGAAAACAGGTCAGGAACGTGACATTTCTCTGCAAAATTTCAAAATGACATCAGTTTGACTGGTTGTAAGGAAATACAAAGCTGTGCAAACTACCCAACATGTTTCTGATAAGATTTCTGTTCGGCTTGGATGTATATTTTATGTGTTTGAAATACTATCAGCTTTTAATATGCTGGTAAAGACAGCACCTCCACAGATGGTATCTAACTGGGCATTAGCATTCTCTCAAGATGCTGAAAGAAATCATTCATATTTCTCCACTCCTGTTCCAGAGTCAAAAGTTTGCCTACATTTGGTGTAGGCCTATCATTTCACTACAAGAAATGCTTAATTCTGCAGGAGTTAATATTAATACTGTGAGAGGTTATAGACTTACAATCAGTGTCTAGATTTCAGTTTCCATTTAGCCCACCTGAACAGTAGGCTACAGTTCGCCTGGCGCGTCATAAGCCTATTTGAAGTACCCATCTTGTGACTGTCGAATTTGTATAGCGCCTCATGATCATCACACATGACATAGCCGGCACTGCTATCATCCTCTTTCACCACTTCACCAAATCTTTCCCAAACATTAGGCTACTTTTCTGTCCCTCTCCACTCTTTATTTTCAACTACATTTTTTCTCTTACTGAATTAAACTCCATAGTCCTTTTTGCCTCTTTGGATCAACATGAACCTTTTCTGCCCTGAAAGCATTTGGGGATTGGCGTGTAGGCTATTTGGCGCGCTTGGTGCACTTACAGTTAGGCCCTAAGATTTAGGCTTATGCACCAATGCCAGATTGCCTAAAACAATTAAAGAAAATCCTCAGTGTAGCCTATAGATATAAATTGCCCAAGAATTATATATTTATGGATTTGTTAAGGTATTGTTTTTCTCTTTATTCAACCCGCCCGCCACCCACCCATCCTTCATCCACGCAATATTTCATGAAGGGTTATGAGTCATCCCGTGCATCACTAGTCTGTGCCTAGTGGGATGTCTAGGAGATGTGATATTATAGCACAACTGAATTCCCCTGTCTTTGATAGCAGCGTGACTCTGAGCCACTCTCCATTGCTGTGGCTCCCCTCTCCTTCACAGGGAAATATCAGCTGTCTTGGCGATGTGTTGTTGGAGGGAGAGCCTTGAGTTGTAATTGAGGGGCACAGGGCAGGGATAGCACCGCTGCTCCCACCTTCCTCAGAGATTTCCCTTTCCAGAAAATGAGCGAAGCAATACACGCCAAAGATTTTAATTCATTTGATCACCACGGATACTTAAGGATCTTGAAAGATTTAAATCCAAAAGGTTGACCTTGGCTTATCATTAAACACTCTCCCTGTTGCATTGTGGTCTGCAACATGTGTAATACAAGTTCTAATGCATCATTACTAATGCAATACAACTCATGTTGTGCACTGCAAGCAGTGTATTTGGTATCTCTTGCATCGTGTCGTTAGGTCTTTGCAAAGATGGACTGGACAGTGTTGTTTTTGCTGGAGAGCTGAGTCGATTCATAACAGCCAGGAGAGAGAGTGCATACATCTGTCTAATGACTAGGTTTCTATGGAAACCAGGTTATATTTTGAAGGCACTTGAGGTGAAAAACCCCAGGGCTTCCGTTTTCTCTTTGACTCTGCTTCAAAACAATGCTTAATTAAATTAGTGGGCCATTCTGAAAGGCTGCATATGCTCCAGCCAAGGCCTAGCTTGGTAGCACTTTATATTGGCTGAGGTCTCAGCCAGCCCTTTTTATCTTCCATTATCCTTATATTGAAATAGGCTACTTTACAGTAGAGCTTTTTACTGGGCCTACTGGCGCCAGCGTTGAGCTTGATGTTGATATAAATGTATGTTGGAGCTTCAGAGCTTTCAAGACAAAACAATACAAATACATTTAAATTATGAATCCTTTTTTTCAATTATAAGTCCAGAAACATAACATATTCTTTCACGTGGTCTTTTGATACAAGGCCTTTGTAGGCTCAAACACATGGATTGATGTTGTGGAAATATAAGGGTTGAATCACAGCTACAGTGGCTTGCGAAATTATTCACCCCCCTTGGCATTTTTCCTATTTTGTTGCCTTGCAACCTGGAATTAAAATAGATTTTTTGGGGGTTTGTATCATTTGATTTACACAACATGCCTACCACTTTGTTGATGCAAAATATTTTTTATTGTGAAACAAACAAGAAATAAGACAAAAAATCTGAAAACTTGAGCATGCATAACTATTCACCGCCCCAAAGTCAATACTTTGTAGAGCCACCTTTTGCAGCAATTACAATTGCAAGTCTCTTGGTGTATGTCTCTACAAGCTTGGCACATCTAGCCACTAGGATTTTTCCCATTCTTCACGGAAAAACTGCTCCAGCTCCTTCAAGTTGGATGGGTTCCGCTGGTGTACCGCAATCTTTAAGTCATACCACAGATTCTCAATTGGATTGAGGTCTGGGCTTTGACTAGGCCATTCCAAGACATTTAAATGTTTCCCCTTAAATCACTTGAGTGTTGCTTTAGCAGTATGCTTAGGGTCATTGTCCCGCTGGAAGGTGAACATCTGTCCCAGTCTCAAATCTCTGGAAGACTGAAACAGGTTTCCTCAAGAATTTCCCTGAATTTAGCGCCATCCATCATTCCTTTAATTCTGATCAGTTTCCCAGTCCCTGCCGATGAAAAACAAACAGGAAAACGCTATGTCTGGCGCAAACCCAACACCTCTCATCACCCCAAGAACACCATCCCCACAGTAAAGCATGGTGGTGGCAGCATCATGCTGTGGGGATGGTGTTCTCGGGGTGATGAGAGGTGTTGGGTTTGCGCCAGACATAGCGTTTTCCTTGATGGCCAAAAAGCTCAATTTTAGTCTCATCTGACCAGAGTATCTTCTTCCATATGTTTGGGGAGTCTCCGACATGCCTTTTGGCAAACACCAAACGTGTTTGCTTATTTTTTTCTTTAAGCAATGGCTTTTTTCTGACCACTCTTCCGTAAAGCCCAGCTCTGTGGAGTGTACGGCTTGAAGTGGTCCTATGGACAGATACTCCAATCTCCGCTGTGGAGCTTTGCAGCTCCTTCAGGGTTATCTTTGGTCTCTTTGTTGCCTCTCTGATTAATGCCCTCCTTGCCTGGTCTGTGAGTGTTGGTGGGTGGCCCTCTCTTGGCAGGTTTGTTGTGTTGACATATTTTTTCAATTTTGTAATAATGGATTTAATGGTGCTCCATGGGATGTTCAAAGTTTCAGATATTTTTTTTTAACCCAACCCTGATCTGTACTTCTCCACAACTTTGTTCCTGACCTGTTTGGAGAGCTCCTTGGTCTTCATGGTGTCGCTTGCTTGGTGGTGCTCCTTGCTTAGTGGTGTTGCAGACTCTGGGGCCTTTCAGAACAGGTGTATATATACTGAGATCATGTGACAGATCATGTGACACTTAGATTGAACACAGATGGACTTTATTTAACTAGTTATGTGACTTCTGAAGGTAATTGGTTGCAAAATATCTTATTTAGGGGCTTCATAGCAAAGGGGGTGAATACATATGCACACACCACTTTTCAGTTTTTTTTAAAACAACTTATTTTTTTCATTTCACTTTACTAATTTGGACTATTTTGTGTATGTCCATTACATGAAATCCAAATAAAAATCAATTTAAATTACAGGTTGTAATGCAACAAAATAGGAAAAACGCCAAGGGGATGAACACTTTTGCAAGTGTTCATTTGCAAGTGTTTACTGCACTAGCTGTCATTAGCATTTACTGTGGTTGAACCTTTCTCATTTACATCATGGTGTAATGTAATGAATCAAAAAATATTGGCCCAGGGAGAGCCAATAATGCAAGACACCATATTGATGTTTAAACCATTGGGAGTACTCCAGCTGGCTTAGAGATAAAGCACAGATGCTATGTCTGTGCTATTAAAATAGCAGTAGTCAATCATCTATCACTGCATCATACCTCAATATTTTCTTCCTCACCTTTCTAAATCCACACCTGAAGGAGTATCGATTGAGTAGCCTAAGCTGACTGGTTCTGTCATGAGAAGGCGTCCTGAACAATTCCTTTTGATTGATTGTAAAGCTGATCCGTCTTGGGGGGATGTGATCATCAATAGCGTTTTAAATCCTGAGGTCAGTCCATTCCCACGCTGTCTGTCTATCTATCTGTCTGTCTGTCTCAGTGTGGTTGGGCCCAGCACCCCACTTGGAGTAACGGCCTCACACTGTTCTGCTTCATTACCCTATACTATTTGTCTGTCGGTTTGGGAAGGAACACACACCCTTGCACCATGACCAATACTCTGTGTACCTCCCAAAATGGCACCCTAATCCCTATATAGTGTACTACTTTTGACCAGAGTCCATAGGTCTGGTTAAAAGTATGGCACTGTATTGGGAATAGGATGCCATTTGGGATGCAGCCCCTGCCTGTATGTCTGTTTGTCACCACCAGTCTGTCTGTCTGTCTGTCTGGGAAGGAACACAAAAGACTGCACCGTGATCAGCCCCCAGTGGGCTTTGGCCTCGCTGCCCAGTATCTACAGCTGCAGCACTGTCTAGTGTGTACATTACATCACACAGAGAGAAAATAGAACTTCACTGCCCACTGTCTAGAGCTGTGGGCGTACATCACTGTCTCTAGTGTGGACACCACTATATGTAGAGCAAATAGAGCTCTGATAACTGTATGTCAACGATCTAATGTGCGGAAGTGTCTTGTGACAGACTGTCAGTGCACGTAATATTTGGTTCCGTGTTCCGATGATTCAATGTCCGGTTATGCTGTCATATTGGGAAATAAATATGTGCGTAGGATAATTAAACGGATACTAACAAGTGTTAGCGCAATGACTGGAAGACTGAAGTATCCCTTTAACAACCAATTGGTAATGTGTTTAATGTTATCGGTGGTTACATATCTTGGGAAAATTCTTCTCAGCCATCGTAGACCATTTCAGCGACATAAAATATCCATTCTATGCTCCCTTCAGATAGTCTACATAAACCATCAATCTACTGTATCTTCTCATTTTTCATCACAGCAAATGAAAAATGTGCCAGTGATAGGTTGGTCAACACTGTCCTTTGTGCAGAACTGTGAGGAATGGTAGTTGACAAGGAGAAGTCATGGCCGGGGATAATGTTGAAATCCCCTAGGAGCAGAGGCACAAATCCCCCAGTCTTGGAAATCTAGTCTCCATCTTGGATAAGCCTAAAGTGCTCCGTACTGGACACACAATTTATAAAATTATTTGATGGATAGTTCTGAACATGAGAGTTTTCATCTGAGTAAAAATGTACCGTTTTTTATCTGTGGACATTTGAAAGTTATAACTGCACTCGAAACCATAAGACATGCATGAAGATATCTAATAATTATAATACAAGATCAGGTAAAGTGTGAAAGGATTCTGAAAGGATCAAATGTAGAAAAAGAAGAATCCATGCTGATATTCCATCCATGTTTCATTTGAACCACTTGCAAATCTTCCTGTCTAAATATTATGTCATAGGCTATAATGTAACTGTTGAACGAACAAATATCCTGCAGTAAAAATGTTTAACATATGCTCATATTTGTCCATTAAACTGAGAAACAGTTGAGCCAGCTGAATTTCTAAAAGGAACTAATTGAATCTGCCTCGGAGCAGGTCGTCTTATCTATCTAACAGTTGGGAATTATGTTGAGATTGGAGTCAGAATACACTTAGAAAGCCCCAAGATGCTCAGGGACTGTTCAGTGTGAATTATTGCAGACAATTCAGAGTAATCAAGACTGCAGCAGCAAAGAACGAATGCTGCAGCAAAACCGAAGAAATAAAAGTCAATTTTCCACTGTGGAAGTATGGAAACGTTGGCAAGTATCAGGTGGAGAAAAATAATTACATTGCATCAAGAATATATTTACTGAATAACACTGGGCCAAGCCAACAATGTGGTGTTTTTTCTATGCCTTCTCAATTCATATTAATGTTTGCTTGGTGCTGCCTGTCAGCATTTTCGTTGGCTCTCCAGGTCTTTGGATCCCATTTGTTCTTCCAGAAAGCATATTCATAATATTGAAATGTAAATGACTTGGGTTGTTCCAAGCACACCCCACCCCCGTCTCGTCTTAACACCCACACACGTACAGATAGGCTAGAAACACACCCCATTCATTGATGCAACTATCTCTGCGGCAGTTATCCCAAGAGTCTTTGTTGCTATTGAAATAGATGATATGCCTATTTATAATTTATCAGAGTTAACTGTAATTACTTTTTAACTCAGTTGCAACAAAGTGTGTGCTACTGCGATAACAACTGTGTGTGTGTGTGTGTGTGTGTGTGTGTGTGTGTGTGTGTGTGTGTGTGTGTGTGTGTGTGTGTGTGTGTGTGTGTGTGTGTGTGTGTGTGTGTGTGTGTGTGTGTTACTTATCTTTTTACTGCTTTAAAGTTGTAATCCTTAATGGGGGAACTGCCACATCTGTTTGGGATATTACAACAACAAAGAAGTTACTGCAAACAACCAACACTGTTTTTTCCCTCGGACATCATTGCACACGTGATAGAACAACAAAATACGTACTGCAATTTTTTGGACCACACTGCTCGACGCACCTCACCTCTGTTTCGTTCACGGAACAAAAACAATAAGAAAGGTGCTGGGGTGAACAGTGGCGCTTTACTCCCTCGTGCAGAGTCCATTTCTAAGGATGAGCGTTTATGTATTTATCACACACATCCATACAGCAATGAAGACAAATGTATAATATGATCATCAATCTTCCGAAAACAGGTTGGATAGTAAACATTTGGCTGACTTACCGCCAGTATTTCATTGCCACTGATACAGCAATACCAATCTATGGTGTTAACGTGATGCTGCACCCACTGTGCCATACTAATCTACTGTTCCATATTTTGTGTTTCAATCTAATTGATTCTGATTTTCTTCTCACTGTCTCCTCCATCTGTTTGTCCATATTGTGTGATCCTGCGTTTGGTCCCTGCGGATCTGCTCCAGATGTCACTTTTGGCCTCCTCCTCAGCGTGTTTGTGGTGTGCGGACTTGTCCTGTTGACTCTTTGTGCCTTCGCCTCCTGGAAGCTGTGCTGGGTGCCTTACTGGCAGAACAAGGCAGCAGCAGCCCTTTCCTCCAGCTCTGCAGCCCTGACCCCGGCCTGCGGTCCCCCAGACGACTGCCCCCCCTTCCACCTCCACATCCACCCTCCTCAGCCCCAGCACCAGTTCCTCCCAAGCCCCAACCAGCAGAAGTCACCGGTCACCATGGCAACGGAGAAAGTGAAGGACCCGATGGGTTCCGTGGGTTTCCTGGAGGCTGCTGTGAAGATAAGCCACACGTCACCTGATATCCCAGCGGAGGTGCAGCTCTCAATGAGGGAACACTTTATGAGGCGTACTCAACGCATGCAGCGGCAGGCCACTGAGCCTGCTTCCTCCTCCAGGTTAGCACACACCCGCGCCATCGACATGAATACATAAACACACAAACACACGCACACACAGAGGCGTGGTCAGAAAACTAAAAGGCTCAGTTAGTTAGCAGAAATATCGATAGTCAGTTCTAAAGAATCACAGGAATTGGCAACCCTCATAGGAACCTGACAGTACAGGCCAAATATCCACATAATGGCAACAAAGATAGAAAATGTACTTTTAATCTACCTGAATCCACTTGAGTATTCCACAGCCGCACACACATACACACGCGCACGCACACACACACACACACACACACACACACACACACACACACACACACACACACACACACACACACACACACACACACACACACACACACACACACACACACACACACACACACACACACACACACACATATGCACACACTAACATAGACACACAAATACATACAGAAAACTGAATGGGTCTGGTAGTCAGCAGAAATATCAATCGTCAGTTATAAAGAATCCTCATAGGGACCTCACAAATCTCATAAGAACTGCACAAAGAAAGTTAGTCATTCATTTTTTATCTGAATCCAATTTGTTATTCCGCAGCCATTTAAAAATACAGTTTCTGCATGATTATCACAGTGCAAAAAGGCAATTAAGTTTCCTTTTGTTTTGGTCCTCCCAAGCCCATATACTTTCTGCCTGTGAGCCATTTGGTGCTGTTAATTTAAAATATGGTAATTAATATATCCAGATCACTTCATGAGAAGTAATGGAATACACTTAAAAGCGTGGGGGGAAACACCAGTAAAACAATCCCACAGCTATTATTCCACATAGCCACAACTCCAACGGGGGGTCTGATTATTGGATGTATCTCAAATTGTTTTTCAATGACATAATCTTTATGTTCTGTTGTCTTGAAAGACCCCATACCCGTATTGAATAACAGACCCTAAGATGAGGACTATTTGTACTACTGAGTAAAATAAATTGAATCGAGGACCATACGGTTCTAGGTTGCAGAAACACTATTAAGATTCAAAAACCACTTGGAATTGAATTCACCTGCTGGGCAATCAAGCACAATTCTTCAAACACTGACTTCTCCAGGCATCATAATGAAGCTGTTTATATTTCCCCCTCTCTCTCCTCTGTCTCTGCCTTTGTATACACTGCCCTTTGCTACTACCGATTGCATGGTTTTATAAGGTTCTCGTATTTTTCCCCCCTCTCTCTCCTCCGTCTCTGCAGACACAGCTCATTCAAAAGGCACCTGCCCAGACAGATGCAGTCGATCAGCCTGGACCTTGGCAATGACTACTTGGACGAGGACGAGCAGCCCACCAGCATCGGACGCATCAAACCCGAGCTCTACAGACAGAAGACCCTGGACACTGACGAGTCCGCCAAGAACAGCAACGCCAAGAACTGTGGGAAGATCAACTTCTCCTTGAAGTACGATTATGAAAATGAGGCCCTCCTGGTCAACATCCTCAAAGCCTTCGACCTGCCCGCCAAGGACCTGTGCGGCAGCTCAGACCCCTACGTCAAAATCTATCTTCTCCCTGATCGCAAGAAGTTCCAGACGCGCGTCCACCGGAAGACGCTCAACCCCACGTTCGACGAGTCCTTCCAGTTCCCCGTGCCTTATGATGAGCTGGCTGTTAGGAAGCTCCACATGAGTGTGTTTGACTTTGACAGGTTCTCCAGACATGATATGATCGGGGAGGTGGTGGTGGATAACCTCGTTGAGACGTCAGACCTCTCCAGAGAGACGGACATTTGGAGGGACATTCAGTACACCACAACTGTAAGAACATATGTCTGTTAATCTCTCACTTAAAGCAGAGTTGACATAGTCTGGTCCCAGATCTGTTTGTGCTGTCTTGCCAACTCCTATGGCCATTGTTTGGCATGACAAAGCCCATAGGAGTTGGCAAGAGAGCACAAACAGATCTGGGACCAGCCTAGAGTTAACATTGTTTACATGTGTAACCAGTTAGAATAATAACCTCATTCAAATCATTATGCCCCCCAGAAAAAAATATGCATTTTTTTTCAGTGTGTCATAAATACTTTTCTAAAGTAAGATGTTATTCTCATCATATGAAATGACAGTAGTTATAAGCTAAAGGCATAACAAGTACTTGTAATCATTACAAAGGTCATGAAACTGTCTGGGCAAAAAAAAATGTGATCCTTCCAACGACATACTGAAGTGGTCATTAATTTTTATACTAATCTATTTTTGATGGTGTCCTGAGGATGTCTTGTTGTGCTAAGTGCAGTAGTGCACTATGTTGTTGGCGTCCGTTTGGAATCTATTTGATGCTTCTCTTCACTGGAAGGCACTTCAGTCAGAGTATTATCTGTGGCCCGTATTGTTGAACTTCAGCTGCCTTTGGAGGCACCGCTCAATAATCTAGTAGTTATTGCTAAAGTGGCAGAAAGCAGTTGCCTCGTTGCTCAGCACACACATTTTATTGAACAAGGAATGACTCACTGCCAAAACTCCCTAGCTCACCATCTTGTAGGCAATTGCAAAGTTAAGTACGCAGTATGCAGACAAGGGGGGTTCTAAATGTCTCATGAATTGTTTCATTAAGGATGCAGTAGATTAAACAATATGGGGTTTAGGAGCATGTACCTGTAACATGAGCTTGAGCCTTGGGCTGGATGAAAGTACTGCATCAATGGGCTGGATCAAGGGAATGCATCAATAATACCAACCCACAGGCATTAGGAAGATAAAGAGTCTAGAGGGGGCGGGCTGGGAGAAGGACGGAGAGAAAGAATTATTGACATCAGGCAGTGTTTGATCCATACAAACTGTTTTGGGAGGGTTTGCTTACTAATCATTGGCCGGTTAGAGGGTGATTAATCAATATCTGTAATACATAATAGAAATGTGTAGGTAGGCCCACTGTTTCCACTGCTTCATCCTGTGGTGATATAGTGCTAAATGATAGTGGCTGACTAGAAACTCAGAGGAATTGAAGGGGTGTGGTTGTATTGCTTCAGAACTCAAAAAACGATCTCACCTGAGACATATCTTAAATTTGAACACTAATCCTGGCTCAAACCCCGATTTTTGCATTTTCCCAAATAACATTGACACTTGCAGCCCATGCCTTCAGCCACACCCAACCACCGCTTTAATCCTTGCCCTTTGGCTACAACGCTGCACTAATACCCTGAAAAGTAATACTTTTTTACTGAGAGGAGGCATTAATAACAGGTCATATTGCCTTCAGACGGAGAGGGCAAAGGGGCAATGCCTAAACTAACTGATTTGAAAACATTACTGCAGTCTCCACATTGTTCCTTAGCTTCGTTTCCTGTAACCCACTGTAACTTTCTATGTTGTATGTCTTTAGATGCGTAATTCCACAGAAGGGCCATAGAGTGCCCATTTGTCACTGTCCTGCTGATTTTTCATTATAACTTCTTGAGCGTGAGCCTGATAGTCAGTTCTGTGTGCGATGGCAGGTTTCACACAAATACAGCTCTTGAGGGATATTGGAATGACTTTGGCTTTACAATCCATTTCCATCCTAGTGTTTTTGCCCGTGCGTCAGTGGGGCCTGAAGGAATCCTTCCAGTGCTGTGTGTGTGTAACTTAAATTTTTTTCTGTTTGTTCCCACAGGAGAGCGTGGACCTGGGAGAGATCATGTTCTCACTATGCTACCTTCCCACTGCTGGACGACTCACTCTCACCGTCATCAAGTGCAGGAACCTCAAGGCCATGGATATCACGGGATACTCAGGTAGGTATGCGTGCGCGCATGTGTGTGTGTGTGTGTGTGTGTGTGTGTGTGCGTGTGTGTGTGTCCATGTCTACGTGCATATGTGTGACTCATTGTTTGTCGTAATGACTCAAAGTAGAAATACACCCTACCCTGACTGTTACATATGAAATTATAGATACAGTCACATAAAATGTCAAATTAAAACAGCAAACTAAGGGAAGTCCTCTCTACTGCTTCTAGTTCTGTGGGAATCTATTAATATTCATCAGTGGCAATATGAAGATGTCATCTCCAGCAGCTTATTTCTATGAGGTTTCAGGCGGTGTTCATTGTTATGTACGTTTGCATCCCAAATGGCAGCCTATTCTCTATATACTGTAGAGGGCTCTGGGCAAAAGTAGTGCACGATGTAGGGAATGGGGTGCCATTTGGGACACAGACTAAAAGTCTGCTGTTCCATATTCCATTTATATTATCAATAACCAGATACCATTACAGGAAATATGTTTGCTTTGGAATTAAAGTGACATTCACTGTGAGTTAAATGTCACGAATCGGGTTGTATTCATTCAACCCAAAATAAGACATGTTATTATTTACCTCTCATCTTTATTTACATTTTACAAGTTATACATCCCTCCTCAGAGGATTTACATGTCTCCCAGTTGTTGCTGAATTGAACTGGATCTGTGTGCAGTAAACCATGGCTAATCAACGGTACCCTGAAGCATATTTGGTTGCAAAGCCAGCCCTCCTTATATTTTGTTTATGAATCGAGGGCAGCTTACATCTGACTATTATACTGGTATAATGTATCATAGGAGCTGACAGATGAAGATTGAAATCAGTATTCACCACAACACTGTTTCACTTTATCCCGTTAAAGCACTCTGTCAAATGCCTTCACTTCCTCCGCTTTCAACACTTGAGGTGTTGACTCATCAATGTAATGTAATTTAATGTAGAGCGAATTATTCCAGACATTTTCAAGGATGTTATTGCTATATTTAGGTTTAAGTAGAGCAGGAGTGGAATACACAATACACATGGGAAATACATATGGGAAATGAAATTGATCGCCGCAGCTGCTGTATCAAAACTGATGTGTTTGAGTTAAGGTGAGGTCACTGTAGATCTACACTATCTCTATCGAAAAATCACACTAACAGAGACTAACATCCAAGCATTGAAAGACAAACTTGTCATCTCATTCTCTCAGGATGTCTCTCGTGACAAACTGTTTGCAGGAAATTTGATTCGAGGTTCGAGGATTAATCTCAAGATAATGTAGCTATAGAATATAGAATTTAGATTCGTTATAAGCACCTCATACCTTTCCTTTCTCTCACTGGCAGATCCCTACGTCAAAGTGTCTCTCGTCTGTGACGGGAGGCGTTTGAAAAAGAAGAAGACAACAATCAAGAAGAACACTCTGAACCCCACGTACAACGAGGCCATCATCTTCGACATCCCCCCAGACAGCATGGACCACGTCAGCCTGCACATCTCAGTCATGGACTATGACTTGTACGTACAGTTTCAAATATATATATTGGCACCTACAGTTGAAGTCGGAAGTTTAGATACACCTTAGCCAAATATAAAATATTAAATATTAAACTCAGTTTTTCACAATTCCTGACATTTAGTCCTTGTAAGAATTCCCTGTCAGTTAGGATCACCACTTTATTTTAAGAATGTGAAATGTCCGAATAAAGTAGAGAGAATGATTTATTTCAGCTTTTATTTCTTTCATCACATTCCCAGTGGGTCAGAAGTTTAAATACACTCAATTAGTATTTGGTAGCATTGCCTTTAAATTGTTTAACTTGGGTCAAACGTTTCGGGTAGCCTTCCACAAGCTTCCCACAATAAGTTGGGTGAATTTTGGCCCATTCCTCCTGACAGAGCTGGTGTAAGTGAGTTAAGTTTGAAGGCCTCCATGCTCACACACGCTTTTTCAGTTCTGCCCACAAATGTTCTATAGGACTGAGGTCAGGGCTTTGTGATGGCCACTCCAATACCTTGACTTTGTTGTCCTTAAGCCATTTTGCCACAACTTGGAAGTATGCTTGGGGTCATTGTCCATTTGGAAGACCCATTTGCGACCAAAGCTTTAACTTCCTGACTGATGTCTTGAGATGTTGCTTCAATATATCCAAATCATTTTCCTCCTTCATGATGCCATCTATTTTGTGAAGAGCACCAGTCCCTCCTGCAGCAAAGCACCCCCACAACATGATGCTGCCACCCCTGTGCTTCACGTTTGGGATGGTGTTCTTTGACTTGCAAGCCTCCCCCTTTTTCCTCCAAACATAACGATGGTCATTATGGCCAGACAGTTCTATTTTTTGTTTCGTCAGACCAGAGGACATTTCTCCAAAAAGTACGATCTTTGTCCCCATGTGCAGTTGCAAACCGTAGTCTGGCTTTTTATGGTGGTTTTGGAGCAGTGGCTTCTTCCTTGCTGAGCGGCCTTTCAGGTTATTTCGATATAGGACTAGTTTTACTGTGGATATATATACTTTTGTACATATTTCCTCCAGCATCTTCACACGGGCCTTTGCTGTGGCTCTGGGATTGATTTGCACTTTCGCACCAAAGTACGTTCATCTCTAGGAGACAATACATGTCTCCTTCCTGAGCGGTATGACGGCTGCGTGGTCCCATGATGTTTTTACATGCGTACTATTGTTTGTACAGATGAACGTGGTACCTTCAGGCATTTGGAAATTGCTCCCAAGGATGAACCAGACTTGTGGAGGTCTACAATTATTTTCTGAGGTCTTAGCTGATTTCTATTTTGTTTTCCCATGATGTCAAGCAAAGAGGCACTGAGTTTGAAGGTAGGCCTTGAAATACATCCACAGGTACACCTCCAATTGACTCAAATGGTGTCATTTAGCCTATCAGAAGCTTCTAAAGCCATGACATAATTTTCTGGAATTTTCAAAGGTGTTTAAAGGCACAGTCAACTTAGTGTATGTAAACTTCTGACCCACTGGAATTGTGATACAGTGAATTATAAGTGAAATAATCTGTCTGTAAACAATTGTTGGAAAAATTACTTGTGTCATGCACAAAGTAGATGTCCTAACCGACTTGCCAAAACTATAGTTTGTTAACAAGAAATGTGTGGAGTGGCTGAAAAACTAGTTTTAATGACTCCAACCTAAGTGTATGTAAACTTCCGACTTCAACTGTAAATACAAATCTGCCGTGCACACTTTCCAGCCACTTGGTGGGAGTCTGTCAAGAGAGACTATGTTTGATTGAACTCAGTTTTACGTCTGCTGAAACATTGTCAAAACATTTAACTCAGATGCTTCTCTCAGAGGACTATTCTGTATCTTTGCAGTTTGCACGATACGCCTCCTCGAATAGAGCACTCTGCGTGTTGTCTATTTTTTTTAAACAAACTGGACAACAAAGAGAAAGAAAAGGTCAGGAGTCAGGACATTCACTTTGCTGGCTGAAGGGATGCTCTGAGGGTAGTCTTTATCAACAAACATGGCTGGTTAAATGGGTGCAGGTGTGCTAGTTTATTAACACACGTGTGTGTTGCTAACTGGCAAACCGAGTCTACTGTGGTTATCAAATTGTCCTTGTTTTGTTTACTAGTCAGTCCCTTCGATCTCGGATTATATTGTGGGTGTAGGGATTATGATGAGGGAGAACAAACATCCCCATTGGTCTGAGCCAATCCAGAGAGGAGTTTGTTGGTGCCATTATCGTTTGTAGTTGTTGAGCACAAACCCTTTCTTCATCGCATTTACATTTCAGACATAATCTCTCAAAGAGATATGGAAATGTCTCCTTTTAACCACCCAGATGACTCAGCTCTATTCACATGAATTACAAACGCGACATGATCACCTCACCTCTCCCTTTCACTTCTTGCAACTGTTTCCTCTGATAACAACATGTATGTAATACGAGTTGGAGATGCCAAATTAGTTTATTTAAGGTGAATTCCACGATTTTACATTGGTGGGTTTACAGAATATAATTTTTTCTCCATTTACACTGCTGCATGTAATACAAATTCAGCTATAGAATCAACCCTGCATTTTGTAATGTAGTGTGTCTGAAGAGCAGGATTAGCTGTAATGTTGTGTTGACGTTGTGTGATTTTGTGTGTGTTGTCTGGCCCCTGCAGGGTTGGTCACAATGAGATCATTGGTGTGAACCGTGTGGGGTGCAGTGCTGAGGGGCTTGGCAAGGGCCACTGGAACGAGATGCTGGCGTACCCACGCAAGCCCATTGCACACTGGCACCCCCTACTGGAGGCCAAGAAATCAGAGAAAGAGGTTAGTTCATACAGCACGTTGCAGCGTGTGAGGAATAATGTGTAGACTATATTTACTATACGTACTATATTGTATATAGTTAAAATTATTGTTTTTTTCAACGATCACATGTAGGATAAAATCAATGTCCGCTATTGTAACAGTGTAATATCTATGTTCTAAATGAAGTGTGTGTGTGTGTGTGTGTGTGTGTGTGTGTGTGTGTGTGTGTGTGTGTGTGTGTGTGTGTGTGTGTGTGTGTGTGTGTGTGTGTGTGTGTGTGTGTGTGTGTGTGTGTGTGTGTGTGTGTGTGTGTGTGTGTGTGTGTTTCTGTGTCTGTCTGTGTGTGTCTGTCTGTGTACTGCAGTGGAAAACGCGGACGGCCAGTTTTGACAGCCAGGGCTCCTGCCCCTCCCCCAGGCGTCCTGCTAGCCCCTGAGCAGAACCACATGTGACCCTAGCGGAATGGCCCAGGTTTGGTTTGGGTCTCTTCTATCTCTCCTACTGATCCTACTTCCTGTCTGTTCTGTCTGCCTGAGCCTAAGGAGAAACATAACCCCACTGAGACTCTCTCTCAGTCTTCACTTTCCCTCAAGTGTAGCCATAGAGTGCTCCCAGTCCTAAGACCAGATCCTGGATCAGCATCGTCAGTTATTTGTGAAAGTAACGTTGTTTAAAAAAAATCAACATTAGAATTACTGATCTGGAGTCAGACCTAGTACTTGGGAGGCTTTGGTTTTTATCCTGAGCTGATCTTCTCAAGTGAGTCCCCAAAGGGGAAGATTGTTGTCTGAGTGGAACAGCAGACTGCCGTTTTCCAGTTTATCTATCTTTGGGTTGAGGCTAATGGAATGTGATCACTGCGCTCTCACAGGGACTTGGTCTAAACACACTGAAGTTTCTGCTCAGCACTGCAGAGCTCTTTGATGAGAGGCTCCACATGGAAATCACACTTTGAATGCAGTTGAAGTTTCCCAGCGAGACAGAGAAAGAGAACTGAAGGATATGGGGTAAGATAGGAACTGAAGGACAGTGGACGGAACTAAGGAATATCTAAAGCCGTCTGCCCTTACTTTCTCCTTTTGTGCGGCAGTAACAAAAAAACATTGTGACACAATCAAATGTGTAGTTCTTTCACCAAACATTAACTGTCATAGTAACCAATCCAAACAAGGCAACAAACTCATTTGAAAATAGTAGCTATGTTGTATATCTTCTCGACATAAACCATTACATTTTCAGGAGTAATGAACAGAACTGGGTGGTTTTAACCAGTCAAATAGTGTTCATCGAGTTTATAGCAGTTCATTGAATCAACAAATATGATCAGCACATAATACGAGCACCTTGCAACAATGTTGGAGCATAGCACTTCCTGAGTGTCTTTCTATGGAACAACAAAGAGTTAAATAGCACACAGACTCCGAACCACCCTTACCTCTCTCTTTGTTTTCTCCTAGTTAGTCTTGGTTCTCTTACCTCTTCCATCGAAGTGTATTCTCATTACTCCTGTTCCCATAGTTTCCCTCTCTCAGCTGAACGTACTGCACTTCTTCAGCACCTTCTTATCGTGTTCTGTTCTCTGGGGTTTGTTTGAACTGTACAGCACAGTCCTATATCTGCTAATGTAAAGTTTGTATTTCCCACCAGAATACAAATTAGGTATAGAACTAGTATTGTTGTGTTTTGGGAGTTTTCCTTATCCTGCAGCGTCCAGACCTCTTCTCCAGAATAGAAGAATTTGACCCTCGGTGGACCAATAATCAACTATTCATTTCATATTTTCTTGTCTATCATAAGCCAGAGGTACACTGGAGCAATTTGTAATGGGGTGACTTTCAATCTGCTCTTTATACACGGATTAGTTTATTGAATATTGTTGAGGAGTTTGATCTAAATCCAAACATATGATTTGCATTATTGAACATTATTCAACGAAATCCAAAAAGTCAGCGTTTACGGTAAGGGTAGGCAGTCATGTAGCTACTTCTTCTACTGTTTTTCTAACGGTTGTACTGCTGGATATTGGACAGATATACAGTACCAGTCAAAAGTTTGGACACACATACTCATTCAAGGGTTTTTCTTTATATTTTACTATTTTCGACATTGTAGAATAATAGTGAAGACATCAAAACTATGAAATAACACATATGGAATCATGTAGTAACCAAAAAGGTGTTAACAAATCACTGTTTGCCTTGATGACAGTTATTGCACAGTCTTGGCATTCTCTCAACCAGCTTCATGTGGAATGCTTTTCCAAAAGTATTGAGGGAGTTCCCACATATGCTGAGCACTTGTTAGCTGCTTTTTCTTCACTCTGCAGTCCAACTCAGTCCAAGAAATCTCAATTGGGTTGAGGTTGGTTGATTGTGGAGGCCAGGTCATCTGATGCAGCACTCCATCACTCTCCTTCATGGTCAAATAGCCCTTACACAACCTGGAGGTGTGTTTTGGGTCATTGTCCTGTTGAAAAACAAATATATGCGGATATCATCTGTTCACCTACTCTGCGTCTCACAAAGACACGGCGGATGGAACCAAAAATCTCTCAAATTTAGACTCATCAGACCGAAGGACAGATTTCTACCAGTCTAATATCCATTGCTGGTGTTTCTTGGCCCAAGCAAGTCTCTTCTTCTTATTGGTGTCCTTTAGTAGTGTTTTTTTTGTTGCAGCAATTCGACCATGAAGGCCTGATTCACACAGTCTCCTCTGAACAGTTGATGTTGAGATGTGTCTGTTACTTGAACTCTGTGAAGCATTTATTTGGGCTGCAAACTGAGGTGCAGTTAACTCTGATGAATTTATCCTCTGCAGCAAAGGTAACTTTAGGTCTATGGCGGTCCTCACGAGAGCCAGTTTCATCATAGCGCTTGATGGTTTTTGCGACAGACCTTCATGTCTTAAAGTAATGATGGACTGTTGTTTCTCTTTGCTTATTTGAGATGTTCTTGCCATGATATGGACTTAGTCTTTTACCAGATAGGGTTATCTTCTGTATACCACCCCTACCTTGTCACAGCACAACTGATTGACTCAAACGCATTAAGAAGGAAAGAAATTCCACAAATTAACTTTTAACAAGGCACACCTGTTAATTGAAATGCATTCCAGGTGACTACCACATGAAGCTGGTTGAGAGAATACCAATAGTGTGCAAAGCTATCATCAAGGCAAAGGGTGGATTTCTTGAACACTTTTTTGGTTACTACATGATTCCATATGTGTTATTTCATAGTTTTGATGTCTTTACTATTATTCTGCAATGTAGAAAATAGTAAAAATAAAGAAAAACCCTAGAATGAGTAGGTGTGTCCAAACTTTTGACTGTATAAAAAGGTAAAAAATAATATTGGTTTGATTATAATGGTTATTTAGTATATTTCTACATTGTGGTACTATGAGTACAATCTAATAATTGATGTCATCTCAATAACTTAATGTGTATCAAACAGACAAAAGAAAACAACCCGATTGGTGTATAGTTTTTTGGTGCCAAACGTGTTTGTAGCAAAGGGAGACTATAATTTGTTCTGTCACAAAAATGATTAAAGTAATGTCAGTCATTGAAATTCCCAACCCACCCATTCGGAAAATGTCTGGATAAAAGCGTCTGCTAAATGGCATTTGTTATACATTATTAACTCATGTTTTCTTTCCAGTGAGACTCATTATATTCTGCGCTATGTAGTAAATGTATTGTTTCAATTATTAGAGAAAATACAGCAGGGATTACAAATAGTTTTTGATAATAACTTGTGCAACCAAACATGGGCTACCAATTTATTTATTTATTTTCCATCAATGTAATTGTCTGCATCATTTCCAATCCACCATATATATTTTTTTGTAGATATATATAAATATATATTTAAAAAATATATATTTTCCTTTATTATTTTCCCTAACCCTACCACCTCTCCCCTAATTGGAGTAAACTAATGGACAACAACACTGAGGCTTCTACTTCCAGCTTATACTGTACATACGATATACATTTTATGAACACAGTATATTTTACAATAGCTTTCTTTTGTTTTTAGTCCCATTCTTCAGATACCCTCAACCCCTCCCATCTAGCTCTGAAGACCATCCAGTTTTGATTTCTATTTGCCATATATTTTTAACTGTGCAGTTTCAATAAAGTTCTGAACCTAAATACATTTTACGGACACAGTATATTGGACATGAGTTATCTTGTTATTTTTAGTCCCACCCTTCAGCTCCACTCAACCCCTCCCATCTATCTCTGAACATCTATTTGCCATATATTTTTCATAGTTTCTACAGATTGTAAATTAAAGATACCAATTTGATTAGAAGGGTTCTTGTTTGACCCAGTTGGGTTATGTAAGATGTAATAGAAATCAGGAATCTTCCTTAATGTTATTTTATGTTGACCATGACAGTGTTTTGATTATTTTACTAATTGACAAGCACATGTTTGAAAGCACATACAGAAACAGGTTGGTATAGTGGGTATCAGGAAGTGGGTGTTGTTTACAGAATGTAAGGAGCGGTTTTAAGAGGCACCTTCTCTAATTTAAGCTCTTGAGTGCCCTAAACCAAAGCCTCTACATTAATGTATCCTGTCAACACAACTTTGGCACTGTGGTTATGTAGAAGTAGTTGTTTGAATTCTTTCTCCATGCATTCTATCTACATAACTTTGGAATTGAGATTTTGTAGAAGTAGGTGTTTGAACTCTTTCTCCATGCATTCTATCTACACAATTTTGGCACTGAGATTTGGTAGTAGTAGTTGTTTTTTAAACCAGGAGGTTATAGTGACTTAATGATAGTACTGGAATGGCCATCCAGATGACAATGTGGCTTCCGCCTGACTACAGCTATGCAGCAAAAGCATGTTTGAAGATGGTATAAATCAAACAGAGAGGATGCAGAAGAAGCATGGTGAAAGTGAACAAATGTACTTAACATATACACATTAGATCACTGTTTTAGCCATTTCCTTCCTCTAGAGAGAGCAGGCGTTTACCTCATTTCGTCTGGGAGACAGACAAAACAGACAGACAGAGATACAGACAGATAGTGTGGGGGAAACTAGCCTAGCGATAGTCGCAGGCCAATGTCTTGCAGTGAGTCAGTGACCTTTCTCTAATTAGCAGTTGGTAGGTCTATGAGACACAATACAATGAGTCACTTGATGGATTCCCTAAACACCATTATTGTGTCTTTCTTCACAATAGGATTGTTCAGGTTTCCTCACATACTATATTTACTGGTTACAATCCTGATAAGATCCTTCCTTCCATTACTGGTAGACTCCTCATATCTGACTCACTCCAGTTTGTTAAAAAAAGTATGGTTTTATGTTTTTTCACATATATACAGTAGGTATACACTTGTTGATTACATTTCTGATTACATATTTGACTCCAAGTTTGTTTCTATTTGACAAAAATGTATGAAATAACTGACTGTAGTTTTATTCTTCCTCTGTTTCAGTGGTGTGTTTAATAATGATGATGATCTTCTGTTCTGACAATATGGACTAGTGTGTTTGTTTCCATAGTATGTAATAATATCATGTTATATAAATTTTGCCTCAGTTGATGTACTGTTTTAAAGACCTTTGTCTGTTATTATTGTTGTTGTGTTTCTCAATATGATCTTGTATCCTTTCCATTTGTCATGGAGAGCACTGACTTTCCAATTTTTTATTGAAGATTTGTACTTGTAATATAACTGTTTTGACAACTGTTCTTGTAATTGAAGCCTGCTAGGGTTTATTTATTTTTGTTTCCTTTTAAATCCTGAATTGTTAATGACTCATAATATGAGTGTGTAATAAATTGAACAAAAACGAATTATCTGTTGCGTATTTACATTTTATTTAATTTCAATTTATTTTGCAAGAACGAAAGACAGAAGTTATGAATTATGGTGGTGCAAAGTTACATTTAAAGATTGTTTAAATCTTGTTTGGGGTCACTTGGAAATATCCTTGTTTTTGTCCATTAAAATAACATCAAATTGATCAGAAATACAGTATAGACATTGTTAATGTTGTAAATGACTATTGTAGCTGAAAACGGCTGATTTTTTATGGAATATCTACATAGGCGTACAGAGGCCCATTATCACCAACCATCACTCCTGTGTTCCAATGACACGTTGTTAGCTAATCCAAGTTCATCATTTTAAAAGGCTAATTGATCATTAGTAAACCCTTTTGCAATTATGTTAGCACAACTGAAAACTGTTGTCCTAATTAAAGAAGCAATAAAACTGGCCTTTAGACTAGTTGAGTATCTGGAGCATCAGCATTTCTGGGTTCGATTACAGGCTCAAAATGGCCAGAAACAAAGACCTTTCTTCTGAAACTCGTCAGTCTATTCTTGTGATGATAAATGAAGGCTATTCCATGCGTGAAATTGCCAAGATACTGAAGATCTTGTACAACGCTGTTACTACTCCCTTCACAGAACAGCGCAAACTGGCTCTAACCAGAATAGAAAGAGGAGTGTGAGGCCCCTGTGCACAACTGAGCAAGAGGACAAGTACATTTGAGTGTCTAGTTTGAGAAACAGATGCCTCACAAGTCCACAAATGGCAGCTTCATTAAATAGCATCCGCAAAACACCAGTGTCAACGTCAGCAGTGAAGAGGCGACTCTGGGATGCTGGCCTTCTAGGCAGAGTTTCCCTGTCCAGTGTCTGTGTTCTTTTGCCCATCTTAATCTTTACTTTTTATTGGCCAGTCTGAGATATTACTTTTTCTTTGCAACTCTGCCTAGAAGGCCAGCATCCCGGAGTCGCCTCTTCACTGTTGACGTTGAGACTGGTGTTTTGCGGGTACTATTTAATGAAGCTGCCAGTTTACAGCTGTGCTAACATAATTGCAAAAGGGTTTTCTAACTTGGATTAGCTAACACAACGTGACATTGGAACACAGGAGTGATGGTTGTGGATAATGGGCCTCTGTACGCCTATGTAGATATTCCATAAAAAATCTGCCGTTTCCAGCTACAATAGTCATTTACAACATTAACAATGTCTACACTGTATTTCTGATCAATTTGATGTTATTGTAATGGACAAAAAATTTGCTTTTCTTTCCAAAACAAGGACATTTCTAAGTGACCCCAAACTTTTGAACGGTAGTGTATGATGAATTATGGTGGCACACGTAATATTTGTTTTGTATTTATGTAAGATTTCTCCTCTGTAAAGTTTTTGTGACATTATATTTTTCTCTGATTGTGCAGATGAACTTAGAATTTAGCCGGAGACTGTCAATTTCACGACTACTTATGTCAAAGTGAACAACAAAGGGAGGATGAATGAAATTGGATGAACTAAAACAAGTGGAATGCAAATAGCCAAATTAAATCTTGAGGAGAGCTGGGGCATACATTCCATCAAGGCATTCAATTATACACAGTTTCTGATCTCTGCCCTGAATAAATCCAGTTGTTGCAGACATATTACGATTCCAATCTAATTCAGAGCTCCATTCAACATAAACTTTATATCAAACTGGGGTAGCAATATGTTTGATGACGGGCACCTACAGTACAGTAATTCAATGCATTATTTCAAGTAAAAAATACAGAGGTACATTTTCCTGTAGAGACAATGTATACAGTATGGACAGTGGGGTGAGTGGTATCAAAAAACAAATATATGTCTCCAGTGATAGTCTTCATATTAGAATGTTTTCCGGCCATTTCTCTGACTAAAATGTTATTTGACTAAAATGCCCACTAGTCCATCCACTTAAACCATTAGCTTCCTCTTCATGGAGAGTTTGTAAAGGATCAGGTAGCCGTCGTCCCAGGCATAGATCTGTTTCTCCTGAGGGTTGTACTTAAGGCTGGCGTGGACTCCATACCTCCTGGGGAAATACAGTAGCGGAGCCTCCTCATTGGTCACCATATCGTTTACGTCAAACACACACTGAACACGAGAGCGACTAGGCTCCCTAGTGTTGTAGACCACATAGACCGTCCCACAGACCACGAAGGCTGCCTCCGCGTTCTCCTGGGGACACTGTGTATCCCACATCTGCTCGATATCCAGGCTGTCTGGGTCCATCTTAGCCAGGTTGATGGACTCACTCTCCCTGGTGGTGTAAAGGGCCCAGAGGCCTTCCTCATCGGCAGCCAGGTCCACAGCAGTCTCTGGGTTGAGGCTGTAGACGGGTCTATGGTCTGCCACCTCCACTGGGAACACAGCACTGTCTGTCAATGTGCCATTCGCCAGGTCATACTTAATCACCTGGAGCTCGCCGGCCCCCTCCGTCACGTAGTAGGCATAACCGTTATAGACGGCACCTCCGGTGCCACTCCACAGAGAGGGCAGTCTTATAGGCCTGCTGTGGGCCACTCCTGGGGAGGATGAGAAGTCGAGAACAGAGCTGAACTGGTACACGGTGTCCTCTGCCGTGCCGTTGAAGACATAGACCTTAGAGGTCCTGGCATCTTTAGTCCACATGCCCTTGGGGCTGCTCATCCTCTTCAGGATTTTCATGGCTCTGATGCTGGAGATGATGTCTATACAATCTGTTGATAGAGAAATGGAGATGGTATCGTGAAAAGCCGTTTTCATGAGTGGTCTTAATAACATTGTCAGATGTAATGAAAAATCTGGTAATTATGAAGACGTTTGTGGACAGTATACTGTATAAAATGACAACAGATAATTATTATAACATATAAAATATTACTATTATAAATGTTAATGGTCTATTGTAGTTTTTAAAATCAAAGATGAGTTCCGGCTGATCAGCCTGGTCTCATAGCCTAGACGTAACATAGTAATTGTAAATCCGGGACACTCAAATTAGTATGATATGTTACGTTTAGTATGGTTACATAGGAAAGATGTTTACTTATAATGCAAATGTCTATCAGCCCAAAGGTTGCAAGTTTGAATCTCATCCTGGAAATTTTAGCAACTTTTCAACTGCTTACTACTTTTTAGCTACTTCGCAAGTACTTAGAATATTAGCCAACCCTTCCCCTAACCCTAACCCTAACTTTAACCCTTTAACATAATTCCTAAACTTAACCCTAATCTTAACTTGAACCCATAACCCTAACCCCTAGCCTAGCTAACATTAGCCATCCTGCTAACATTAGCCACCTAGCTAGAATTCGTCAAATATCATGCATTTTGCAAATTCGTAACATGCGGTATTGTACGTTTTGCAAATTCGTAACATATAATACAAATTGTAATTCGTAACGTATCATTGTCAGATGTGATGGACATCCACAGATGAATACATACCATACGAAACATTACATATCATACTAAATGGAGTGTCTCGGATTTACTTACAGAATACTACTAAATGCTCTGAGACCAGGTTGGTTGGCATCCAGGTATCCAGTTCACATTTCCTTCTTGTGTTGCGTTAGCATGCCTCTGCTGTGTCCTTGCCCACCTGAAACATGTTTTGATGTCTACTTCAACATGCAGGGCACATAATGTACCCCGCAGGCTGCAGCAGGCTATTTCAATGCAGTCCAAATTAAAATGAACTCAACACAATCAAAGGGAAGTGGAAGAAACAGCTACATTGTGCTTTGGAAAATGGGAAAGATGAGTGACACACAGATATGCTGAAGTATAGCAAAGTGGTCTTTTCTTCCAAGAGCCTTTTGCTTATAAAAAGTAAATTTTAGCTCTCAAGACAACAGAGAGACTTCCTCTCAATCAGGATAGAGTGTGTCTAAATCATTGACAATGGGGGGGTGCTGTTCCGTATGCATGGAACACTCCTTGTGTAACAGTATAACTTTAGTACGTCCCCTCGCCCCGACCCGGGCGCGAACCAGGGACCCTCTGCACACATCAACAACGGTCGCCCACGAAGCATCGTTACCCATCGCGCCACAAAGGCCACGGCCCTTGCAGAGCAAGGTGCAACACTACTTCTAGGTTTCAGAGCAAGTGACGTAACTGATTGAAACGCTAGTAGCGCGTACCCGCTAACTAGCTAGCCATTTCACATCCGTTACACTTGAATATGGACTTTCAAAGTATTGCCACTGACCTGAGGTCAGCATCTGGTTCCCCCTTCAGGTAGAGTAAGAGCTCCTGGTAAACACTTTACATTAATGGTATAACTGTTTATTTGAGATTTATACACAAATAATTAACAGTTTATAAACTACTTCTAAACCTTTTATAAACCTTTTTTTATGTTAATGTGTTACCGAAACCCCTGATCACTGAGGAGGGTTATGCAGATGTTGAAATTCTTAGTGAGACGTCTGTTTGCTCTGTGTTTTACATGAGGTTATACAGTTGACTAAATGAACCTACTGTCTGTGAAATAGAACTTTGAATTGCAACATTATTTGTACCAACCCGCTGTGAGTCACGTTGTAGGTAGTAAAGCCAGACTACCCGTGTCCATGAAGTACAAATAGGAGACTGGTTCCCCCCCTGAAATAAATGACTCAAAGCCAACTAGCGATAAATCTATAGGAAAATAAAATTAATGACTAGCCTACCCACTGATTAAAAATGTAGCACTAAATTGCAAAAAAAAATAACTTGAAACAAATCTTTGTTTCCTGCCTCTTTTCCTGTGGAATGGGTTTTCAGGGGAGGACACCAACTGCCAAGAGTGGTAAAGAGCTTACTGTAAGCCTAAAAATACTGTAACCATGCTCCATAAGCCAACAGGTCTCCCTTAGCCAAGTCTCTTTCAGGCAGGGAAATGAAGGCACTAGATCAAAGGCAGTCATCCTGTACAGGACGTCAGAGTTCTACGCCTCACGCTCCCCCCAACTCCCCATACACTGCTCCTCTCTCTACTCACCCAAGACTCTGGAGTACCCATCTTCCTCTCCCCCTTTCTTCCTCTCCTTCACCCGCTCCTTCACCTCCAGGTCCACATCCACCATTCTGTCTGCCTGGTTCACACAGGGCCTAGCGGGGTTTTGGGTTTCGATGTAGTCCATCTCTCTCTCGACGCGGTCCACTCGTACCCCTGTCCCCTCCAGGTCTTGTCGCAGGGTACCGTGGTCCTGGTTTAGTCCCTTTATAAACTCAGCAGTCTGCTTCTTGAAGTGCCGCAGCTCTGTGTTGTAGCGGTTCGACTGCTCGTGCCATATGAGCATACGATCCTGGGGGAGCATAATGTGTTATCGAGGACGTTGATTTGGTGTGTGGCCGATGATTGAGGATTACTGTAATGTTGGGTGAATGTAATTGTCCTAGTATCAGACTCTAGTTCGTTCCAATCGCACAGGTCTTAGGCACAAGGACAACACTATGGACAGAGTTCTGAGAAAACTGTATCAGGTGTTGGTGTTTGAACGTGTGTCAAACCAGGGTCATCGTGATCATTTATCGTGGCAGCACCCATCACCCATCACCCATCAGCACCCATCAACATCAATTCCACCATCAAAACCTCACAAGAAGAAACAAGTGTGTTGTTTATCCTCACAATGTTGTTCAGTGATCTGGTTCAGTGACAGTGAACCACAGAGGTTGACTCATACTAAGATTGACAAAAGGTCAAATAGCGGGTGCTTATATATACGTAGCTTATACTGTGTATTTATATATATATATAAGTGTGTAACCTGGACAAGTGTGTGGAAAGGAGACACCCTCGTAAACTGTGGTTACGCCAATGGATCATGTCATCGAGAGAGGTTGAGAATGAAAAGGAATAACAACTGATTATTTCTCCTCTGTCTAAGACCCACAGTTTAATTTTCTCTCTTTTACTTGAGTGAGTCCTTGGTTGAATTGGAATAAAAATACTAAACGAAAATAACTTTCTGAATTGACTTATTCTAATTAGTAAGAGTCGAGCCAGCGGCACCATGGGAGGGATATTTTTTAAAAGATCAAAAGAACAGGAGGGAGCAGGAAGATTTGAATGATAAACCAATTATTCATTTCAGTCAAGTAAATGTTATTTGTATTCTCACACTATTTCCAACATTTTTGGGGTGCTATATTCGAAAATGCCTCGAAAGAGGAAACTGATGACATGGTCATAATGAATGGATAGATTGGTGCATATAAATGACTGCATTCTGGACTCTTGATTACTGTAGCTAATAATACTGTAGGATCTAAAACAGACAGAACGGAGCTGCATTCCACTACTTGGACACCTCATCACACTCAACATATACTGTAAGCAAACTTGGCATAATCAGTATAGAATAGCTGCAATATAGGAGGAGTAGAATACACTCCCACAAACCTGGCATATTATATTTGACTAAATGAATATTGTACAGTGCCTCAGACAGCATTTTCATTTGGCCAAGAGAAATTGCAAGGCACACTTGTTCTTGCTTATTCTAAAGAATATGATTTTGCCATTATCGTTTTTTTGTCAGTAAGTGCTGTAAATGTTCCTATTGTTTTCATTATCAATGTGTTGTTATCTTTGCGCCTCATGAAGAGTTTCACACTGCTTGGTGTGTATTCTGAGAAGGGAAAAGAGAATAGGAGAAGTACTCAGGCATAGATACGACAGCTCACGGCCACTGATATTCTCTAAGGGCCTTAGCCAGAGAAGTTGATGAGTCGAACAGAGATTGTATTAATTGGATTGCTTTAGTCAACACATAAAAATATAGAAATAAATAGAAACCTTGCAGGCAGACACTGAGCGCGAACTAAAGTTTTGCAGAATGTCAGAGATAAAGCCTGACACATGGCCTTGATTTTCTGTCCTTGATTTCACAGTAACTGCTGTTTGCTGTTCTTTCAGAAGGATGTTGTCTCACTAGCATTCAAAAAGAAAACTTGATTCACCATAGTTGCATCATTGATTTGATTCTTGTTCCTTGCCTATAACTTTTCCTACACCACTTTAGGTGGAGTTGTGCGATGTAAAACGGTTGTTTAGGAGTTTGTCTCTTACCTCAATGGCAAGGAATCTGTTCTCCAGATAATCCATGAGACCCTGGTAGTAATACTGACCGTTGGTGAGGACTAGGACTAAGGAGAGGAGGAAGGGGACAGCCGTTGTCATGGTTGATAGATCCAAGGGACAGTCTGGGCGTCCTGTACGTAAGTCCAGGTAGCAGAAATACTTCCTCCTGTCTGGTCCGGTCTCCTTGTGGTCTACTTATGGTTGGTTTCCTACAGAGTGTGAGTGTGAGTGAATAACTGTGTGTTGAAGTGTGTGTGTGTGTGTGTGTGTCCCTGTATGTGGGAGAGTGTGTGTGTGGAGGTGAGAGAGAGAGAGAGAGAGAGAGAGAGAGAGAGAGAGAGAGAGAGAGAAGGGCCAGGTTCTTGGGTTTCAAACTCTTTGGCTCGCTCACGTAGCTGGAATGTTTTCACGAACTCCCAGGGAGGAGCCTTGTCCTCTAGCCCCTTTCTGTCCTCAAAAAGTGAATGCACTGTTGTACTGGACACTGAGCAACACTGTGTATGTGTGTGTACATGTGCGTGTGTACGCGAGTGTGTACGTGCGTGAGTGTGTACGTATGTGGGTGGGTGCGCCCGTGCATGACTGTTGACCGAGAGATAGACAGTTGTTTATGGATTTGCAGCTGGAGTACAACCAAATCCCTTTCACGTAGTCTCAGAGTATATAGTATATATTCTGTCTTTGTCTTTGTCTATGTTTTAGCTCACAATCTCAATCACTTCCACAACTTCTCTTTAAACATTCCTTTGCAAAAGAAAATCCTGCCAATGTAACGATGTTCGTCTGAGGAAGGAGTAAACCAAAGCGCAGCGTGGTACGTGTTCATGATGTTTATTATCACCTGAACACTGAAACAAAAACAAAAGTGGAACAAAACGCAACAGTTCTGTCAGGTACTCATACAAAACAGAAAACAACTACCCACAAACCATAGGTGGGAAAAGGCTACCTAAGTATGGTTCTCAATCAGAGACAACGATAGACAGCTGCCTCTGATTGAGAACCACACCCGGCCAAACACACAGAAAAAGAAAACATAGAACACACAACATAGAATGCCCACCCCAACTCACGCCCTGACCAAACCAAAAATAGAGACATAAAAAGGATCTCTAAGGTCAGGGCGTGACAGTACCCCCCCCCCCCCCCCAAAGGTGCGGACTCCGGCCGCAAAACTTAAAGCTATAGGGGAGGGTCTGGGTGGGCATCTATCCGCGGTGGCGGCTCTGGCGCGGGACGTGGACCCCGCTCCACCTTAGGCTTGGCCCACTTAGGTGGCGCCTCTGGCAGCTCCGGACAGGAGGGCGACTCTGGCAGCTCCGGACAGCAGGGCGACTCTGGCAGCTCCGGACAGGAGGGCGACTCTGGCAGCTCCGGACAGCAGGGCGACTCTGGCAGCTCCGGACAGGAGGGCGACTCTGGCAGCTCCGGACAGGAGGGCGACTCCGGCAGCTCCGGGCTGGAGGGCAACTCCGACAGCTCCGGGCTGGAGGGCGACTCCGGCGGCTCCGGACAGGAGGGAGACTCTGGCGGCTCCGGACAGGAGGGAGACTCTGGAGGCTCCGGACAGGAGGGAGACTCTGGAGGCTCCGGACTGGGGATCGTCGCTGGAGGCTCCGAACTGGGGATCGTCGCTGGAGGCTCCGTACTGGGGATCGATGCTGGAGGCTCCGGACTGGGGATCGTCGCTGGTGGCTCCGGACTGGGGATCGTCGCTGGAGGCTCCGGACTGAAGGGCGTCACTGGAGTGGAGAGACACACAGGAGGCTTCGTGCCATGGATAATCACTGGAGGCTTCTTGCCATGGATCATCACTGGAGGCTTCGTGCCATGGATCATCACTGGAGGCTTCTTGCCATGGATCATCACTGGAGGCTTCTTGCCATGGATCATCACTGGAGGTGTATTGCCATGGATCATCACTGGAGGCTTCGTGCCATGGATCATCACTGGAGGCTTCGTGCCATGGATCATCACTGGAGGCTTCTTACCATGGATCATCACTGGAGGCTTCGTGCCATGGATCATCACTGGAGGCTTCTTGCCATGGATCATCACTGGAGGCTTCGTGCCATGGATCATCACTGGAGGCTTCTTGCCATGGATCATCACTGGAGGCTTCGTGCCATGGATCACCACTGGAGGCTTCTTGCCATGGATCACGACTTGAGTGGAGAGACACACAGGAGGCCTGGCTCTGGGAGAAGGCACAGGATACACCAGGCTGGGGAGACATGCAGGAGGGTTAGGGCTTAGCACAGGCACAGGACTCACCAGGCTGGGGAGACATGCAGGAGGCCTCTTCCTTGGCTGAGGCACCGGATACACTGGGCCGTGGAGGCGCACTGGCGGTCTCGAGCGCAGAGCTAGCACAACTCGTCCTGGCTGGATACCCCTTGTAGACCGGCAAGTGCGGGGAGCTGGAACAGGCCGCACTGGGCTGTGCTGGCGAACTGGGGACACCGTGCGTAGGGCTGGTGCAGGATAACCTGGGCCGAGGAGACGCACTGGAGGCCAGATGCGCTGAGCCGGCACCATCCCCGGCACATCCCTGAACCCTCTGCTCCTCCATACCACACTGCTTGGTCCGTTGGTGGTGGGTAGTTCTGTAACGATCTTCTTCGTCTGATGAAGAGTAGTCAGGATCGGACCAATACGCAACAGTTCTGTCAGGTACTCATACAAAACAGAAAACAACTACCCACAAACCACAGGTGGGAAAAGGCTACCTAAGTATGGTTCTCAATCAGAGACAACGATAGACAGCTGCCTCTGATTGAGAACCACACCCGGCCAAACACACAGAAAAAGAAAACATAGAACACACAACATAGAATGCCCACCCCAACTCACGCCCTGACCAAACCAAAAATAGAGACATAAAAATGATCTCTAAGGTCAGGGAGTGACAGCCAAACTCTATGGTCAAAGGTCATGAAGCAATACTTGACTGTGGTGTACATCATCCAATCTAATACATTTCAAACACAGATACAGTAAATGCTTCACATGCAAATCTTTATAAATCCAAGGTATTTCATCATCCTCATCATATTCAAAAGCAATATTCCAAACCTGTGTTAATAATGTGCTTATCTCTATAGATCCTTAAATAACAGCAGGGAGTCTAAAGATAAGCCCACTGCAAACCAGGACACAGGAAAATTAAATAAAACACTTGTTATTTCAAAGCTTAAACAAAATGTAATTCACTTACAGTATATCGCCATCATACGAAGCCTCAACTCTGGTGGGCCCACACATGCTGGCTTATGAAATCAAATCAAATGTTATTTGTCACATGAACCGAATACAACAGGTCAGAACCTTACAGTGAAATGCTTACTTACAAGCCCTTAATTTAACCGACAAAATAAGTGTTAAGAAAGTATTTACTAAATATACTGAAGTAAACAATAAATAAATAAAAATAGTAACAAGGCTATATACAGGGGGTACCGGTACAGAGTCAATGTGCGGGGGCACCGGTTAGTCGAGGTAACTGAGGTAATATGTACATGTAGGTAGAGGTAAAGTGACTATGCATAGATAATAAACAGAGAGTAGCAGCAGTGTAAAAATGGGGCAGGGGGTGGTCAATGCAAATAGTCCGGGTAGCCATTTGGTTAGCTGTTCAGGAGTCTAATGGCTTGGGGGAAGAAGCTCTTAAGAAGACTTTTGGACCTAGACTTGATGCTCCGGTACCGCTTGCCATGCGGTAGCAGAGAGAACAGGCTATGACTAGGGTGGCTGGAGTCTTTGACAATTTTTAGGGCCTTCCTCTGTCACCGCCTGGTATAGAGGTCCTGGATGGCAGGAAGCTTATCCCCAGTGATGTACTGGACCGTACACACTACCCTCTGTAGTGCCTGGAGGTCAGAGGCCGAGCAGTTGCCATACCAGGCAGTAATGCAACCAGTTAGGATGCTCTCGATGGTGCAGTTATAGAACTTTTTGAGGATCTGAGGACCCATGCCAAATCTTTTCAGCCTCCTGAGGGGGCGTTGTCGTGCCCTGTTCATGACTGTCTTGGTGTGTTTGGACCAAGACAGCTGGTTGGTGATGTGAACACCAAGGAACTTGAAGCTCTCAACCTGCTCCACTACAGCCCTGTCGATGAGAATGGGGGCGTGCTCGGCCCTCCTTTTCCTGTAGTCCACAATCATCTCATTTGTCTTGATCACATTGAGGGAGAGGTTGTTATCCTCGCACCACAAGGCCATGTCTCTGACCTCCTCCCTATAGGCTGTCTCGTTGTTGTCGGTGATCAGGCCTACCACTGTTGTGTCGTTGGCAAACTTACTGATGGTGTTGGAGTTGTGCTTGGCCATGCAGTCATGGGTGACAAGGGAGTACAGAAGGGGACTGAGCACACACCCCTGCGGGGCCCTCGTTGTTGAGGATCAGCGTGGCATATGTGTTGTTACCTACCCTTACCACCTGGTGGTGGCCCGTCAGAAAGTCCAGGATCCAGTTGCAGAGGGAGGTGTTTAGTCCCAGGGTCCTTAGCTTAGTGATGAGCTTTGAGGGCACTATGGTGTTGAACGCTGAGCTGTAGTCAATGAATAGCATTCTCACGTAGGTGTTCCTTTTGTCCAGGTGGGAAAGGGCAGTGTGGAGTGCAATAGATATTGCATCATCTGTGGATCTGTTGGAGCGGTCTAGGGTTTCTGGGATAATGGTGTTGATGTGAGCCATGACCAACCTTTCAAAGCACTTCATGTCTACATACGTGAGTGCTACGGGTCGGTAGTCATTTAGGCAGGTTACCTTGGTATTCTTGGGCACAAGGACTATGGTGGTCTGCTTGAAACATGTTGGTATTACAGACTCGGTCAGGGACAGGTTGAAAATGTCAGTGAAGACACTTGCCAGTTGGTCAGCGCATGCTCGGAATACACGTCCTGGTAATCCATCTGGCCCTGCAGCCTTGTGAATGTTAACCTGTTTAAAGGTCTTACTCACATCAGCTACGGAGAGCGTGATCACACAGTCGTACGGAACAGCTGGTGCTCTCATGCTTGCTTCAGTGTTGCTTGCCTCAAAGCGCGTATATGAGTCATTTAGCTCATCTGGTAGGCTTGTGTCACTGGGCAGCTCACGGCTGTGCTTCACTTTGTGGCCCGTAATAGTTTGCAAGCCCTGCCACATCCGACGAGCGTCGGAACCGGTGTAGTAGGATTTAATCTTAGTCCTGTATTGACACTTTGCCTGTTTGATGGTTCGTCTGAGGGCATAGCGGGATTTCTTAAAAGAGTCCAGGTTACAGCTCTACCCTTTAGCTCAGTGCGGATGTTGCATGTAATCCATGGCTTCTGGTTGGGTTATGTACGTACAGTCACTGTGGGAACGACGTCATCGATGCACTTATTGATGAAGCCAGTGACTGGTGTGGTGTACTCCTCAATGCCATCGGAAGAATTAGGAAAATATTCCAGTCTGTGCTAGCAAAACAGTTCTGTAGTTTAGCATCTGTATCATCTGACCACTTCCATATTTTGTGAGTCACTGGTACTTCCTGCATTAGTTTTTGCTTGTAAGCAGGAAGCAGGAGGATAGAGTTATGGTCAGATTTGCCAAATGGAGGACGAGGGAGAGCTTTGTACGCGTCTCTCTGTGTGGAGTAAAGGTGGTCTAGAGTTTTTTTCCCTCTGGTTGCACATGTAACATGCTGAAATGAGGTAAAAACGGATTTAAGTTTCCCTGTATTAAAGTCCCCGGCCACTATGAGCACCGCCTCTGGATGAGCATTTTCTTGTTTGCTTATGGCCTTATACAGCTCGTTGAGGGCGGTCTTAGTGCCAGCATCGGTTTGTGGTGGTAAATAGATGAAAACTCTCTTGGTAAATAGTGTGGTCTAAAGCTTATCATGAGATACTCTCTCAAATGAGCAAAACGTAGAGACTTAATATTAGATTTCGTGCACCAGCTTTTATTTACAAATATACACAGACCGCCACCCCTTGTCTTACTGGAGGCAGTTGTTCTATCTTGCAGATGCACGGAATGTTGACAGCATATTGTTCCCTTCCACACCGTTAATGAGATTACCCAACACCTCTCTCCCACTTAAAGGTGATTACATTGCTCTGATTTTAGAGAGACGAGCAGGTACAATACACTTTGAGTCACTGGTCACATGCTGTATTTCATCGCACAGATAAGTATGGAGGGATAAGTACATATCAGGCCTCAATGGAGCAGGGATGGAGTGTGGATGGATGGACAGATGGAAGGGTGGAGAGATGGAGGGATAAAGAGATGCATGTGTAACATGAGCCAACTTTGTGATAATTTTGTGGTAATTTTCTCAAGCAGGAGTGACCCCTTCTGGAAACATCTGGATATAGCTATGAGGCACACCTGAATGTACCTGCATAGAATGTTGTATTTATGTCTTCAATCCCAGTTGCATATCACATGCAGCTCTCCCCCAAGCTACCTTTAACACTGCTAACAACTACATCTAACAGACCCTCTATACCAGCCCAACCTGGTCTCAGAGCATTTCATATTATTCTGTAAGTAAATCCAAGACACTCCATTTTGTTTGATATGTTACATCTCGTATGGTACTGTATGTATCAGTGGCCGTTGGTGCCGTTTAAGATGAGGGAGGATGATAAAAAGATGTGTGAGCATGGCCTTATTTCTATTATAGCATATTGGATGACTGTCACTCATATTCCATTCACCCAGCTCAATGTAACATTGATAGGTTTAGGCTACTACGTGATACGGCAATTTTCCCTGTACCCATCATGAGGTTGCTAGAACCTAGCCTATGAATGAAAGTTTACAACGCAAGTGCACCTGTTGAGAGAATTTTGAGTAATCAAGGTGACAGACAGTTACACATTCAATACTGCCTTGCACACGGTTGCCTGCATCTAGCTAATCTAGGGTGTAATCATTCCTGTCCTCCGGCTACATCATGGTGCTACCCTACAGAGTGCTGCTAAGACTACTGTAGACCATTGCAAAACATAGTGTTTTAATCTATTACTTGGTGCATGTGAATATATTTTGTATAGTTGTATCTAAAAAGGAAAACTTTTTTCATGTTTCACTATTTTTATTTTAATGAAATTCACTGAGGAGGATGGTCCGTCCCTTCCTCCTCTGAGCAGCCTCCACTGGTATGTATTAATTTGTGGATGTAAATCACTCATTTTGTATGATATGTTACGATTTTACAATCCGTATTAGGAAAGGGGGATACCTAGTCAGTTGTACAACTGAATGCATTCAACTGTAATGTGTCCAACCCCTCTGTAAATCTCAATTTGCAATACGCATGATATGTCATGAATTCTAGCTAGGCTAGGGGTTAGGGTTAAGATTAGGGTTAAATTTAGGATTTAGGTTAAAAGTTTAAGGTTAAGGTTAGTTAAAGGGTTAAGTTTAGGGTTAGGGGAAGTGTTAGTTAAAGGGTTAACCCTTTAACTAACACTTCCCCTAACACTTCCCCTAACCTTAACCCTTTAACTAACACTTCCCCTAACCCTAACCTTAACCCTTTAACTAACACTTCCCCTAACCTTAACCCTTTAACTAACACTTCTCCTAACCCTAACCTTAACCCTTTAACTAACACTTCCAGCTATCAGGAAGTGTTAAGGTTAGGGTTAGGGGAAGTGTTAGTTAAAGGGTTAAGTTTAGGGTTAGGGTTAGGGTTAGCTAACATGCCGAGTAGTTGCAAAGTAGCTAGAAAGTAGTAAGTAGTTGAAAAGTTGCTAATTAGCTCAAATGCTAAAGTTGTCCATGATGAGATTTGAACGCGTTATATGCCCACCCATCCACCCTGACCAACTACCTTACTTTCATTGTTGCCTTAAGTAACCATCTGTCTTATGTACCATACCAAATGTAACTTATCATACTCATTAGAGTGTCCCAGATTTACGTTTACTATGTTACTTCTAGGGTAGCCCACTGTTATTTGAGGACACACATCTGGCTGATTGTCTGGCTAGTTTACACACTGTGTCTGAAATGGCACCCTATTCACTATATACTGTATACACAGTAGTATTACTTTACTTGAGGGTGGCAGGTAGCCTAGCGGTTAGATTGAGACACCCCCACTCTCTCTGAGGGTGTCTCAGTGGGAATTGGGATGTGCAAAAAACCCATTGAAACACATGAAACAGGACAAATATAAGCATCCACCAAATTATTATTATAAACTTGCGTACCAAATAGGGAACAGGGTCCTATTTTGGATGCATCCACTGTGTTTATCCCCCTGGGTTGTATGTGGCTCTGTTTAATTATAGCATATGATTGATGTGAATCATTCGATTGTAATATCGTTTTTGTGTGTGTGTGTGTGTGTGTGTGTGTGTGTGTGTGTGTGTGTGTGTGTGTGTGTGTGTGTGTGTGTGTGTGTGTGTGTGTGTGTGTGTGTGTGTGTGTGTGTGTGTATCTGTGTGTCTGTGTGTGTGTCTGGGGTCTATTTTGATATTTTATTCATAATCTGCATAGTTGAGTCATTGATTGGTTTGATGTGATCATAGGGCAACCATTAATAATTCATTAGAGTCTGTTTAGTAGAGGCATATTACAAGAACCTATTACCCCCTGGCTGGGTGCAGATGTGTGCTGAATACAGGAGATTTAGTACCAGCTGAGAAGTGGTTTGTATACCCAAGTGCTTCAGTATATTCTGATCTGGATTGTTTGCCCCTTCTGTGCATGAATGGGTTCTACTAAGGGGACATGACTGGCCCTAACCCTAGTTAGCGCGCACCACCGCTAACTAGATAGCCATTTCACATCGGTTACACTAGCTCCATGTCCACACCCCGTCTGATAACCCTACCCATAACCCTTACCCTAGCTCCATGTCCACACACCGTCTGATAACCCTACCCATAACCCTTACCCTAGCTCCATGTCCACACCCCGTCTGATAACCCTACCCATAACCCTTACCCTAGCTCCATGTCCACACACCGTCTGATAACCCTACCCATAACCCTTACCCTAGCTCCATGTCCACACACCGTCTGATAACCCTACCCATAACCCTTACCCTAGCTCCATGTCCACACCCCGTCTGATAACCCTACCCATAACCCTTACCCTAGCTCCATGTCCACACCCCGTCTGATAACCCTACCCATAACTCTTACCCTAGCTCCATGTCCACACACCGTCTGATAACCCTACCCATAACCCTTACCCTAGCTCCATGTCCACACCCCGTCTGATAACCCTACCCATAACCCTTACCCTAGCTCCATGTCCACACCCCGTCTGATAACCCTACCCATAACCCTTACCCTAGCTCCATGTCCACACACCGTCTGATAACCCTACCCATAACCTTTACCCTAGCTCCATGTCCACACCCCATCTGATAACCCTACCCATAACCTTTACCCTAGCTCCATGTCCACACCCCGTCTGATAACCCTACCCATAACCCTTACCCTAGCTCCATGTCCACACCCCGTCTGATAACCCTACCCATAACCCTTACCCTAGCTCCATGTCCACACCCCGTCTGATAACCCTACCCATAATCCTTACCCTAGCTCCATGTCCACACCCCATCTGATAACCCTACCCATAACCCTTACCCTAGCTCCATGTCCACACACCGTCTGATAACCCTACCCATAACCCTTACCCTAGCTCCATGTCCACACACCGTCTGATAACCCTACCCATAACCTTTACCCTAGCTCCATGTCCACACCCCATCTGATAACCCTACCCATAACCTTTACCCTAGCTCCATGTCCACAGCCCATCTGATAACCCTACCCATAACCTTTACCCTAGCTCCATGTCCACACCCCATCTGATAACCCTACCCATAACCTTTACCCTAGCTCCATGTCCACACCCCATCTGATAACCCTACCCATAACCTTTACCCTAGCTCCATGTCCACACCCCATCTGATAACCCTACCCATAACCTTTACCCTAGCTCCATGTCCACACCCCATCTGATAACCCTACCCATAACCTTTACCCTAGCTCCATGTCCACACCCCATCTGATAACCCTACCCATAACCTTTACCCTAGCTCCATGTCCACACCCCGTCTGATAACCCTACCCATAACCTTTACCCTAGCTCCATGTCCACACCCCATCTGATAACCCCAGCCATAACCCTAACTTTATGTCCACATCCCTATATAACCCTATCCATAACCCTAACCTTAGCCTTAGCCATAACCCTAACCCTAGCCATCTCCCCGTGCATGAATGTGGTAGATTAGATTTATCTCCATGCACCTTACACTGCTCTCCACTAGATGACAGTAAAGGTTTGACTGAGTATTGGTTGACCTGATGTGTGACAAGGCAAGAAGACAGGACTTCAGTGTCACGTTCTGACCTTAGTTCCCTTTGTATGTCTTTATTTAGTTTGGTCAGGGCGTGAGTTGGGGTGGGCATTCTATGTTGTTTTTCTATGTTTTGTTCTAGTCGTTATATTTCTATGTGTTTGGCCTAGTATGGTTCTCAATCAGAGGCAGGTGTCGTTCGTTGTCTCTGATTGAGAATCATACTTAGGTAGCCTGTTTTCCCACTATGGGTTGTGGGTAGTTATTTTCTGTTTAGTGTTTTTGTTGGCACCTTACAGAACTGTTCGTTTGTCGGTTTGTTGTTTTTGTTCAGTATTCATTCTTTATTAAATTATTAGGAATACGTACCACGCTGCACTTTGGTCCTCTTCTCCTTCCACCAACGACAACCGTTACATTCAGTGTAAAAATAATCTGGTGTTTTGGCTGTTGAACAATAATTGTTCTAATCAGATGAAATAGAAAGATTAAAGTTGGAGTTTAAGAAATGCTCTGTGATTGGGTAGACCTATGTCTTCAGACCGCGTTTGCAGCCTTGACTGTAACCATACCAAAAGTCACAAAATGTTTTGTTATATACACCATTTCCTTCTACTACCCCAACTACGATCACTTGCGCACCATATTGAATAAGCTACTGTTAAGAGTAGGCATACTATTGGAGAATAACAAGAGAATGTGTGTGCATTATTTATTTTTTACCTTTATTTAACTAGTCAATTAAGAACAAATTCTTATTTACAATGACGGCCTACACCGGCCAACGCTGGGCCAATTGTGCACCGCTCTATGGGACTCCCAATCACAGCCGGTTGTGATACAGCCTGGATTCAAACCAGGGCGTCTGTAGCGACACCTCTAGCACTGAGATGCAGTGCCTTAGAAAGCTGCGCCACTCAGGAGCCAGGTATGAGAGAGAGTTATATACAATTGGTCATGTGTATGCATGTTGATCGATGCACTTACCCTCGCACAAGGCCCTAGGAGCCACTAATAAAAAGACAACCCTCTCTCCCACAACACAACCAAAACCAAACACAACACACTGACAAACATTAAGGAAACATTCTTTATTGGCCTTACATATTGATTGAGTGGATCAGAAAACACGACCACCTAGTGCCAGGTCGTATAATATAGCAGGCCGTTACGAGGAGCAGCCGTAAATCCTTTGGACTCTTGTAAATAGCTTTAATACACCCAAGGCGCCAAATCACTTGACCTGCGTTAGCCCCGCAGTTTGGGAGCTTTCTGGCTGACTGAGTGCTCTGGAGCCAGCCCCTCTCCTCCCATTCTCTGGCTGTCAGTCCAGGTAATAGTCAAGGCCTTATTAGTAACATGCTCTCTCTGGGCTTATTTTCCCTGGCTCCAACCTCAGGGGCACTCGTGCATTTAATCAGTCACTGAGAGGCAAGGAGAGAGGCAAGGCGGCTGCTTCTCTGACCCCTGGTGCCCCTGTCTCTCGCTCTCTCGCTCTCTCTCTCTCTGAGTCTCTCTCTCTTTCCCTCACTCTGTATCTCCAGTCTGGCCTCAGAGCCATACTAAACATACTTTACGTATTTTGTGGGTTTTGGGTCACGTCGGGGACAACTGTAGAATTTTAGCTAACCCAATTCCCCTAACTGGCTATGTAAATGATCCTAACCTTTGTCTTTAGTTCATCTTATCACCAACGTAATTCTCCTTTGTTGTTACGATGCATATTTTGCTGGGTGGCCTATGCCCATATTAGAAATGCTGGTATGTCTATTTTGTGTATATTTTTCCAAATGGTAAAAGAAAACCAGTCTAAACATTCACCTTCGTTTTGGTGTTACTACTACTGTGAGCCATTGCATGTGCTTAGCTTGCTGAGCCGTTGAAGCCTATAAGACTAAGAGGCTGTGGACAGGACAGCTGCTCAGAGCAGAGGGGAAAAACACTGACAAAGCAGCATTTATCCACGACGCGCGCCGAGTGCTGCGCACGGATCCAGCAACAGCAGCTTGACCACTGGAAATAAAGACACAGTATGTGAGAATATCCAAGGAAATGCCGTCAGAGCCAGTTGTCCCGAGACAGGAGCACACAGCTGTTAGCCATACCCTCTCTCTCGCTCTCTCTCGCTCCCACTTTCTCTCTCTCTCTCCCTGTCTCTCGTTCTCTCTCTCTCTCTCTCTCTCTCTCTCTCTCTCTCTCTCTCTCTCTCTCTCTCTCTCTCTCTCTCTCTCTCTCTCTCTCTCTCTCTCTCTCTCTCTCTCTCTCTCACTCTCTAACTCTATGCTCTACTGTACTGCATGTTACAGCCTTTGGCATGGCTGGGAATCAAAAACAACATCAGTATCAAAGCCAACTGTGTCTGTTGAACCTCACAGATGTTTTCTAGGGTAATTCATATTAGGGGGAAGCAGAGTGGTGTGAATTACTGTACAAGAAGCATTTACAGTCAGTCTAAACAGCTGTAAACTACACTGAATTGCTACATGATAGGTTTACTACAAGTGCATGGGCAAGATGAATAGATGTAACAGAGGTGATTCTGTAAATCAAACTCATATGACTAGTAACCTTACCTGACACCTGAAGTGTGTTAGTGCTCCAAGATAATGCCTAGGCTTTAACTCAGCAGGCTAACACAGTCTTGTGATGCGCAGGAGACCTTGGCCACATAGACATTGACCTTAATGAAGTTATCACATCAATACGGTTTTGTGATGCATCTATGTGATGCATCTATGTGCAACACAATGCAGCTTTAAATGAGAGTGTTCCCAGGTCTCCCTCTCACCCTCTTACAAGTCTACTTGACATGTTTCAGCATTGTTCTTGTTGCTGTTTCTCCCCTGGGAGCTGAGTGAGTGGGGAAACATGAGCAGGGGGCGGACCTAGCTGTCCATACCATTATATCACACAAAGCACTCATTACAGGAGAACTCCCATCTCCTCCTATACCAGCAGAACATGTCACCTCACGTTCCCCTCCGCCTGTTCCAAGCATCTCACCGCAGCTCGTCCCCACAGCGCTCATCCTCAGGACCTCCTTGGCACGGCTCTCTGTTCCTTACTATGATTCACCTGAGTGAAATGCCTCAAACTCTGATTAATGACGGCTTTATGGGTGCCAGGTAGGTTGTGAAATTAACAGGGTTGTATATTTATGGGCAAGGCTGCCTCTTCCTGTAAGCAGAATGAGACGTGCAGAAAGGTCTTGAGAGGTCCAAATCCTGAGAGAGGTTAGTCTTGCTTGCCAGACTGCATGTTCTCAATGTCTTTCTCCTGAGCTACGGCTGGGCCTAGGTAGGAATCTCTTATCTGAACACCAGTGTCACAACAACAGCATCCCTGTAGACTGGTCTGGAGTAGAAGACGCGGGGAGAGAGAGACTTGTCAGCAGCTGCTTTAGCCTGTTGGACGGTGTGGAATACCTCTGTCATAGCCTACCTAATGGTAATTGCCAGGAGCGCTAAGAGCCCAGTGTCTTGTCTGTCTTGTCTGTTTATAGGGGACAGATCATCTCTATAGGGGACACATCATCCTTAAAGGGGACACATATTTATAGGGGACACATCATCTCTATAGGGGACACATCATCCTTAAAGGGGACACATATTTATAGGGGACACATCATCTCAACGATGGGTGTGATTGTGGAGAGACAGACAGAAGCTTGGTTTCTCCTGCTAGGGTTCAGACTGCTTTAGCATATGGGAGCTACGTAGATCAGAGTGCTGCAAACTAAGTGAGCAAAAAAGAGAGAGAGAGAGAGACTGGGAAAGAGAGAGAGAGTCAGGGAGAAAGAGAGAGAGAGAAAGTGTTAGGGAGAGATGCCGCCCGCCCGCCACAGCCAGTCAGACTGTCTGGCTGCACAAGGATCTCCAGCACTCAGCGTCATATGATTCCCGGGTCAAAGGTTATCCCTACTGATGAATATCGGTCTGAAGCCAGTCTCTTGCTCCTCGCACACAAAAGAAAGGGAGTTGTTTTCACTCCCAGGGTCTGGAAAGTTTATTTCAGGAATTCATTCTGCCAGCATGAGACTGTAAACCTGTCTGAAGCCAGGAGAGTTATGTCCACAAATATTATATTATTTTCTAAAGTTTTATCATCCTGCCAAGAGATCTAGACAGTCTTTTTCATATAAATACATCGATTTATATCCAAAAGGACTCATCCCACACCCTATCGCACTAGAGTTCATGTCTTAGCCAGCCTCGCTGAGATACTGTATGTAAACCGCTACGAACAGAATAATCACAAGGGTATTTAAAAAACACTGTCAATAGGATTTCAACTAAAAGCTTCTGAAAGATTACAGCGTCTCCGCAAGTGACTTCTGATGTATGGGATAAGACATGTAAAAATGGATGGTAGAGCAGCTAGGGCATTTATGGGGCTAGATCAGACTCAGGTTGAACATACAGTATATACAATCACGACAACTTTGATTTTTAGGACTGAAATACTATTGCTGATTCATTACCCCCTCTGGACTAGAGTGAAAATGGTGGTATTCATTTGGGCAAACGTATCAACATTTTGTGCAACGGAAAACAAGTGTTTCTTATTGGACAAGTTCAGATAGTACCTCCATGTTTCAGCCCATTTTCTTCTGTTTCGTGCCTAGTGAACACAACCCTGTTCTTGTCCGACTCTAGGCCCAGGATGATGGGAGCTCCCTATGGACTAGTTTCAGATTCCCCCATCTCCATCTTTCCATTCCTTCTCCCATCCCATTAGAGGCAGAAGCATCGCCATCACATAGCATAGGTTAGCCTTTCCCCCCGGCCCAAAATCAAACCTGAGAAGGAATGAATGGTGCTCACAAATTTTAACGAGGCAGAGTGTTGCCAGGTTTAACGTTTGCAGTTTATTAACACGGTAACAAGGAGAGGAGTGAGTGATGGCGGGTTGAGGGAGATGGCAGGAAGGCTGTACAAATCCACGCCAAGCCCAGTCCACATTCCATCACCATCCGGAGAAGGAGAACTCTAGTTGGATTGTTGACAGTGAACTTTCTGGAAGAGTGTAGTGGCAACATATCAACCAGCTCATATAACTTTCACTCACGTTTGCCCTCTTTCCTGTAGCTGCTCAGTGATTCTGTAAGTCATTTACACCAAAATATAATAGGAAATCGGCCCAATATAGGTACTATCTAACACATTATGGGATGCAAGACAAATACAGAAAGCCATAACAGACCAATGACTGGCAATGAGTCACAAGGACAAGGACCGTTCGTCACCTATAGTTATGGTTTTGTCTAGTTCCCAGTTTGTTCCAGAGACATTCCCCACGTACTGGGCACAGACGTCAATTCATTGTCTATTCCACATTGGTTCAATATAATTTCATTGAAATTACATTGATTCAACCAGTGGGCAAGGACTCCTTGTTACTGAGCCCATCAAGGCCCTGAATGGTGAACCACTGATCCATTCACTGCTCTTTGTCATGTTGGCACGGTTAGGGACACCCATACACAGCTCTTAACATAGTGTTTTCAACTTACATATTTGACATACAGTGCATTCAGAAGTATTCAGACTCCTTGACTTCTTCCCCATTTTGTTACGTTACAGCCTTATTCTAAAATTGATTACATGTATTTTTTCCCTCATCAATCTACACACAATACCCCATAACGACAAAGCGAAAAACAAGTTTTCAGAAATGTTTGCAAATGTATTATAGGTATAGAACAGAAATACCTTATTTACATAAGTATTCAGATTTTCGAACTTGAGCTCAGGTGCATCCTGTTTCCATTGATCATCCTTGAGATGTTTTCAAAAACTTGATTGGAGTCCACCTGTGGTAAATTCAATTGATTGGACAGGATTTGGAAAGGCACACACCTGTCTATATAAGGTCCCATAATTGACAGTGCATGTCAGAGGAAAAACCAAGCCACGAGGTCAAAGGAATTGTCCGTAAAGCTCTGAGACAGGATTGTGTCGAGGCACAAATCTGGAGAAGGGTCCGAAAAAAAGTCTGCAGAATTGAAGGTCCCCAAGAACACAGTGGCCTCCATCGTTCTTAATTGGAAGAAGTTTGAGAGCTGGCCGCCCGCCCAAACTGAGGGAGGTGACCAAGAACCCGATGGTCACTCTGAAAGAGCTCCAGAGTTCCTCTGTGGAGATGAGGGAACCTTCCAAAAGGAAAACCATCTATCTCTGCAGCACACCACCAATCAGGCCTTTATGGTAGACTGTCCAGATGGAAGCCACTCCTCAGTAAAAGGCACATAACAGCCTACTTGGAGTTTCTCCTAGTCTGAGAGCACCTAAAGGACTCTCAGACCAGGAGAAACAAGAGTCTCTGGTCTGATGAAACAAAGATTGAACTATTTGGCCTGAATGCCAAGTGTCACATCTGGAGGAAACCTGGCACCATCCCTATGCTGAAGCATGCTGGTGGCATCATCATGCTGTGGGGATGTTTTTCAGTGGCAGGGACTGGCAGACTAGATGAACAGAGAAAAGTACAGCGATATCCTTGATGAAAACCTTCTCCAGAGCGCTCAGGACCTAAGACTGGGGCGGAGGTTCACTTTCCAACAGGACAACGACACTAAGCACACAGCCAAGACAATACAGGAGTGTCTTCAGGACAAGTCTCTGAATGTCCTTGACTAGCCCAGCCAGAGCCCAGACTTGAATCCGATCGAACAAATAGCTGTGCAGCAACGCTCCCCATCCAACCTGATAGAGCTTGAGAGGATCTGCAGAGAAGAATGGAAGATACTCCCCAAATACAGGTGTGCCAAGCTTGTAGTGTCATACCCAAGAAGACTTGAGTCTGTAATCGCTGCCAAAGGTGCTTCAACAAAGTACTGAGTAAAGGGTCTGAATACTTACTTTTTAATTTAATACATTTGCAAACATTTCTAAAAACCAGTTTTTGCTTTGTCATTATAGGGTATTGTGTGTATATTGCTGAGGGTAAAAAACAATTTAATCCATTTTCGAAGAAGGCTGTAAAGTAACAAAATGTGGAAAAAGTCAAGGGGTCTGAATACTTTCCAAATGCACTGTACATGATTACATTGTGCATGTTCATTTGTACAGTACTTATTATTCAACATGTTCTCACCTTTGATTTGAACTCACAGCCTCTTGGTTCATGGTTGCAATCTTCCTGCTACACCACCAGGCCCGTGTCAATGCCTGAGCGCACCTGTACTGCTACACTTTGGAATTTAACTCAGTTCTGTTACAAATACACCCAAGAAAAACAATGTTATTGATCATAGTGATTAAGGAGTAACATAAAAACAGAGTAAAATGCCCCACCAACGTTAGACAACTATACAGAAAAGCCTCAAATTGCTGTGATAATGATGAGAGAATAGTCAGATTAACTGATAAATAGAATAGCAGTACCGACAGCACTATTTTTCTAAGGGCAGATATATATTCTCGGTAATAAATGTGTTGGGGACTTCTGAGAACGCTACAGACTATGTGGCACTGCAGAACGATCAGCATTCAGTTCAAAGCCCATGTGAGGGTCATATTAAAAAGTCAGTATTAAAAAAGTGTCATTGTCCCACTTACCTAAAACCCCCAATTCCATTCCATTACTTATAAAACAAATGTCCCGAGAATGTCTTAAAAATGTCCTGACATTGTCCTCAACGACGTCCTGGAAACGTACAGGGAACTAGACAAAGCTCCCCCAGAGAATCTTCCCAGAGGACCATCATGCGATGTCCTGATGACTGGTAAAACAAATGTCATGAAAACGGCTTAAAGATGTCCTCACATGGTCTTCATCAACATCCTGGTAACTTACAGGGAAGTAGACAAAGGTACCCCAGAGAACGTTCCCTTGGGACTAGAAACATTTATGTCCTGAGAGTTCCCCTTGAGAATCATGACAGAACATCCTGGCTAAAGCAAACTAGGACATGTCTGGAACATCCTTTTGTGCTCGTTGAATGACATGAGGAGAACGTCCTGTCAAAGCCAAACAGTGTCTTGGCCTCCAGAGTGGTGCAGTGGTCTAAGGCACTGCATTGCAGTGCTAGCTGTGCCACTAGAGATTCTGGGTTCGAGTCCAGGCTCTGTTGCAGCTGGCCGCGACCGGGAGACCATTGCAGCGGCGCACAATTGCAGCGTTGTCCTGGTTAGGTGAGGGTTTGGCCGGCAGGGATGTTCTTGTCCAATCGTGCACTATTGACTCCTGTGGGCGTGTACGGGAGTGTACGCTGACACGGTCGCCAGGTGTACCGTGTTTCCTCCGACACATTGGTGCTGCTGGCTTCCGGGTTAAGTGGGCTTTGTTTCAAGAAGCAGTGCGCCTGGTTGGGTTGTGTTTCTGAGGACGCACGGCTCTTGACCTTCGCCTCTCCCGAGTCTATACGGGAGTTGCAACGATGAGACAAGATTGCAACTACCAATTGGATACCATGAAATTGGGGAGAAAAAAGAGGTAAAAAAAAGTTAAACAGGGTCGTTCCCTAACGGTCATTCAAAAACCTTATTGTACCATACTGCCAGTAGTAAACCAGGACCTGTACTGGTAGTCCCCTTGTGTTTGCTGAATGTCCTGTCTAAAACATCTCCTTGTGGTCAATGAGGACAACTTTATGTCAAATCTACCAAGTTTCAATACCAGGAATAATTTGTATTTGTCCAGAGAGTACCAGGAAATAGAGCAAAAATTGGCAGCTCTCTAGGCCCTCTAATCTTTTATTAGGGATCCTAATAAATCAAAATCAAATTAAAGTGTTTCAAACCAAGATATGGTCACTCTGCCAGGGTTCTCCCTAAATAAGAAGCCGCTGCGCCACTATGTAAAGATTTCAGAGCAAATTAAACTGATACTTAGTAATAATAAAGTAACTATCTTCGAAAAAAGACATATTTATCAAAAACGACTGCTTTCAGCACCTAAAGAATAGTAGGCCACAATTACACAGAACAATGTCGTATTTTTTATAAACGTCATTTTATCTGACGTCGGAGCTCCAGTCTGCCCACACTCGTTGCCGCTCAACTCCATCGTAAATCGTGGAGTATAGCGTTGTCGAATCATACAAACTTTGTAAACGCAGTTAAAGAAAAGTCAAGTGACCAAAGTCGCTAAGCTTGCTAGATAACCTCCTTCAACGAATGACAGAATATGTCCTATATTTGGCTAAATTGAATGGATGATTATAGGCCTATAGATAGCAGACCAGCGCATGGATAACATTCAGGGAGATGAAGAGTATAAATAGTTTAAATATCAAAGTATCTTAACTGGGACCAACACTGTTAAAAATATCCATATCTATTCTCATACCGTTTGTTAATCACACATTCTCTAATGAAGCTCTCATATGGGCAGCAAGTACAAGACAGCACAGAGAAGCAGAGGAAATGGTATAGCGGTATTTTGACATGCATAAGATGTGCTTTGATAATGCAATCTATGGATCACAGAATTTTCATGCGAGACAGGAGTTGGGATTTTGGGTTTCAGTGGGATTGGGACTGGATAGGAAAATAACCTAGGCTCTAGGACAGGAGAAAATCGATTTTTCCCTCATGCATCTCTGAATTGTTAACAGACTTCATGTCTGTGACAGACATGCCTATGTAGTGAATTTTGCATTGGCCTATCAAATTACAGCTCAAAGAGGCACAAGTTATTTTATAGGCTAAACTTTATGGGTTTCCTGTAGGGTTTATTAACTGCATTCGGGTCGCGTGTGCAGTCCGGCAGTGTCAATTATGCGTGTGCTTTGAATTCATGGCGACTTTGTGTGCAGTAAATAGGCTAGGCTAGAGGCTTCCATCCGACAACCTGTTTGGATTTTTTGCTAATCTGCTGCTGTGCATGTTGTGTATTTTGTGGAATTGCATTAGTGCGTCAATGGGAATTTTGTTTGTAATTTTCAGTGTCTTCTCATTTTATTTTTAACATTCACTAGTGAACATCAAAATACTTTATCATAGCATTTTACTGCGACTAAACCGGGACCTGTACTGAACGTTCCTTTATGGTCCTGAGGTGAACGTGTTATTTTAATTATCCTAGAACATTCTCAGAACAGTGGGATAACATATTGCCACAACCATAAAAGGGACCTAATGGGAATGTTGCCTAATGTTCTTAGGACATCCCCTGTTTGCTGGGGGAGCACCTATGCTTCCATGTCTGTTTTTCATGGCCAGGGATTATCACTGAGTCTGTAAACTCATCTTGGTCCAGACGAGTTCCAGACCAGGACACTTCCATCCACACCAGCCCAGCCCCTCTCTAGCGCTACCCCAGTCCCACTCCCTATTCCCAGCCCCCCAGCCCCCCAGCCCCCCTACCACATAACATAATCCCAACCCCCTACCCAAGTCTCAGTCCCAGCCTCTCTACCCCCAGCCCCTCTACATCCCTTATCAGTCAGGGGAGACATAATGAGGGGGAGATTTAGCCTTTTTAGTGCCATTAGTTCTATTCCCTGTCTAGTCATAATCAGACCAGTGAAGATGCTTGACATGTTTTTCATTACGACATAGCTTAGTGGCGCTGTCGAATTAGGTAATCAGCTGGTGCCAGGCACACAGGTACACCACACATGCACGCATGCACATACTGTATAAACACACACACACACTGAGCGAGGGTGAACAAAAACTCAGCCCAGCCAGGTTCCAAACAGGGCACATTGTCTCATGTCTGTGTGCTGCGTCTGCAATTGTCTCTAATTCAGAAATTCTGACATTGATTCAAGGAACTCTACATTCCATTGGCTCTTATGGTTTTTCCCGCTATGTGTCTTGGAGCCTTGGCCCCCATTAACACGATACCAATCTCACCAATGGCTCCAGTCAGTACGGGTCTCTAGCTCTCCCATGGGCTCCTCAATGCAACCTTTCCAACTCCAGTCTAGGAGGATCCACATCCCCCACCATCCCCTTCCACTCCCCAAGGAGGTGGGCATCAGGACAAACAATCAATGTCAGTGACAGATCCACGTCAGACAGATGAGATGGAGGGTAGGAGGATAATTATGGGAATGTTCTGAAAGACACTCTCTGTGTCATTATGACCTCCAGCATGCACATTTGTGGCCTGCTGGAGGTCATTTTGCAGGGCTCTGGCAGTGCACCTCCTTGCACAAAGGCGGAGGTAGCGGTCCTGCTGCTGGGTTGTTGCCCTCCTACGGCCTCCTCCACGTCTCCTGATGTACTGGCCTGTCTCCTGGTAGCGCCTCCATGCTCTGGACACTACGCTGACAGACACAGCAAACCTTTTTGCCACAGCTCGCATTGATGTGCCATCCTGGATGAACTGCACTACCTGAGCCACTTGTGTGGGTTGTAGACTCCGTCTCATGCTACCACTAGAGTGAGAGCACCGCCAGCATTCAAAAGTGACCAAAACATCAGCCAAGAAGCATAGGAACTGAGAAGTGGTCTGCGGTCACCACCTGCAGAATCACTCCTTTTTTGGGGGTGTCTTGCTAATTGCCTATAATTTCCACCTTTTGTCTATTCCATTTGCACAACAGCATGTGAAATTGATTGTCAATCAGTGTTGCTTCCTAAGTGGACAGTTTGATTTCACAGAAGTGTGATTGACTTGGAGTTACATTGTGTTGTTTAAGTGTTCCCTTTATTTTTTTGAGCAGTGTATAATGAACTTATCCTCTGCAGCAGAGGTAACTCTGCTTCTTCCTTTCCTGTAGCGGTCCTCATGAGAGCCCATTTCATCATAGCGCTTGATGGTTTATGCGACTGCACTTGAATAAACTTTCCAAGTTCCTGAAACTTTACTGATTGACTGACCTTCGTGTCTTAAAGTAATGATGGACTGTCGTTTCTCTTTGCTTATTTGAGCTGTTCTTACCATAATATGGACTTAGTATTTTACCAAATAGGGATATCTTCTGTATAAAACCCCTACCTTGTCACAACACAACTGTTTGGCTCAAACGCATTTGGAAGGAAAGAAATACCACAAATTGACTTTTAACAAGGCACACCTGTTAATTGAAATGCCTTCCAGGTGACTACCTCGTGAAGCTGGTTGAGAGAATGCCAAGAGTGTGCAAAGCTGTCATCAAGGCAAAGGGTGGCTACTTTGAAGAATCTCAAATAAAATGTATTTTGATTTGTTTTACACTTTTTGGTTACTACATGATTCCATATGTGTTATTTCATAGTTTGATGTCTTCACTATTATTCTACA